>NC_080025.1:115242678-115595178 GCF_030020395.1 Manis pentadactyla
TAGTCATTTCCTTGATTTTCAGGAATGAAGTACCACAAACTGGGTAGCTTAAAACAACAAAAAGATATTCTCTCACAATTCTAGAGGTGAGAAGTCCTGAGGCAAGATGTTCGCAGAGCCATGCCTCCCTTCAAAAGCAGCAGAGGAGAATTTTTCCTTGTCTCTTCTGGCTTCTGTTTGTCAGCAGCCCCTAGTGTCCCTTGGCTGGCAGATGCATCCCTCCAGTCTCTGCTTCTGTCATTCCGTGGTCATCTTCTGCCTGTGTGTCTTTCAACTGTTTTATATTTAAGTGTATTCAAAATAACTGTCAGTTCTTTTTTCATTGTCACCTTCATTGTATCTCAGTTCTGAATTTTTTTTTAAATCATCTATTTGGCCAAGATTTCATTTGTTTATTTTCCTTGCTTGATTTTGTTCTCATTTTTCTCCACAAGGTTCATACCTACAGTGTTTCCTCCATGAATGAGAACTTGTGTCCTTTACAAATGGACAATAACTTGGTTGAGTATATATTTTTGACTCATGCTTTATTTACCTCGTTGCTTCATAGTTGTCACTTCACTACCTTTTGTTGTTGATAGAAGCCTTTCTTCTTTAATCCCAGCATCTCCAATCAAACCTCTTTAGTTGGTTAGATGTTTAGCATCAAGTAATTTTTTCATGAAGTGCTCATGAGTTGTTTATTCTCTGAGTGTTTTCAGTGGTTGTTGTGTTTTATTTATAAAATGTCTCCCTGTTGCCCAAGTTGTCTAACAACTTGGCTGTATGTAATCATCTTTAGTTATACTTTCTTTTCTATTGAATATTGCTAACATTTGTTCCCTTGTCTTCTGTTATCTTCCAGCACTGAATTAGTTTTAGTAGAAGTCTGCGACCAGACTGCATTTCACCTCTTATTATTTATACATACATATACATGCACATGTGTGCACCCACCCCTTTTCTTTTTTGACTGAAGAATTCTTTAATTCCAAAATTTAAAACTTCATCAGAATTTTTCTCACTGTAGATTGTTGTAGAAATTTTCCTGGACTATAATGCATCCTTTGGATCTGAAATTCAGTTCTTCCCTATTTTGCTTGCTTATATTTTAAAGATGATTTCTCTTGTCTTTGTTGATTTCCATACTTTAAGGACACTGATTTAGGGACCCTGGGGTTAAGACTGCCTATTTTATTTTAGTTCATATGTCTCCAGGTTGGAGATGAATGCACAGTATTACGGTATAATCTTAGGAATCTTAATCTTCAATGCTGATAAGCCAATTTCAGTACTCTGTTTTCCAGCATAACCAATTTATTTTTTGTCCCATTCTCAATATATGAATTTACAAATGACATATGATCTTATTTATTAAATAAGTATTAAAATGGTACGTGGCTATTAGGTGAGATGTTACCAGAAATGCAAAAATAGATAAACAGAAACAGAACTA
Source organism: Manis pentadactyla (assembly GCF_030020395.1). NCBI lineage: Eukaryota > Metazoa > Chordata > Mammalia > Pholidota > Manidae > Manis > Manis pentadactyla. Next base: position 115,244,114 of record NC_080025.1, read on the forward strand.
TACAAATGTGATGTCATTTGATATTTCTTGATTTGTAATGAAATATTCTTACTTAAAGGCTAAGAAATAATCTTGGGCTTTTCCAGAAAAAAATTTACCCATATCCCTAAAAGTCTAAGAATTCTTTACAGCTCTTGCTTGTGCTATGCACTGTGATGCACACTACATAACAGTAATTTCATGAAATAGAAAAAAATTAACTTTGGGGTTCTTTGGTGTTTTGAATGATTTTGGTGAAGGTTGTGGGTAGAGAGTAATAAAACTAGTACTAATAACACAGTAGCACCTCACACCCGTGGTTCTCATCTGAACTTCTCAAATGACTTAATTCCATGTAATTTCAAATTGCTTTAACTGAAGTTTCAGATTTCAAGTGTCATCACTGGGATATATATTTATTTTACTGCTTTGTCTCTGCCTTATTGTTTTGCTCAAAGCTAGCCCACTGAGATCTCTTGATGCAAGGCATTTTATCCTTAACCATATTTTATTGAAATATCAACTAGTAGTAGAGTTTTCCTTTCCCTGGATTTTGGAAATTCAGAGTGATCTTGGCTTTTACATGATACTTTAATAATGTTGCCAATCCCCAACACGTTGTTCATATCAGTTATTTAGCCCCCATACCTAAAGCTTGAGAGCACAAATAGTCACTTCACATTCTGCTTCTGCACTCCAGGGGCTGTGAATATCAAGTTGTACTTTCCCCAAAGCAAAAGTGTGTTCTCCAAGATTTTGCTGAGATCAGGAGTCTCTGGGCTTCATTTAAAAATAATATCATTATTAAGAGAGCATAAAAAAATGTATCACATTTGATAAGTAAGGGAAACAAGGATTCAGAATTTTTTAATAAAGTGAAAACACATTCATTGGTTGAAGGTTCCCATGTGTAATGCAACAGAACATCTCACGTGAGGCTGATGTTGAATTCTACTTTCTAAGAAGCAGTGCATGAGAGTGAGAGGATTTTTGGTTTTGACACTGTAATTACTACCCTTGAGTTGCGTGTGTATGGAGTCCCACAAATTTTAAACTTTTTAGACAGTAAAAATTTCAGAAACTGATTCTATATGGTATGTTACATTTATATTTCATTTCAATTATACATTATTTTCAAAGTAAACATCAACCTAAGCACAAAAGTTACTTATTCCTGCTGAATGTCCCAGCCAGTGTAAGTACCCTGTTATACAAAAATATTGTAAAATTATTTTCAAAAATACTCAGTTTCAACTCCAAGTAGACTGTCTTGATCATATCCTTGTTTCCCCAGAGAACATAACAAGACAGACCATCCTGTAGGCTGAATGAGTATATGAGGGGCAGCTTTGAATTTTGCTTGGCTTCTTTAAGCTATTGCACAGTTTTATCTTATTCAACTTATAAAGGAAAAACTCGACTATGCTTTGTAACATTTTTGTCTAGCCTTGGGAAGAAAGCAGATTGTTGATTTGGAAGGTTCCCCAGACCTTTAACTGCAGAAACTGTAAGATCTTTGAGTTTAAATCCCGCGGTGCACACAATGTGCCGGACAGTGGCCCTGCCCCACAGGACACGCACACCACGATCAGACCTTCTGAGGCAGGTCCAGGGCATCTCTCCCAGGAGCTCTCGACTCAGGAAACCTCCCGAATACTGGAGCTAGAGCCTTTGCCTGTTCAACAGGAGTGTCTCCTTCCACTATCATTTTCTTTTTTTTATTATTTTTAATTTTCTCACATTCAGCAGGAAGAATCTTTAGAGATACTGTGTTACTTTCAAGCTACTCTCTAGTCTCATACTGAGTCTGAAAGAAGTTCAAAGAACCTATGAACTAGGAAACACAAAAGCAGAATGCAAAAGAAAAAAAAGCAAGAAAGGAAGGAAGAAAGGGAAATAAAACCCAAAACTCATCTAACTAAACTGACAGTTTGCTTCTAGGTCAAAGAGACAAAGACAGGAGAAGGCTGTATCTCACTGAAAAGACATAAGCAAAGGGACTCTAAAGTAAGGCAATTAAAACGTTTTAGGTCCAATAATTGCATTCCACAGTTTTAAAAGGTTAATAGCTACGCATTGCCTAATGAATTAAATCCAACCTCTGGTTGGATTGATGTTTCAAGACCTCCAAAATTTGGCAACAACCTACTTTTTCAGCCTCATCACCCCAAAATGCTTTTAGAAATGTTTCCACTCAAATACCTCCATTGCCAGTGAAAGCTGTGTCGCATCCCAGGGGTCTAAGATACTTACTATGCTTTTATCTTTAAAATCTGTGCATTTTGTTTTAATAGGAAAAAAGTGCTCTTACTTACTTGTCACTGAATCAAATCCTTGTTCCCCACATGCACCATCTTAACTCCGTAGTCCCCCTTAATTTATGGTGCACTGAAGGTACTGCCTTTCCAGTATGAGAAGCCGGCAAGTGGCAGGAGCTAAAGCCTCACGTTCTAGTCCTGGCCTGCCGTTAACTAGTGATATGATGTGGGCTCAGCTTCCGGTATTTTTCTCGACACCAGTTGCCCATCTGAAAACTGCAGTCAGAGTTGACTAGTGGGTTTCATTTCCCCCCCCCCCCTTTTAGCTTGTGAGATGGGTGGTTGACAGGTAAAGGAGGGCTTCTTCTCGAGGAAGAGGCCAGGATGCTTGTACAGGCCACTCTGGGCTGCAAAGCCTAAAATCACAGGACTGCATGATATGAGGCCCTCAGTTCTCAGATTACACTGTGACAGTCATTATCATCGCTTTTTGTCATTCTCCTCGAAACATCTGTACTCCGGCTGAAAGCGGCCTCCCTATAGCTCAGTGTTTTCCCACCGCCCTGTGTTCACGCTGATCTCCGCCTGCACGTAGCGCTCCCACTTGCTGCTAAACCTGTCCACCTCTCAATGGGCTGCTTAGTGTTACTTAATGTTATTTAATGTTATTCCTGCATGACGTTACTTGCCTTTGTTAGAAGAAATCCCTCTCCCTAAACTTAACAAGACTTAGTGCTTCTTCTAGTGAACTGTTCAGATTAGTTATTTTTGTGTATGTTTCTGATCTGCTAGATTATAAACTCTTTTACGGACAGAACCACATTTCATTTATCTGTAGCAGGAAATAAAAAATTGTTGCTTCTTACCTCCCTAACCCCATCCCACCAAATTGCTGGATCTAACATAAACTGATCTGTACATCCCAGAAAACTAAATGAAAACAATCTACAGTCACTGTAAGTGTCTTTATGTAGGTTAGGGTCTGGAATGAGTCACACCCTCGGAAGTAAACTAAGGTTCACCTCGGAAAGGTTTGCTTTAGGGCCATCTCCGAGCCACGTGGGGCTTTTGAGCAAATACGAAAGGGGCAGCCTCTTGGGGGCCACAGCCGTGTCACAGGACCCACACTGGGGGATCCAGACGCAGGCTGCAGTTCAGCCCCTAGCTGCTCTTTCAGCTGGTGTCTGCGGAGCACAGCCTCTGCAACGGGCACAGCTGTGTGTGTTGACCCTGCATGCTTCCCAGGTAACTTGTGAGAAACTTAACTGTTGGAGAGAGTGGATTTGATTCAGGAGACCTGCTCTCCTACTGTGCAATCATCAATTCTCTATTCCAAGAACACTTCTTGAAGCTTCCAGATAAAGGGTGACTTCCTCAGTTTGCATACTACTGTTAGGTGGGGCATGGTACTGCCTCCACCTGCAGGGAGGAAAGGAGCAGGGTACTGGATTCTGGGGTGGGTGGGAGGAGACTATGTAAGGGAATAGAGGCAAAAGCAATGAGTGAGGGAGCAGCAGAGTGTGCCAGCCTTTTGTAGAAGGCCCCACGTAGTCTTTAGCCTGCAAGACCAACATGACTCCTGTACCTGACTGCTGGTACATTTAACTCTGCTCTGCTGTAAACAAAATCAGTATTCTACCTGACCAGTGTTTGGCTCCAGAACCTTAATTTAGCAGGCTTCACTTGGGTAAGGTACGACCTGTTAGAAACAGGGACATGTCCCTCCTATGACTACTGGGCTGTCTGCCTGGACTTGGAAACCCAAAGGCCAAGAGTAGCAGAGATGACTCCATTTTTCCAGAAGGCCAAATGTCACCTTGAACATCTTTTGTTGAAAGTAACAATAGGCCCCCCTCATACTGCCTGGTTAAATAAACTCAATGAGTCTAGGTAAATTAGCTATCTTACTTGTTCTTAATGTTTAGAAATTACAACATAACTGAACTCTGATTTCTTAAAAGACAAGTTTAAACTTAAACTGAATTTGTTACTTTAAAATTCAGTTTTCTCAGGATATATTTCTGGCCTGGGTGAATCTGCTGAGTTTCCCCAGCCAGAAACCAGAAACTTTATCATTGATATTTACCTTTCTTTTTCTCTCCCACTTTAATCCTTAAATTCTTTTATAGCCTCATCTTCACGTTAAACAGAGTATCTCAACCTGGAATTTACAACAACATGTATCAGAATTACTTGGTCATTGTTTAAAAAATAAGCCAGTTGATTTCCCATGGCCCCACTAGCTAGGGGCCCTGAATCAGAATGCCTGGGGCTTCAGATTAGGGACCTGAGAGTCATTCTCCATCCTCATAGCCCTCACCTCCCCCTCCCTCCCTAGCCTCCATCCCTTTCACATCCTAAATTCTAATCTTTGCAGCCTGAGTTTCCCATTTAGAATATCTACTACTTCCCTCTGTGTCAGATTCTTAGTATACTCCTACTCATCTTTCAAACTCAGTAAAAATGTTAAAGAATGCTTACAATACAAATGAGTCATCAACTTGATCTCACCCTGACTTCCCACTCATGGATGTGTTACTTAGCAATATACATGCAATACTTCTAAAATACATTTTTGGATGAATAAATGACTGAATAGTTTGGTCAGTTCCAATGCTTCAGAGCAGCTTATAGAAAACACACTTTTCCAATTTTCCAACCTAATTTTTCTCAATGTCATAAGCAATCTATTAATCACACTAACCTGATAGAATTAAATGAAAGAGCCACCTCCTGATGCTTTCTGTTACCTTTCCTCTCGGCATGAACCCAGAAAGCAGTCTCTTCTATAATCAAAGGACCTTTGCCATTTGATAAACTTCTCAAGCTTTCTTCTTTTAATATAGTTTACTTGCTGCTGTTTGCTAATTTTTTTAAATGCTATGGTTATATTATATATTAGTAACTTCCCTATATCTCCAAATAAATCACTCACTGATATCACAAGACAATTACTGTTAGTAAGAGCTTGGAGTTGTCAAAAAAATAAAAATAAAGAAGTAACAGCAAAACCTTACAACACCAAAAAGTAAACCCAGAGAAGTTATTTTATTATAATAAACATGTATAACTTAGTTACCCTTAACAATAGAGGAATTAAAACAAAACTGTTATTCACCTTTTCTGTATATTCCCTTTTCTAAATGATGAACATTCCATAACATTTTATGGCCATTACTCCATTATGACCATGCTTGTGATCTCGTAAGTCTTAAATTATCAAAATCTAAATTCGAAGTCGAGCTGTAAGCCGTGACACCACTTCAGCATTTCCTCTGACCCAATCCAGATAACATTCCAATATCATGAATCACTTTGGCAGTGTTTTGACTGTTGCCTTTTCTCAATTGCATTCCCAGCCTAAAGTGCTTTTATTTGACCAATCCAATCTTTTCAACTTAGACTTGCTAACAATAGCTGATTGCTCTTGTCAAAAAATCATGTCACAATAACTATGCACTAAATTCTTAACCTGGCTGATAGTTGCATATGAAGAACTGTTGGAACTGAAACAATCCTGCTGTGGGATATAAGTATTTTAAAAATTAGCTTAAAATAGGTAAAAATGTCTCTTTGTTAGCTCTTTCTCAGAAAGTAATGTTTCCAGTCATATTTCTAGCTGAAGCATCACCTTGTGAGTGCATTAGCTGCAAGGTAATCTGCATTTCCACCAACACTTAGCTACTGATGGACAAGTTTAGACTGCACAAATAAAGTTCTTTGTAAAATGAAGGAGCAAAATAAGTTTTTATGTACTTCTGAAGAGTGTGGAAGGTAATTTACATTGTTAGCAACAATATTAATCATTATTACAGGAACTATCTTTTAGTACCTGCTTCTCTGGGCACCACATTATCTAACCTAAATCTCATAATAATGCAGTGAAATAAAAATTATTCTTCTTAATTTACAAATAAGAACATTCTATAGAGAAAAAATAATTTTCCCATTTTCACATAGTCAATAAATGGCAAGATTACAGATTAAAAATTGTTTTCTACCTACTGCTCTTTTGCTGAACAGTTCCAATATTTTTTTTTCTAAACAGTTCTGGCATTAGGACTTACACAGTTCTACCCTGTTTTGAAATGCAGCAAAACTTCCTGCAGCATTAGGAGCAATGACCTACTCTATGACCAGAGTATTTTAGTAGAAATTTTTTTAGTTAACTTTCAATTTCATGAGCTTGGCATCAAATATCTCCTATGCTAGATAACCTCAAGATATATCCCAATTTTTAGTTTGGAAAATACAGCTTCTATAACAATAGCCTCAACACACAGCTACTTTGTCAAACTGAATGGAAGTAAGCCCATTTCTAGCAGAAATACTTCAGCAGGTATTTTGGGATGTGTTTCATGAGGGTTATTTGTAGATACATAAATTATACTTTGCAGGTGGCTATCCACTCTGCTCTTTGGTAATCTTGGCCCCAAAGTTAGACTTCTTCTGAAAAGAAAAAAAAATAGAGAGCTTCTCGAGAGTAGAAAGAGCAGTATTCTGGCTCCCGAGAAGTGAGAAAAACCAAGCAAAGCCTCTGTTACAGGACTAGTGCATAAGTCAGGTCCGAGTGTTTCACAGATGTTTGAGATCCCACGTATGAGTGATATCATAGTGGCAACCATATTGCAATGTATAAATGTATTACATCAACACATTGTACGTCTCAAGCTTATCAAAAAAAGTAATTACAATATCAAAAATATCTCAATAAAAATAAAATTAGTTAATTTTGAAAAGTGTTTCAAAGCAAGGATTCATATGTGTGGCCATAAGATAGGAATCCACGAACTGGAACCAGATCCCAAAGTTAGAATAGCACGAGGCTGAGCTTCTGAGTTAGTTATAGATTCAGGTTTCTTAAGTACTTCTTAATTTGTGACAAGATTGGTTCCAGAGTCTTTGGAAGAACAGGCAGGAGTTAAGTCATCTTAGCTTAAAACAGAGTGGGAAGGGTCAGGCTGGAAAGCAGAACATTGAGTAGAAATGCATAGGAGCAGGTGGTCTGAATGTCTGCACCTTCTGATTCTTGATACTTTGGGAAATGTGTCCTTTGCAAGTTTAGAATCAAGAGCCTCTTTCTTTTTCCCTTCCCCACGCTTCTAACTTCATACATAATTCTGTTGTTACTATTCAAGGAGCAGATCAAATTTAGCTCTTTTGACAAGTCTTTGATATCTATTGGACTACAAGGACAAGAAAAAAGGAAAGTGTTTAAGGTTGTATTTCTGTGTGTGTGTGCACTGTTGCATCAAGCAGAAATGGAATGGTTTTGTTATATTACCTAAAATTGTTTCTTTATTTTTAAAGGTGCTCCTCTTTATCTTCATAAATTAAAATCATAAGGTAGATGTTCCAAAATTTCCCTTCTTCATCATAAGCATCATCATATCATCATATGTAACAGTGGCTCTCAATCTAAGTGTACATTCAATCTACTCAGAGAGATGTTTAACATCCCAATGCCCAGGCCACATCACAGATCAATTACAAAATCACAGTGGGACCCAGGCAATGGTATCTTTAACACACTCCCAGATGATTTTGAAGCAAAGGCAAGGTTGAGAACAATACTTTATAATAACCATTATTATCATCATTTTCCACCATCATTAGCACATAATTTTTATTTGATGCTTAATTGTGCAAGGCATCAAGGTGGATGACACAAAGAAAGTTTCTTAAAATGGATACCTGCTTTGTAGCTCCTCATTATCTGGAATTTTAGCATTCATTTCTTCCTTTATTCAGTAATATATATATCCAATAAATATTGACTAAAGGCTAGATGCTGTGCTAGATGCTACTTCAGTGGTAAGCATAGTAAAAATAGCTGCTGACCTCACATAAGTCTAGTCTAGCAGAACAGAAAAAACAGAGAGAGGACAAAAAGATATCACTAGTCAATTTTCAAGACGAGACGTGTGAACCAAGGTGCATATTTTAAAATTTCCTAACTATAAAAATCAACCACTATCACCTTCAATAAAAACCCTTATGCTTAATGGACTACGAGTTACCAAAGGGAAAGGGACTGGGGAGGGTGGGTGGGAAGGGAGGAAGAAGGGGAATAAGGGGCATTACAATTAGCACACATAACGTAGGAGAGGGCACTGGGAAGGCAGTATAGCACAGAGAAGACAAGCAGTGACTCTATAGCATCTTACTACGCTGATGGACAGTGACTGTAATGGAGTACATGGTGGGGACTTGATAATGGGGGGAATCTAGTAACCACAATGTTGCCCATATGATTTTATATTAGTGATACCAAAAAAAAATATCAATAATAATACGTTGGTCACATGGATAGTAGTACAGCATGGAGAATATAGTTAATGATTTTGTAACATCTTCCTATGTTGACAGATAGTAACTGCATTACTTGGGGTGAGGGTTTAATAATGTGTGTAACTGTTGAATCACTGTGTTGTATATTTGAAACCAACATAATATTGTATATCAACTATACTTCAATTAAAAAAGCAAAAAAAATAAAAAATAAAAACCTTTATGCTTGCCTAATGCATTAAAGAAATTTGTATCTCCTAATGAAAATCTTGGGAAGGGAAGGCATGCTATATCTTTATTCAGTGCGGCATCAATTACAGGAAAAAGAGTAATAAAAACCTGAGTCCTTTGTTAGCTGATTGTATACAGTTCTGTATTCCTCAAAATATTGTAAGTGGTCATCTAGAGATGTTAAAAATTATTTCAGATGAAAAGTATATTCAATTGATCTATTAAACTGAGATGCACAGAACATAATTAAATTAGCAAAAATGTTAGAACTTATAGTGAACATACAGCTTTTCTTTTGTATTACAATGAAATTGTTCTAATTGATTTTTTAAAAAGTTTTGATTATGTTTCCTGGTCAAATATCATTAGCATATAATAAAGGTATCATGTGGCATACATCTGTGTCAAAATTACTGTGGGCTTTGGGGTTCCCTCACTGGGAATAATACATAGTTGAGCTAATTAGTCTTCTATTGTTCTTTTAACAGCAAGGCCAATGAGATATTCTTATTTAGAATGGCAACATAAGAATTCTTTTTTCTCCAGTGGTCATATTTCATAGGAGGCAGTTTTTGAACACGATATTTTTAAAATCAGGTATCTTTTAATATAGTTAATTTATAGGTAATTGTAGGACTATATATGTACATGGCAAATTATGAATGCTAGAACATTAATGAACAAATTATAACAAGTTTCTCATCCCTTTATTGAGCATGATAGCTCTAAGAAAAAAAAATCCATAACAATTTTGATGGTTATGGCTGATGCCCTTTTGACTGCTACAATTTTAAAGATAACTTTAGTCAGCTGGAAAGCATATGTTAAAAGGGAATAGCTCAAGTGAAACAAATTCTTCTTGCTTTTGTCTCCAAGTGAACTGCACTGTGAAAGGACACAAAATGTGTATGCATTGCCTGAGAGAATCGCAGTATGAGAGAAGGTGTATCTGTCGAGTAGCTGAAAACCTTTTTCTACTACCAGAAATACTAGGAATTGGAAAAGCCTGTTAGTTTTTTTTTTTTAATAAGTGAAACGGGTAATTTGGTTCAAAAAAAGTTTCTTTGTAGAATATACATTTTTTATGTGAGTTGTCCTGGTAGATTTTCTAAAAGCTGATGCTAGAAGGCAAATATTGCTACATGAAGGAATTTATAACTACTCAGGTGTGGGAGATGAAGCGCAGCTAAAGCACACTTTCAACAAAACACCCAATGGAAGAAATGAGGTTATTCATTATTATCTGGTCTATTAAAAGTCTTCATTACAGACTGAGATACAGAATGGTTTGCTGCTTCACTTTTGTATTGCTTTTCAATAAAGCTATTTCCACCTTTTCCCCTTAGCTTGAAAGATTCTTCTCTCCCTTTCTCTCTGTTTCTACCCATCCTTCCTATCTTCCCTCGCTCCATAAATAGATCGATCAATAGATAGATGATAGATAGATAGATAGATAGATAGATAGATAGATAGATAGATAGATAGATAGATGATAGATATAGATCTCTTTCCTTTAACTATTCATTTACTCTTTCTCTTGGCCATGAATTTTTCTACTCCTCTTCCATCCTTTACATTCTTTCCTTCTCCCCCACAAACTACATAAACAAAAGCAAGGTTAAAATTGGCTAGAGAAAAGCTTATTTTTATATTTTTCGACACAAGACAGAAACTTCTCTAAGCAACTAGGATACCTCTTTTTTAATCCATTTTAATACCATTTTTAATCCAGAGAAGAATTGGGTCTGCTCATGTTCTGGAGCAGAGTACATGTATGTAAGGTTATTTTGCTCTATCAGAATACACAATGAAACATATAGATTTTTTTTAGATTATAAATGCTTCAAGTGATTTCATGTGTGATCATAATGTAAAACTTAATCTGAAAAATCTACTTTCTACCAGTACTAGAAAAATAACTCAGAACCATTATCTTCTCTTGGTAGATCATTATCACTGCCTTTATTTTGCAAGATGACATACAGTCATTAGAGAGAGGAAATTATATAATTATTTTTTTTGACTGCTATTCCTCCAAATGGTACTAACCTATTACCATTATATATTAAAATATTTTAATAGAGGGCAGATTTTAGTTTGTTTACCTAGTTCCTTGAATTCTAAGTCATGATTGGTACACTCATAGGTGGCATGTTAACATGAAAATCTCTCATTCATTTTAAGACAGCAGCCAGACCCACAAAGTAATTTTATAGTTTGCCTTCATTAGCTTTCTGTATTTTATCAAAGTCAACCAACTCCTTCAAAAGAAAATATAGGTAGAAAACATAACATGTCAAATACTAGACATTTAAGCAGAGAATGAATCCTTTTTAAACTTGAACAAGGAATTAAACAATGTCAACTAATAAATGAGAGTTTGCTTTTTATTCAAAATAAGTCAGCCAGAATAATTTTACAAATTGACATACTAATAATTATAAAGTATAAGTTAAAGTAGGTAAAAAGATAAAACTTAATTTTCTTTGAGGTATTCATACAAATCTCAAAAGTTACTCTCACATCTAGGCATCAGCTATTGATATCAACTTCCCACTAGACTCACACTGAAAACTCACTAAAAAAAACCGAGCTGGGTTACAAAGAGCCACAACATTGATAAAATCAGATTGGTGTCCTAATAGATTCTGAGTAATTACAAGGCACATATTATGTAAATCATATTTATCACCCAGATTGCCTTGGCCCTCCCTCTTCCTGAAACACACAGCTCCACCTGGGGCGGCCAGCAAGTCCCTGGCTGTGGGGGAGCCAGGCCCTCTCTCTCCGCCATTTCTGAGCAACCAGGCCGACCAGTCTTACATGCTCGGTCTTTTGGTTTCCCCTGCCATTCCTGGACTTGGATGAAATACACACTTCCTACCATTGGACCCAGCATCCTGAACAGCTGCCAGGAGATACAAATGATGCAACCTGGAAGTGTGGGAGTTCCCTCCTGTATGAGTAACCTTTGTCCAATGGGAAGTGAGAGACTGGAAAGAACATGCATATAGATCCCACATTCTCCCTCCATCACACGGAGATTGTTCTGAGGATGTTTGCTCGAAGAGTTCGGCTGAGAGGTTCACATGCCCAGTGGGGGCACCTCCTGAAGGATCACTGTGGTTTGGCGGTGGTCCAGTGGTGATGCATGACTGCACTATTTTGTATCTTTCATTACCTCACTTTCCTTATAATTCCCTTTTGCTGTCGTGGGTTCATGCAGCTCAAATAATCTTTGCCTTGGGCTCTGATTTTTAGAGAATATGGGATGAATCATACATGATGCTGGACTGAGAAAAACACATTCAGACATTTCTAATTTGATACTCCTGGCTTTGTATTCTGATGCAATTTTTTTCTTGAATAAAAGGTATTCTACATTCAGATTCAAACATTCAGGAAATCTATTAACTGGATAATTGGGCAAGGGTTCTGCTTACCTGTGAGTGAACCAGAATTAAGATTTAATTTGACTATACATCTTACTGAAGAAGAGAGTAAATCCATGCAAACACCTGGACTGCTATGGAAGGGGTAGGAAGGTGGGAAGTACTGACAGTAACACATTGGACTAAAAGTAGAATAATCACCATAAGTAAAACTGTAAAGATGGAAGAGGAGACATGAATAACTCTAATAGAAGAATATGCTGGCTGAAAAGTCTAAGTTTTCACATATACTGAATGTTCTGAATGACAGATACCAGCAAGCAGGAATATTAAAAGATTTCCCCTTAAAAGACATCCAGTTGAAATCTTTTTTGGAAACTGAGAAATAGACTTGGAGCTGAGCAAATAAATTTGCCCTTGAGATGTAACTTGAGAAGGATATTTGTCACACAAGAAAACAATCCGTTTGCTGTATCTGACGGAGATATGGAGCTTGAATATTGTACACTATTTGGGGAGATGTCCTAAAAGAAAAAAAAATCCCACTATCTGAACTGAGTAACAAGATACTGAGAATGGTACTTAAAAGACGTAGGAGCAGAAAATATCTCAGAAAATTATGTAATAAACAGTCCCTAACCAAAATTCATTAAAAAAGCTTGGCACCTGCAACAGAGTGCAAGGAGGCATGGCATTTATAAAACAGGAGTTGGGATTCATGAAGAGAAAACAGTAATATTAAAAGGCAACAGGATAAGAGGGAAAGACACAAAATGTGATAAAGACTGCAAGGAAATTAAACTGCAATAGCAGTCCTGAGCAGAAGTGATACTGCACCCAGTGATAGAAAGGACATAGTTTAAGAGCTCTCCTGGTCATCAGAGGGAAAGGAAAAACACACGAAGTAATAAGAAATAAAATGACAGGTATCTAAGAGAAAGACTGGAAAGCCAAAATACAAATAATTGCTATGTCTGAAGAAGAAACTAGAACAAATGAAAATGATGTAGTAGTTGATGAAAAAATATGAGAACAAATTTCCAAACCAAAGAGAGACTGTGATACAGGTTGAAAATGGGTTACCACATCACAAACCAAGGGGATGCAGAGACACCTGGACACACCTTCGTTAATGCTTTGGTCATTAAGAATAAAACAAACACAATTCAAAAAGATAATGGATTACAACAAGAAAAAAAAAACAATGTAACATTCAACCTTTCCTCTACAACATTAAATTTCTAAATATTATGGATAACACTTAAGGAATTTTTAGTAGAAGAACAATTATAACCCAAGATTTTTGTTAACAATAATGTTGTAACTTATCAGCAAAGGCAAGAAAATAATATGTTCAGATTTCAAATGCACAAAAAATACGCAAAAATGTGATTTTTTAAATTATGTGAAATCTCTTTCCAATTTGACCAAGAGATGGATCAAAATTAAGAGCTTAAGAACTGTGAGCCATTGGGTGCCAATTATTAAGCTTGTCTCAGCTCTAAATCTAATTTTCTGTAATAGGCTTTGTGATTCTGGGGCTGGGACTTGGCAAACATTTCTTCTTTGCTGGGTGCCTCCCTGGCTGATACTACCACCAATAAGGGTGCTAGAGGGAGACGGGAAGTAGGAACAGGGAAGGGACTTGCTTCTTCCCATTTGTTTATTGTTCCTATCAATACCTTTCCCTTCCCCTCAGGAAAGATCTTTGGCTCCAGTTGCCAGCTTCTCACGTTCCCATACCAGCCGCACTGTGCCATGGACTTTCCTCGGAGGTCTGAATTCCACCCTTGGTGGGATCCCTTCTCTGAGCGAATGGAGCATTAGCTGCGGCCAGGAATGCCGCCTCCTCAGCGCTAGGGCCCTCGCTCTGCAGGTTCAGCTCCTCCTCCTCGCTTAGGCTGCTGTCTCCTGCCGTCCCTGACTCGCACCGCCTCAGCGTTCTTGTCTGCCGCTTTAGTCCTCCAGCGTCTGTTTAACTACTTTTCCTTTATCACATTCTCTCATTCAAAATAACTGTAGATCTTCCTTGACTTCCAGTGGGGTTATGTCCCCATATCCCATTGCAGTTGAAAATGCTGTAAGTAGAAATGCACTTACACATTTAACCTACTGAAAATCACAGCTTAGCCCAGCCTACCTTAAATACGCCGAGAACACTTACATTAGCCCAAGGATGGGCAAAACCACCTAACACAAAGCCTATTTTATAATAAAGTGTCGTATATCTCATGTAATTTATTGATTACTAAAAGTGAAAAGCAGAGTAGTTGTATGGATACAAAATGGTTTTAAGTGTATCAGCTGTTTATCCTCCCGATCACGGGGCTGACTCGGAGCTACGGCTCATTCCCACTGCCTAGACTCACCAGAGAGTATCTCACCACATGCGGCCAGCCCAGGAAAAGATCAAAACATCAAGTTCAAAGTATGGTTTTCCCTAAATGCCTATCATTTCCACAGCTTCATAAAGTCTAAAATGAACTTTTGTAACTCAGGAACTGTCTGTACTGTGATTTCTATTTTCCTGCCTGGACTGTGACTAATAGAGAGGATACTCCTTTCACGAAGGAATTGAGGAAGTTTGTCAGTGTGGGTGAGGGGGTAGGGGTTGATATCCTTGAAGGTCCCTGTGGTTCAGAATACTTAGAGCAGCAGAGGCCATGTGGTAGCGCTTAACTACTAGAAAGAAGTGGGGCGCAGGCATGAAGCAGTGATCGATGTTTTGGCCCTCAGGGATCTTTGATGGAAGCTAATTGATCACAGTATTCCTAAGAATGAAATAGATGGACCCTTTACTAAAATAATACTTGATCTGTATAGAAGAAAAAATTCCAGACCTGGTAGCCAAAAACCCAATCTGAATCACTCTACGAGGAGCCACAGACTTTCACCCAGTTAACAGAGCTAGCTACACCCATGGCTCCAGAATCCCAAGACTGAAGGGTAGGCAGGGTCTCCCAGCAACAGTGTCACAATCATATAGCATGAAATCTTCCTTTCAGCTTGCCCCAAATTGCACCAGAAGAGTGTCAGATGACATGCAGCATAGGCAGGTGGAACTGTCTCACTGCAGAGGAACTTGGAAAAAAAAGCTTCCACCATTTTATGTGCCGAGGCAGCTGAGGACAGGGGGCGGGGGGAAGAGGAAGAGGAAGAAGAAGGCTGAAAGTGGGGAAGCACTAAGTCAGAGAGAAGAAAAGCATTTCAGCTAAGACACCCCCTACCTACCAAATAAGGAGACCTCCTAAGACTGGCCTCTGGGTCAAGAATGCAGATCTACAAATGAGCACAGGTGGCCCTGGGAGCCAGGAGACCAGCAACTCCCTCCAGAAAATGCACTGATGATGCCCCAAGTCTGATGTGGAGAAGGAACCGTTCCCCAAGTGGTCTGCCAGAGCCTTTGTAATTGCCTATGGTTGGACTAAAAGATTGCACGTAAGATTTAGGCTTGGAGCTGAACTTCTCCAAAGCTAATACTGAGAAGTCCAAAAGAGATGAGACAGAAACTTTGTTGCAGGTTGATTACATTGTATTTCTTCCATCTTGGCTGGGGCAGAGATCTGTCACATTAGAATACACACTTATTCTGGATATGGATTTCTTTTCCTTGCCCACAAAGCTTCTACAAGCACCCTTATCCATGGACTTATGAATGCCTTATTCATTACTATGGCACAAGCAACATTGTTCCTGGCCAACAAACCCATTTCATAGCAAAATAAATGTGGCAACAACGCATGTATACAGAGTTCACTAGCATTACCACAAGCCCCACGATACCAAAGAGCCAGCTAGACAGTATAAGGGAATGGTCTCTCAAAGATCAAAGTTATGGCACTAATGGGATGATAATGACCTGACATTCTGGGGAGATCGATCTTACAGGATGCAAAATATACTTAGAAACAAAGACCAATAGGTTGTTTCTCTCAAAGCCGTAATATATAAATCTAGGAATCCAGGGATGGAAATGGAGCCTCTCATTATTAAACCTAATATATACTTACAGAATTTGTGCTTCCTTGTCTCCAATTTTGAGCTTGGTTGATTAGAGGTCTTAGTTTCAAGAGAAAAATTTTCACCAAGGGGCACAGTAATGGCATTGACTGGAGGTTGGAAATAGTAATGAGTATTCTCAGCAATTAATGGTTGAAATGATTAGGTTATATATAAATCTGGTTTTAAAGTTAAATGTAATATAGTAATTACTCTTAAATGAAAATCTGTATTATTTAAAAATATGTAATGCCTATAATAACTAGAAATACCAATAATATTATTAAAGCTTGAGTAGTGTGATTTGGGAGGAGTTACTGGGAAAGAAGTAAAATTTCCTAAAGAAGACAAACATATTTTTGATGATGACAATTAAACAAGTTTTAAAATGCTTTTGAGAACTTTGATAATTTCTAGAAGGAGTTAAATCAGGACACATTTTCTGAAGCATTGGAGGATTTTTTTTTTTTACAAAAAGGAAAAGAATACTCATATGAAAGAGAACTAATAAATAAGTAGCATTACAAATTAAGAATATAAAACATTTAACATAGGTGAAAGTCTATCCCTTTAAATTATAAATAAATTTGGACTTGATTTACCCAATTGATTCTAAGATTTGATTTTAAAAATTAAATTCAATTACATGTTGTTCTTGAGACATTCTTAAACATACACACAAGAATTCAAAGTAACATAATTAGTCAAATTACGTCAGGCTAGTGTAATAAAAAATAGAACATGTGTTGATATTACACTGAAAGTATAATATGTTCAAAGGGACAAAGAATTACTTTACCTTGTAAACAGTACAATTCAGTACTAAAATACGACTATCACGGACCACTGCATGTCAAATAAAATCAACATATATAATATTAATATATATTAATATAAATAATATATACCTAACATATTCCTTTATATAATGTGAATATTAGCATCATATAATAAATTATCATATATATCATATTCACTCCAGTCACTTTAGTTACCTCCAACTCAGATCTCTGCCTGCGCATCTCGGGAGGATCACCGTGCTTTGCCTGAGCTCAGCGCTACCTGGGAATTAGGGAGTTAATCCCCAGGCAGAGATCAGAACAAACATGTGATTCACCTCACGAATTTCTCTTCTTTCAGGGACTATGCTCTTTGCTGCCTCCTGCCCAGTGATTAAAAGAGTTATGTCATGTATTTGATCCAGGTTCATAATTTTTTTGTTTTTTCAGTCCCTCTCTCCTTCCCTCCCTCCCTCCCTCCTTTCCTTCCTTCCTTCCTTCCTTCCTGTTTTCTTTTTCTCTTACTGACATTTTGTTATTGAACATATTTAATATTTGAAACTTTTTTAATTCCTTCAAAATTTAAATAGAATTTTCAGATCATTAAGAGGAAGTGGTAGGTACATCCTATTAAATTCCACAGAAATAACAGATTTTTCTGAGATAACATTGTGACCTCATTAGGGTGGGATTTAATTTTTCAGGTTTGAATTTTGCTGAACTGAACTAGGACTTGGAAGGTGTTCAAAAAGAAAAAAAAAATATTTGGAAAACAATAAGGAATATTTCCAGTCCCCAGAACAAAACACTCCAATGTTTAATCAGTGGCTAATCTATACAACTTGTTTTTCTAACTCCCTGACTTATATATAGGCTTATACAATTTAAGAATTTGTAAGTAATGTTAAATATACTCTGAAACACTAACAGGGTGATCTCTAAGTTGATGTGCATCATTTATTGAGTACTTGCCATATGTCAGGCAGCATGCTATAGAGACTACATGGGCATTATTTTCTTTAATCCTCATTACAACTACCAAAGGTAGGCAAAATTATACCCATTTATTACCAAGAGGTAACAAGCTTAGAGAAGTTAAGGAAGCTACTAAAAATTATTTCTTTTGCTAAAGTAATTGCATCCTTCTGGACAAATATTAGAATATCTCTATGTGCTCTTGCACACAAAGGAGTAAAGGGAGAAGTTACTTACAAGACCTCCAACTCATTCTCAAGGTGGATTTCAATATTCCAAAAACTGCTAATGGAAGCTTCCCTATTTTTATACTTAGCAAAAGTCAAAAGGGCTAAAAAATATTCTAAGACAGACATTAAAGCAGCTAGTACACCCGTTCCTCTAACTCTCTAGCTTCAATATATTTTCCAGGTGTGCCTTGATTATTTTGTTACAAGCAATGTGGTTTGTGACAATGCCTCATGATGAAGAGTATGCTTTGGATTCTAAAACCACACTAGAAACAGAACAGAGGCACCAGTCTTCTAAAGCAAACCTGTTGTCCAGACTATTTGTATATTTATCTCCACATATGCAAAAATCAACAATTATCTGGACCAGGCAGAGTTGAAAAAGAGTTACAGAGGTGATTGTATAGAGAAACTTGAATGAATAAAACCATCTCAGTCGGTGGGAAACCTTAAATGTCCAGTTCCCAGGTGAGGAATTATTAAAATTCTTTCTGATTTTGGTTGGCAGAATGAAAACAAGATTAGAAAACATAACTGTAAGTACTTTAGAGCCTCCATTAATTGGACATGTTCTCATAACTCTACAACATACTATTATAACCAGCCCCATTCTACTTGCGGTGAAACCAAGAATTAAAAGTTATACCATGTACCTAGGGTTACCCACCTGGGTCCGGGTAGACTGATTTTCAGGCTGGTACTCTTAACCTCTTACATTGCACTGCCTTGAAACTCATTAAATATGGGAATTGTTAGAACATTTATTTCTTATTAGTCATTTGTTCATATATCAACTGAGATAAATTCTAACAATGTTGGGTGGTCACTCTGGCTATAAAGTCTTCAACTTTCAGTAAACATTTTCTTAGGCAATTATATGCTAAGCCTTTTTTCCCCACTGGTACCCTGCCCTTATTTCTAGCCTCATTTCTTGCTACACTGTCCTACTTTGAGCCCTCTGAGAGCATCATGGAACCTGTTCTCCAGAAAGCATAGAGAAGGGATCCTAGTTAGTCTTCATTGGTTCCTATTTTAAAGGTGTTTTAGGTTTGGAAACTTCAATTATGTCATGAATGGGGAAACCTCTCTTAGGATTACAAGAGAAAAAAATACAGTGATTTTAATTTTTTTATCCCTTAAAACAAGAAAGAAAGAATAAAATTATTTTTCAATTAAAGGCTCTATCTTGGCCTAAAGATTTAAGACATTCGGTCTCTAAAGAATTTGGCTTCCCAGGAGTGGGAATGTCGAATTTAAGCTATAGAAATCACTTGAATTAAAGCAAATTAGTAAAATGTATGATTTTTCTGTGTTTCTGTTATTTTGTTTTGATAGAAATTTAGTTACATGCCATAGCATGCTTTCTTTGCACAGTCACACAATCATTTCCATTAAATTAATTGAATAGTCAACTTTGTCATCTCAGGATAATTTGTTTCAATTAAATTAATCCAACCCAAATCATTGACTCATTTGGGATACAATGAAGTTGCTTGCCAATGAAAGAAAACAAAAAACTGGGGGAAACAGTATATAATTAACTAAGGCATTAGTGTAGGTGTTGTTTGAAATAAAAAAGGAAAACTGTATTTGGATATCAGAGTACATTTGTTTCTCTGCTTAGTTAGGGGGTCTTTGGTCCTTTATTCCTTTCTGCCTCATCCAGCCATAGTCTGTGCCCTCTGCTGGTTCTTGCTACTTGAAAAGACAGGCAAAACATAAGGCTCCTTAATCATTGACCTTACTGTTCTCCAAATCATGTGACTAGTAGGTCAATCATATAATATGTCATCCAAACTTGGACGTTTTGTCTAGGACAAATGATAAATGAAATGGGACTCTGGGATTATAGGCAAAAAACCAGGACTATCCTGGGTGAACTCTAGAGATTTAGCTACAATTTTGCACTGTATGGGATTCACCATATGCTTTTATAAGTCCCTCACTAATCCCTCCAAGATCTGGTTCCTTCAGTCTCGGTGACTAGGTATTTATGTTGCTTCCAACTCTCAGTTCTTTCCATCTCCAATATGCTGGCTGAATCCATTAAACTAAGTTTTTGCCTTGGTCTTTACTCTCAAATTGAGTCCAGTTATCCTTTATGTGCAGTGCCAGAAATTTGCCAGGAACCTCAGCCTAAGAGGCTAACATTTTGCCTTAAACTCAGCAGTTTTCTGGTCTTGCACTAGAACTTTATGTTTACACACTAACCCCAAGGCTGTGCTCTCTGATTTGCCACCTTCTTGAGGCTCAGAGCACTGGGCAGCCTGGCTTCTGTTGTTGTTTTACTCTCTAAGGCTGCCAGAAACCTGCTGTTTCATCTAGGACCCACGATGCTGACTGCTTTCTGACCCTTGGCCGGTGCCCTCATGCCTCTGGGTCTTTGAAACTTCTATAATTGTATTTGCAGAGTAAAACTCTTCAGGTAATTATCTCCTTAATTCTTAAGTATCATTTTTGGATAAGTTTATACAAACATTTCTCTCATACTCCATTCATGGCCTATGTGCGCCTTGAGAGGACAATCATTCTGCTCACCAGACTGACAAATATTACTAAGGCCCATCTATCTCCACAAGAGTATGGTAGACCTAATTTGTAGTACAGAGATAAATTTAGATTTGCTAGTACTAGGATGAATTACAAGAGACTCAAAGTAGGACTCATGACAATTACATCACTTTAGCCAAGAGACAGAGAACCAAAATGGAACAGTGAAAAGAGTTGGAAACTCTGATTTTAGAGAGACATTGTATTAGTTGAAGTTCACTAATGGTTGGCAACATAAATTGCTCTGAAACTTTAAGAAAAAGTGAACTTGTTAGAAGGATATTGGAATAATATAGAATGGAAGGAAGAGCTGTAAACTGTAAGCCCCTGGTCCCTGACCTTTCAGAACTGAGACCCTCATTCCCAGCTGCTGTGCCGGAAGCTGACAGCTCTCAACTCACTCCCTCTCTGGGAATTGAACTTGACAGGAAATAGTCACCTTCCCAAAAACATGACTTTAATCAAGGCTGCTCTCTTAAGCCAAGGTCAATTCTGACCCCATGAGAGCTAGATGGGAGAATATATCTTTGCCTACTTGCCTGTTTACCTCTAGTTCCAGAGCCACTCTAGCTCCACAGTCCCCTGTAGCATTGTCTTTGGACTCAGTTGTAATGGCATTGCAGCCCACCCCCAATTTCCTCCCAATTTCTGCTTCATTTAACTCCTTTACAGGCAGGTGTTGATGGTTTTCAAGTGGTTTAACTAGCTAAACAGTATGGTTAGACTACACAACCAGGGGAACATTAAAAACTCTACTGGGAACTTCTGCTTTGAGCTCTCCCAAAGACAAGATTTCTCACCCAGATCTTGGTTCAATCCAGACACAAAGTGCAGTCCTTGTGTGTATAAGGGCACTTGGAAGCCATATCTATATATTTCCTTTACCCTGATCCTTGCCTTTATTCTCTTTCTCTTACAGCACTGTATCTTTTGCCTTTAGGCAAAAGCGATTCATGAGTATGCTCTTGGAGTCTGTGAATCCCTTGAATGTCTATAGTATGTGGGAAATCTTTGCAATTCTTTAAACTTCTCATATGCAGATCTTAGCTTCAGAGTGTGTTTCCCAGGGAGCCCTGACCTATGAAAATAACAAAGTTTGGTAAGTGTAACAACCTTTCAGCTCTGGATTTTTTGACAGCAGGAAAATGGAGACTATCTATTGTTTTCTAATTTCCTTCATCTTCTATGTCTTTGTTATGAGTTGAACTATGTCCCTCCAAAATTCGTAAGTCAAAGTCCTAACCCCCAGAACTTCAGAATGTGACCTGATTTAGAAATAGGGTCACTGCAGTTGTAATTAGTTACAATGAGGTCATACTGGAGTAGGGTAGATCCCTAATCCTGTAAGACTGGCATTATATAGATGGGAAATTTGGACATATACACATTCTCTCTGTCTCACACACACACACACACACACACACACACACACACACACACACACACATCCAGAATGTCATGTGAAGATGAAAGTAGAGAATAGGATGATGCAGCAGAAGCCAACAAATACCACAGATTTGACAGCAAATCATTAGGAGCCAGAAGAGGGCCATGGAACAGATTTTTCCCACACAGCCCTCAGAAGGAGCTAAGCCTTCCATCACCTTCATTTCTGACTGCTCACCTTCAGAACTCTGAGACAACAGATATCTGTTGTTTAAGCTACCCAGTCCATGGCATTTTGTTACGGCAGCTCTAGCAAACAAATACAGTCTGCTTAAAATTCAGATCCTCAGGTAGGTAATTCTGATCTGCTCACTGATCAAACAAACAGAAAAAAAGTCAGCTAGACCAGAAAACAAGTTAGCAAAGGATGTCAGAAATGACTGTGAGCTTTCAGGCCTATTGATTAGGAGAATGATGATTCTTTTTACTGCACAACAGAACACTGGAGTTAAAACAAGTTTTATAGAGTTGAGTTTGTGGTAGTAATGGAACATCCATGTGGAAATGCCCAGCAGCAGATTAGACATTTAGGTGTAGAGCACGAGAAAGGAGCTGAAGGTAGAGAGGTACATGTGAGAATCATTTTTATAGAGGTAACTTTTGAAGAAATTGGACTGTTAACCTTAGACTGTGGGCTGGACCAGGAGTGAGGTCAACTATAACTTAGAGGTTGCACCACAGCAGAGTTCTGATGGTTTCTATGGGCAGCGCTGGGGGAGTTGGGGAGAAGTGACCACTGCTAGCCAGTTAGCTAAAGAAAGTTTCCAGGCCAGTCAGGGAAGAGAGTAACTTACACAGAAAAGTTCAAGTGCTAAATGTCATAGCAAGAAATAAAATGGGTTCCCAAAACTTGGAGCCAAGTCAAAAGCATAATGTATAGGGAAAAATTCCACAGAAAAGTCAGATTAAAGATTAAAATTAGTTGGTGGCAAGACAATTCACTGGGGGGAAAGAATAGATTCTTCAACAAATGGTGCTGAATAGCTACATGCAAAATAATAAACTTGCACCTGTGTATCATACAACATATAAGCATTAAGTCAACATGGATCAAAGACTTAAGGAGCTAAAACTATTCAGCTCTATTAGAAGAAAATATAGGCATCCATATTTATGACCTTGGTTTAGGCAATGATTTCTTGAATATGATAGTAAAAGCAAAAACAACAAGTAACAACAAAAATAGAAAAATAGTCAACAATTAAAACCTTTGATTTAAGGGACACCATTAAAAATGTGAAAACACAGCCCACAGAATGAGGAAAAATTTTGCAAATCATATATCTGATAAAGGATTTGTATCTAAATACATAAAAATGAATATTATTCAATAATAAAAAAACAAATAGCTCAATTAAAATATGGGCAAAGGATCTGAATAGACATTTGTACAACAAAAAGGTACAAATGGCCAACGGGTACATGAAAAGATACATAACTAACCATCAGGGAAATGGAAATCAAAATCTCCAGATACTGCTCATATGAATTAGAATGATATGATAAAAAAGAAAAGTAATAAGTGTTGATAAGGATATGGAGAAACTAGAACTCTTATACATATTTATGATTCCATTTATACAAAATGTTTATATAACATTTCTTTTAAGGGTGATCAAAATGTTACAAAATTGTGCTGAAGGTTGCCTAGCTCTGAGCTACACTAACAACCATTGAAGGATACGCTTTGGGTAAACCATATCAAATGTGAATTATATCCCAATAAACCTGTTAAAAAGCTCTAGTCAAGGATGGAGTTGGAGTAAGTGTAGACACGGAGAGCAGGTTTCAGGAATGGGGTCCAGTTTTACCTGTGTGAAACATCAGGATCAAACAGATACCAAAGGCAGAGTAGCATGTTGCTAACTGACAAGGAAGATACATGAAAATACCTTTTTACTAGCAAATATATGCTGTTCATCTGAAGTCTGTCCAGGCTGCTGTAACAAAAATACCATAGGCTGGATGGCTAATGAACAACAGAAATTTATTGCTCACAGTTCTAGAGGCTGGAAGGTCCAAGATCAAGGCGCCAGCAGATTTGCTGTGTCCTCACGTGACAGAAGAGGGACGGGAGCTCTCTGGGGTCTAATTCCATTCATGAGGGCTCCCCACTCATGACTTGACCACCTTCCCAAAACCATATCTCCTGATGCCATCACCTCGGGATGTACAATTTCACCATATGAATTTTATGGGGACACAAACATTCAGTCCATATCACTGACTTAGTGCGGACTCTCAAGAAACAAGGAAAGAAGTATCTTTTAAAATAAATGTTAGCTATTCTATATTGAGAACTCTCCTCTTTTCTTTCCTTAACAGCATCTTAGCCAGATTCCATAACTTTTCTGAAATTTTTGACTATTAGAATAGTCTATTCAAGAATTAGTCCTTTAAGCTTAAAATTTAAATCTCTCATATAGGGAAGTCATTTTCCTCTCTTTGCCCCAAAACAGGCTGGAGCCTGGCTTGAGGGAACTGTTGTCTGGTTCTTAAACATTTTCTCTGCCTGCTCCCTTTTGACCCATTTTCCACCCTCCCCATCCTCCTCTACGTCTTTCCTCTGCCCTTTAGTGGTAGCTGTCTTTGGGGTAGGGATGAAGGAAATGGAGAAGGGGCAACCTCACCTTGTTTCAAAGCAGATTCATAGGTACACAAACAAAAAGCCCCACTGGGCTCGCCCTTCGCACTCTGACCAGGACCTGACCTGAAGAGAGGTTGTGCCATTCCCTGCCCACGTGAGCTGGACTTCATTTACCCTTTCTCTGATATCCTTACAAATACTGGTATTGGCTTCTTTGCCCAAGGATCACAATTTCCCTCTCCTCCTGCTGTTGGTTATTGACCATCATTCTTTATTTGATTTTATTCAAGTCCTTGGGAAAAATGTTTAAGTAATCTCCACTCTACTTCCAATCCTATGCATTACATATGAGCTGTTAGTTGTTACAGGTTGTTAACTCTAGCAATTACTGTAGGAGTTATTACAGGCAAAGCATTATACCTTTGGGATTCACTTTTCCCTTTTCTGGTTCATCATAATTTGAGGGGTGTAGAAAATAAATTACCAAAGACGCCAGCAGATATTGTCACCCTATCTCTCCTCCTGTTCTTTGCTCTTCCTCCTTAATCTGAAATTTCCTCCTGCTTTTCATTGCTTTCTTCAAAATATCACACCCCAGCTGATGCTCTAGTCTAACCCCTTGAAATCACTGGCACATGGAAACTGTGTGTGTGTGAGTGTGTGTGTATCTTCTGATTAATTGCTTTTTTCTATAGTTAAACCTCTCCATCTGAGCGGTAGCATGTTGAACACAAAGGCACACTAAGTACTACATAATTTACTTCTGCTTCTTCGAAACACAACCTTATCCTCTGGTGACTTGGGTAGCAGTGGTGATTATATTGTAGATTTGTCTTCTTTGTCAAAACTGGCAGTGGTTTTTTTGACACCACTAAAAATGACACTGACAGTACAGAGTCCTTAGGGTGGCCCAAATGTGTGTGTGTGTGTGTGTGTGTGTGTGTGTTTTTAAGAAAATAAATGTCAGACTACTGTGGAAACAATCATAATACTGGCACTTAAAATCATACCTCACCATGCCAAAGCAAAAATAACTTGGGACAACAGACATGACGTTGATTAAGAATACTGTGGGAAAGAGTGAGATTGAAAACAAACATGTTTAAGTTCTATCTAGTTCTTTCATGCTAACTCTGTAGGGTATGGCTACTAAGTCTATGAGCTGGTCAGGGATGAAAAACTCTTGCTCCCCTTTACACCCTCTTAGAGTAGACAATTTTGGATCCATAATTAGTAATTTCTTCAGATGCCAGGCAACACAGATTTTTGGATGACTTTCAGAACTATAGAGGAAAAGTAGGAACCCACAAGTGGGAAGGGACAATTCAATACCATTTGACTTGAGATTCTGAAGTATAACTCTCACTTAACTACCAGCCAAGAAAGGCAATATGTTGGGAGAGGCACACAAATGAAAAGTAGGAAGACTTTTGATTATTTGCATTCCACATACCTATGGACAAAACCACTTTATTTCACCACTTTTGGATTTAACTATCATATATGTAAGTGGAAGAAGAAACTAAATATTGTTTATATATTTCAGAACTATTTTTGTTAATGCAAAGCAAGGAGAATGCCTGTAAAACAAGGAGAATGCCAACCCAGAGGGAGAAATTACCTGACAGCATGAAATATACTGAGCCCTTGAAATTGGGTCCAACCCTAAACTATTGACCGTATTTTCCAACTAAATGCCCTTCAAACTGCATGAGAAAAGCATGCCTGAATGCCCTTTGGGGAGGGAAGGTTGACAGTGTGGGCAATTGTAACAATAAATCTTTCTAATCTTTCTGACTTGAAGTTATGCACCTTCCTCTTCCTTTGGGGCAGAAGTCTACTAACCTCATTTTACCCCCAACCCTAGCTATTCCTGGCTAAATTTTCCAGTATTTTTCTAACTCATCTATCTCCTTCCAATTTCTCCTCTCTCAACCTTCCCTTCCCATCCTATAAATCAATATCAGATTGATTAGCCTTCCTAAATCCACTTATCTTAACACTCCGATGCTTGAGAACCAAAGATTGCTCTTGGTTGTCTGGCAAATCAAGTCTGGGCTCTTTAGCTCAGCACTATGTCTTTCAATGATCGCTCCATCCACCAGTGTCGCCTCCACTCTCACATCTTCGCCTTATTCCCCACATTCCAAGGTCTTTCCCCATTCTTCCCCACCCCACCTCATCTCCACCCAGACTGTG
This sequence comes from Manis pentadactyla, assembly GCF_030020395.1. NCBI lineage: Eukaryota > Metazoa > Chordata > Mammalia > Pholidota > Manidae > Manis > Manis pentadactyla. The sequence continues at coordinate 115,271,030 of NC_080025.1, forward strand.
CCTCCTTCCACTCGCCTTCCTTCCTCCGTGTTTCTCAAAGGAGCTAAACCAAAATTTCTGTTGCCCTCAGAGATTCTGATGTGCCCCTCATTCTCTCACCCCACCCAAGAATCATAGGTTTGTTTTCCTACTAGGCAAGGTTTTGTAAACTTGTATTTTCCTTGATTTGTATTATGAAAGCAAAAATTATGGATCTTTTTTTAAATATAAAATTAATGTAATATTGAATATGCATTCTTCCAAGTAACACCCTTCTCTCCACTTCAAAGAAGTCATATTCTCCCTCCTTTGAAAACCACAAACATAATGAATCTTTTACTCCTCTCTGTCAGCTCAGCCTCACCCTTCCCTAAAGGTCATCTTTAACTGTTCTCCCTTTTTTGAATGCCTAAGCACTTATAAGTAACATATATTTATTTATTACTTATTTCTTGGGCATTATTTTAATTCTTCAATGGAATGGGTAAACTTCTTGAGAGCAATAATTATGACATATTTCTCCCTAGCCTAATGCCGGGCATATGATAAATGCTTCAGTGCTATTATCAATTCATTCTGCTCAATAATTGGAAATTTCTACCATAAAAATGTGTCTTTCTGAATTATGGCTGCTTACCAGTGTTTGTAAAAGGAAACACACTGATAATCTATATATTTATAGAAGGAATATTACACTCTCTAGGCTGTGGGCAAATTTTGTACATATGCAAAAATACTCAGAAAAATAAGAGTAGGGATAATGAACTGTATGGTTCTGAGCTGAATGAAGTTTTCAAGGTAATCACTAACATATATTTAGTGACAAGTCCTCTCAATGCCTAACAGTTTCTGGGAATCTGTAGATGGTTTTCTCATTAAACTGTTGCTTACAATCTATCCCGACTTATTTTTTCCTACACTAATTTATCCCTTCACAAATTATCCCTTGTTCAGGAAAAAAAAAAATGTGTATGAGAAATACTTTCCACTCATCTTGCCAAACCTGTTCAGAAACATTCCATTTGTTCTTCCAAGTTAATGTTTACCTTTTCTAATAGACATGACTTTCATCGGAAGTCTGATATTTTAGAAGTTTTCATTTACCACTTGAAGGGGAGCAAAATATGCCACCCTGGAATGTGCCACTTTAGCTTTGGATTATTTTAAGCTGAAGATAATCAAGCCCCAAAACACTCTGGAAGAACTTTTCACGTCCCCCTTAACTGCCTCTAAGACTTTAGATGGTGGGCCTGGTCCAGGAAGAGAACTGTTACCAGGGAGAACTACAGAGAATATAGGCTCCCTATGGAAGACGGCGGGGGGGCTCAGCAGGCCTGTTTGTTCAGATTCCTCTCTGTGTTCCATCGTCTCTGCCCAGCATGACAAACATTTGTTTAGCAACCATTTGCTCTCCCCATCTTTCTGTGAATTGTCTTCCTTTCCTTTGAGGTCCCAGATTCCCACCCCCTTCTCCTTAGCTCAGGATGGCATATAAGCTTCAAACGCCTGGCTGTCCTTGAGCCTCTCATTCATGGGGCTCCAAAACAAACGAAATTAAATTTGTTTTTCTCCTGTTAATCAGTCTTATGTCAATTTAATTAATAGACTAGCCAAAAGAACCCAGAAGTATAAAGGAAAAATCTTTCCTTTCCTACACACTTCAGAAGCAATATTTTGCCTGTGTTACATAGGTATTCACCACCATTACTTTCACTGAATTCCGTATCAAATAGGAGTATGAAACAAATCACTGGAATATACTGATAAGAAATAAATAATTTTCAAACTATTGTAGTATGCACTTGGAGTACCCAGCATTTTTATAGATATGTGGAAAATTCTACATTATTGGAGGATGCTACTTTTATTTTTTACAAGTTTTACCTTTTAAATAAAGTTTGTAGTCAGAAATGATATTCTCCTATCTTTGGTTTTAAAGCAGTCAAGGAAGAACAAACACCTTCTGGACTTTTATTTACTCAAATGGGTTTTGAAATATATTACTCATGGAGGCTTCCTTCCTTTTTAGGAAAAAAAAAGAAAACATGTTATTTCATTTCTTGATATTCAAGCACACTTACTACACATACACTTGTTCTTTCATAGAGCTCCAGGCTGACCTCGTATATGCGTAATAGATGATTTCCAAAGATAATGAATGTTTTTAAGTATTTTCTTGATTTATTTTATTGCCTCACTGATTATTCCCTGGGAAAATGAGGTGGAATACATCCAGATATGCCCTTCCCACCTTCCTCCTCACACCTCTCTTTCCTGCCAAAACCTTGTTTTCACAGTTGTATTTTGTTACTGATGCTCACACTGTGTGGTCCCTTTCTAACGAGGAAATAGAGAGACACCCTGATTGATTTTCTTGCTTACTGTAGTCCTAGACCCTTGGGAATTTGGAGGGCTAGTGATTTGCTCTATGTCTTTCTCTTCCTTTCCTTTCTTTCTTCCCCAGATCTGAGCTTACTGGATGAAAACAGAACATCGGTTCCTCGTGAGTAGGAGATGGAGCACATGCTCATCCCAGAGCCTTTCTCTAGGTGTGTCTACACCCACAGTCCAACCACTTCGGCTGAATCGCCAGATTAGTCAGTGAAACAATTTGTTCTTTTTAATGAATTGGAGGTTTAGCTAAAATGGCAAGCAACAGTCCTGAGCTGACAGGGTAAAACTGTACAAGGATAACCTAAATTATTTACAGAAAAGTGTAGAGCTGTGTCATGCTCAGTATGCAACCTGGAAAACACAAACCTAATGAACAGATAGGGCGTCAAGTGAATGATATTCTTGCTTCTAATTTATCACTCATATACACTGAATGAGTGAAGGTTTAAATGGAATACTTCTAAAATATAACTGTGGAGAACTAGATTCAGATTTGGAAAAAAATTATCACTTCTTTTAAAAGAACGGGTACATTGGAAATGTAAAACAACAAAACCCTAGAAATTATGAGGTTAGCTTAAAACTCAGTCATTAGCACATCCTTTGGAATATAACAAAGAATAATATGCTCTCACATTGCTACAGTGCCCTTTGTTCTGCAATCCTAGAGCACATAACGACAAATACAGTTAAAATTAGCAACAGAGCAATAGATTCCTAAAGGAATTATTGTACACAGACGGAAGCAAAACAAATCAGTCTAAAGTTTAGATTGAAGAAACTAACTATGGGGGCTTTATTTCATTTCACAATGTGTTCCAAGTCAGAGGTCATGTGACTACAGATTAATAACTGAGTTAGAATTTGTCTGATAATAAACCACCACAATGTAACTGATGTTTATATAGTGCATTATGTATAGCTTCTCAAAGTTTAGCATATATTAACTTATTCAGTCCTCTCAATGATCCTATGAGGTAGTGTAGTGTTTTCCTCATGCTGCTGTAACAAATTCCCGCAAACTTGGAGGCTTAAAACATAGAAAATTATTCTCTCACAATTCTGGAGGCGGGAGGCCTAGAATCTAGCAAAGAAACGCTATCTCTGGGGGTTTTGCGGGGAGAATTCCTTCTTTGGCTCTTCCAGCTTCTGGTGGTGGTCTGGCATTCCTTAACCTGTGGCTACATCACTCCCAACTCTGTGTGGCCACACTGCCTCTTCTCCTGTCTGTCTCATCGGTGTTTATCTTATAAAGATACTTGTTCACTGGATTTAGGACTGACCTGGTTAGGACTGATCTGGATATTTCAGGAGGATCTCCTCATCTCAAGGTCTTTAGCTTAACTACATCTGCAAAGACGTTTTTCCAAATTAACTTTCATGGGTTCCAGGAATTAGGATATGGACATATCTTTTGGTGGCCACAAGTTAACCCACTACAGGTAGGCAGTAAATATTCCTACAACCATTTTAAAAATGACAAAAATGAAGCACACTAGCTAACATTTATTGGACTATGTGCCAGGTATCATCCTATTTTATATACACTGTACTACCTATTTAATATTCATAAATATCCCATGAGGTCGGTACAATTTTATTATTGGCATTTTACAGATAAGGAAATGGGCTGAGAAGCTTTGCTCAATATCACACAGCTTATAAATAGTGAAGCCAGGATTCAAATGCAGGACTGCCTGATTCCAGAGTCTACACACAGAAATACTGAGTAACCCAATTCCTCCAAATCCCACCATCTATATTAGGAGTATTAAAAGTGGTGGGAATCTCACAGGGTGTTGAAATAAAGTATTAGACTTCAAATTGCTATTCTCCTACTTATTTATAAGCAACATGACCTACTAAAATGAACTTACTTATGCAAAAAAATAGGAATGTTAATTAAATCATTTACCTATCTCACAAGTTGCTTATTCCAGACCCAGGGGTACTGAATATTTTTAAATCAGTGTTATTGAGGAGTAATTTAAGTACAATAGACCACAGTTATTTAAATTGAACATACTGTTCAATTCAATGTGTTTTGAAAATTGTATGTACCTGTGAAACTACTATGACAATCAAGACAAAAGATTTCCATCACTCCGAAAAGATGGTTTCTGTCCTTTTGAAGTTGATCCTTTCTTCCCTCCCTCACCCCAGAAAACCACTCACCTATTTTTACATTTTCTAAAAATTTAAACACACAATATGTACTCTCTGTGTCTGGCTTCTTTCACTCAGCATAATGTTTTCAAGACTCATCCATGTTATTGCATGCATCAAAAATTCATGCCTTTTTATTGCTAAATAATATTCCATTGAATGGCTATGGCACAGTCACCTGTTGATGGACATTTGGGGTGATTCCAGTTGTGAATAAAGCAGTAGCTATAAATATTTGTTCACAAGTGTTTGAAACATTATTTAATTTTTCTTGGGTAAATAGCTAAGAGTATGGGTTGTATGGTACCTATAGGTTTAAATGTTCAAGTAACTGCCCAACAGTTTTCCAAATCAATTACAACAACTTACATTCTGACCTAATTTGTTAAACTTGGTGCTTTTGGGGAACAAGAATGGATAAGAGGATATTAAAGTAGTTCAGAAGATGGTAAAGACCAAACTACTGTGGTGGTTTTAAGGGTAAAGGATTTGTTTAAGAACTGCCTTCCTTGAAGGAAAACATGTTTTAAGTCCTGTTGATTTACTGTTTATTGAATATATATAGTGAGGAATGAGTCAAGAATAGCTCCTAATTTGCTAGTAAAGCCAGTGGTCTCAATTTGAGCTTAAACTATACCCACATTTGATTTTAAGATAAGCCCATAAGTGTCTTGTGAACAGGTAATTCATCAGAAGTCTATTTGTGGCAGAGGCACAGGGACTTCTTGCAAATTAGAAAGTCATAAGGGAACTCACAGACCTGATTAACTAATAAAGACTTAACTTGTTAGAGGCAGGAACAAAGCTTATATTTTATCATTGGTCCCTTTTTCTTTGGACTATTCTATAAATTCTAGGGAAAACAAGATAATTCAAGTGGAAACTCTGAAAAATCTGTTAACTATCAAGAACCATTTATTTTATCCAATTTTTGCTTCTGTTTCCCCTTTCCTACCATCTTGTCAGTTGACAGAACTTTTTTAAATTCAGTTTTAATTCCTCTTCTGTCTTTTAGCTATGCCTCTATGCATTTTTTAATGGTTGCTCTAGGGATTACTTTATACATCCTTAACTTATCACAGTCTATTTAGAATATTCTACCACTCCTCATAAATTATAGGAAATTTGGAATAGCATAGTTCCATTTACATTCTGCCCTTTGAGCTAGTGTCTTATATGTATTAACCTTACAATGTAAGTTATGCTTCCTTTAATTACTCATATGCTGTTAAAATAAAGAGAAGAAAAAATATAAAGAATATTTCATAATTACCCACATATATGCCATTTCTGGAGCTCTTCATTAGTTTCTGAAGGTCAGAACTTTGATCAGCCTTTGTTTGGCCTGAAGAAGTTTAAAATTCCTCATAATGGAGATCTGCTGATTTCAGATTCTCTCCATTACCTCCAATACTATCTTTAAATTATTTTAAAATGTCTTCATTTATGTTTCACTTTTAAGGGATATTTTCATTGTAAATAAAATTCTAGATTAATTTTTTACTTTGCTTTCATTACTTTAAAAGATGTCATTCAATTTTCTTCTGACCCCCATTTTTTTTTTTCTGAATAGAAGACAGAAATCATCTGTATTGCTGGCTGCATGTGTTTATTTTTCTCTGGATAATTTCAAAAATTTATTTTTGTCTTTAGATTTCAGCACTTTGATTATATGTACTTAGTGTGATTTTCTTGTTAATATCCTGCACGGATCTGCTGACATTCTTGAATTGATAAATTTATGTTCTTCATCAAAGTCATGAAATTTTTGGTCATTAATTCTTCAAACAGATTTTTCTACTCCATTCTCTCTCTCATCTCCTTGTGGACTCCAATAATATGTATATTAAACTGAATAACTTTATCCCCAAATTTACTAATATTCTGTTAATGTTTCTTCAATTCTTTTCTATATTCTTCAGATTCCATAATTTCTACTGATCTATTTTTAGGTTACTGACTCATCTGCCATCACTAAGCTGTTGTTGAGTCAAGTCAGTATAATTTTTATTTTGGTTATTATACTTTTTCATTTCTAAAATTTCAATTCCAATTGGGGTTTTTCTTTATAATTCCCTTTTCTCTGCTGAGATTTTCCATCAGCTCATTTATTATAGCTATAATTTTATTTAAATCCTGAACATATTTACACTAGTTGCCTTCCTGCTAATTCCAAAAGTGGGTCACCTTAGGCTCAATTTCTATTCACTGCTCTTTCTCTTGAGTATAAATCACTTTTTCCTATTTCTTTTTGTCTATCAGGTTTTAATTGTGTGCTAGGCAGTTATACAATATGTCATCGAAATATCTGATCCTCTTATGTTCCTCTGAAATGTGTTTATTTTGTTCTAGCTGGCAGTTCATTTGGGTGGGGCAAACTTTGGAGACTTTGCTTCAGTAGGCGGCAGCTGAAATATGGCTCAGTTCTTTCAGTTTTGTGGATTGCTCTCTCTGAGGCTCCATCCATTCTAAGAGCTCCACTTTCATCTTTCCAGTTGCTCTATCAATCCCAAACTGTATTCTACAACATCAAACAAATAAGACTGAGGCAGACAGAAACATTCTGCTGCTGACAATAAGTGTGCCTTGGTGAGTGTCCTTAGTTAAGTTAAATATTACAGTGAGATATGTACATATAGTTAAGTATACAGTTAAAAATCTAATAAGTATACAGTAAAAAATGTAAGTTGTTATCTATGGAAGGATTAGTCCAACTAACCTACTATAACATTACTCAAAGCTGGATGACCAGGTAATAAAAAGAGAAGACAGGCATTTGCTCTTCTTTTGCCCTAGCATCTCATGAAATTTTATTGTATTATCAGCACTATTTATGCTAATGCTCATCAGTAGCAACAGCAATGCCATCTCTATGTAACATCTATTTGCACCTTTGGGAGGAGGTATTATCTTTTCAGTTGGATATTATGTTGGTAGTTTTGGGTTTTGATGACACCTGTCAACCCCATTAGATCATAAGTCTCTGTCCTTCACCCTTTTCCTCTTTAGCAGTGATTCAAGCATCTGACATGCAATAAGGCCTAAATAAAAACCTTTTGAGAAAAGAATTAACATGCTATAAAAGAGATATGAAGGAAATACTAGTAACCCAAGTGATGTAATTCCTTCTGGAGAAGCTAGGGATTTTTCTGAGATGACATTGGGTCTTAAAGAAAGAAGTTTCAACAATGTGGTAGGGCTTTACTCCTTAAGTAATGGTGAACCAATAGAGCCTAAAACCTAGATAGTGACAAGATTGGCTTTCATTTTAGGAAGTTAGGTCTGGCAACTGTGTAGAGGATAGAGCAGAGTTAGAGGGAGGCACAACAAAAGTAGATTATTCTAATACATGAAGGAAGACACAACAATTAAGATAGTGATCATAGGAAGAAAGAGTAGGGGTGATATTTGAGAATAAAAAATTAAAGCTAATCTTGTCACTATCTAGGTTTTAAACTTTGTTGGTTCACCGTTACCTAAGGGGTAAAGTCCTACCACATTGTTTTTTAAACTTCTGTTCTTTTTTCCAGTGTCATCTCAGAGAAGAAAGAGTCAAGACTGAATCAAGGATTTCAGCTTGGAAGATAAAGAGAGTGATGATTCACTCATTTATTCTACAAACATTCATTCAACAAAAATAAAGAAGGCCAGGGGCATGGGGAATACCACTAGTGAATTATATTTTTGAATAGATAGCCAGGAATCTCACTTAGAAGATATCAAAAAAGAAAGGAGATGAGAGAGTGAGCCATGGAGATATTTGGGAGAAGATCATTCCAGTCAGGAGAAACAGCAAGTATAAAGACCTTGAGATGTGCTCAGTAACTGCAATGAAGAGTCTTAGCAGATGTCTGTGTGAGTATGTATGTGTGTATAATAATGAGAAATATTGGCTTCTGTCTTAGGCAAACTAGGTGTGATGTACCTAAAGGAATACTCAAATATAAATAGAATAACATCTAAGACTCTAGATCTGGAGCAATTTTTTTCTGCAGGAGAAAAAAATTGCAAGGCATTATCAAATACAATACTCCAAATCCAGTGCTCATTCTGCCACACCAGGTGGAAGCAATTTAAATATGCCGTATTTTTGCATGAAAGTACCAATTTGAACCATGTTGACAATTGTACTCAAAAAAGAAAGATTTGGATTTTAGAGTTAGTACTGATGTTGGCACACTCATTGAACTTCAAAAAATGAAAACACATGGTCCCAGAACTATAAAGGAAGCTTATATAGGCTTAATCCTTACATGCTAAAATCATGTGCTCAGCTGTGGGTTAAGGTCATCATGAGAAATGTCATCTATCCTCTGTAGTTGATGTGAACTTACTACTTGAGCTTCAAAAGTGGTAGAGAAACATGGCGGAGTTCTGGAGACCTGTAGTGAGAAGCTGCTCTGAGCCAGGCTCTGCTACCTCAAGGATGCGCAAAACAGATCCTAGGCCTAGCTCAGCCTTTCTCACTGACGTGTCCTAAGAGTTTTAGGAAAAAAAAACATCTAATCTAAAACACACCAAGCTGATGAGGTTGAATTTTAATTATCTCCATAGCATTTGGTCAGGACTCAGGATTTTAGTGCCATAGTCCTGTCAAAATTGTACAGTGAGTGTGTGCAAAGTCTAAATCAGGAGGGCAAAAGTTTAAGTCTTTCATTAAAATAAAAAAGATACTTAAAACAGAGCAAGTGGGGTCCTGGGCAGTGGGATGTGTATCCTGGGAGAGTTTAGACATTAGAAGGAATAGGAATACATATAGAATAACCTACACTAGACTTACCACATTGGCATTGCCCTTGAAGGAATCTATTCAGTAATACCGGAGGTATTTTAATTCTATTCTGTTCTAATTTGGCCAACGCTAACAAGGGTTGAAGCTGTGGTTTAAGTTCACCTTCCCAAGAATAAAGAAGTAATGCTGTTCCTAGTACCACTACCATGTAAGGAAAGGAACCGGCTAGTGACATATTAATTTTAACTTTCTAAATTACAGTTCTAAAAAAAAAAGAAAGAAAATGAGAAAGAAAAAGTGGTTAAAACCTTAATGCCATATAAAAAAAGATCAGCAACAAAAGAAAAAATTTATTTCTGGTTTTGAGTGGGTAATAAAAACAACTGAGAGGAAGGGGAAAATAACGTTATGTAATAGGTGGCAGTTTCCTTTGAAGTAATCATATGTTAAGGTGTTAAACTGTACTTGGCTTGGAGAAGCTTGCTGATTCTCAGATACTCAGTTGGTTTGGGGCAAACAGTATAGTATAAACTGAATAAAATAATATCATTTTTCTCCATCAAATTACAGAGGGTTGTAAACTTTTTTTAAAACATCTGTGACATTAACAGTGGTATGTCTCACCTGGTGTCAAGTTGGATCACTGTGGTAGAATTTGCTGGTAAACATCATGCTGTATTATGTATTTAAAGAGATACCACCTCTTTTTCATTTGGCTGGAAGATGGTAACCAGCAGACAAGTGCTCTCCTGATACTTGGAGGAGGGAGCAAAATAGGAGATCAAATTCTTCTCCCTCTCTACAAATAACTGCCTGCAAATGCAGGGGTCTGTCAGGATTCCAGAAGATAGTGAACACTTTGCAGCTGGTAAAGCACTGTTTCGTTGACCCTGTTGTCTGCGTCTTATCACTGTATGCAAATTATTTAGCAACTGCCAGACTATTTATAGGTATGAATTGCACATATTAATCTCATAAATAATTCATGTGGGGGCTGTGAATTAACAGTGTATCACTGTTATTGTACCCCAGAGTAAATAAGAATCTGTTTTTGTAAGGCTGATATTGTCATGAGTTAGATTTTATTTTCTTTTTTAGAACCCTGCATGAGGCTCTTCAAGGGTTAGAACCAAGACTGTACAGAGTGAGTGAAGAACACAAGTGTCTAGATAATTCCACTGAAATGCTCTAAAGTATAGAGAGAACTAAGGCAAATAAGTGGGGATTTCTGTTGTGAATTATCTAGAAAACTCACTTTTCCGATTTCCTTTGGGTGTAAAAATTCTCACATTCATAAGTAGAAATCTTTTAATATGGACAAGTAAAAAATGTATTTTTTCTTAATGAGAATTCTGAAATGTATACTCATATATAGAAATACTTTGATAGGGAAAATGGTAGGTTTTGTCCTAACAGAGTGGCAGGCTATCAAACTACTTCACCCATCAAGAAAAAAGAATTTGACTCAGGTACCCCATAATTCATTTTTAAAACTTGTGACAGAAGCCAAAATCTCACTTTCCCACAGAAAGACATAAGAATGTCACTGTGGACCTAAGAGAAAGACAGTTGCAAGTTTGTTTGCTAGTAGACTCCTAGGGAGCTGAACACAAAAATCCAATAAATAATTAGCTCTCCTGTGACAGGCTTCTGAATTACTGTGATACATTAATTGGACAAAATTAGCATGAATTAAGGCAAATAAGTATAACATGTAATTTATTACTTACTAAGCATGGTACTGCAATGGAAGCTTCAGATTTCCCTTAAGATTGCTTTAACAGCTATAATGCATTCCTTAATTTACTCTGTGGAAAATCAATTTTTTCAGAGTTCATTAAGCACCAATACGTTACAATGCAAGTCTCTAGAGCACAGAGCCTCAATACATTATGCAAATCCATGCCAGTGTGGTACCAATATGTAAATAGCAGCAATATTATTGTCAGCCTTCTATTGATAAGTCTGACTAGAATGAGAACACCTAGAACTTCTTGCATCTGTTGACTATGTGTACTGGGGCTTTTGCATGCTGTCCTTTGCTAACCATGCTGCCAGTATTTCTTGCAAGATGAATCAAAGCTTTGGTCAATGACTGGCATCAGCGTCACTTTTTAATTCCATGTGTTCTTGTCTATGCTGAACAACAAATCAACAAGTGTTTAGTAAATACATAGTATGGGTCCAGTGGAGTGATCTTTAAGTTTTAACTGACTGCCTCATTTGAGCCAGAGGAATAATTTAGGCTATTAAAGCCACAATTTTCTCAATTCCCCATTTCATGGATTTCACAGGACTCAGTCTATATAGGTTAAATTATTAACAAAAAAATACAACACAGGACTTGACTGAAAATAATTTTGTAAGAAACAGTGTGCTCAAGAAAAATGTAATCTAAAGTAATTTGGGTGGCTCTAAAATTTTACAGAAAGGAGGTTAATATAAAAAGTGACTATCTAGAATATCTGTTTTTTCAAGGGTTAATGATTTGGGTGTACCAATAACAGATGGCAGTTCCACAACTCATGACTTCTTTTTTTCAAAAAATGTTTCCACTTTCAATTTCTAATTAATTTGCCACTAATTTCTCTGGGTTGTTTATAGCATTAAAAAATCAACTAAATCTCAGTGTTCAGTAATAGGATGCTATGGACTGAATTATGTCCTCTTAAAATTCTTATGCTGATGTGTAACCCCCAATGTGGTGGTATTAAGAGATGGGGCCTTTGGGAATTGATTAGGTTTACATGAGGTCGTGAGGGTGGGGTCATCATGATGCAATTATTGCTCTTAAAAGAAGAGACCCCAGAGCCAGAGTGCTTGAGCTCTCCCTCCCACCTTCTCTCTTTCTCCCCTTCCGACTCTCCAGGTAAGCATACAGCAAGAAGGTGGCCAACTGCAAGACAAGAAAGGGAGTGCTCACCAGAACCCAGCCATGCCAGCACCCTGATCTTGGAATTCCAGACTCCAAAACCATGATAAATACATTTCTGTTGGTGAGCTTCCCAGTCTAGAATATAACAACCTGAGCCAAGACATAGGGTAACAGTTGGAACAACTTAAATGTATCCAATTTGGTGGGTGATGTAATTAACGTTAATTATTAAATATTTTGTAGAGTATGATTCCTTTCTTTTTGCTTCTGGTTTTTGTTTTGGTTGTTTTTTTTTGTTGTTGGTTGGTTGGAAAACACCACACATATACATAGAAAATATTCATTGAAGATACTAATCTAATTGTCTATGACTAACTGGTTTTCTGTAATGAATTTGCATTGTGTCATAAGAGCTGCATGTTTTTTAAACAAAAATCTGTGAGGCAAAGTAGGATTTTTTTTTCTAACTGAGCTTATTTTTGCTTATTCCCCAGCCCGACTCACTTGGTTCCAGCCATATCGTCCTGGTTCTTGCCTGGTAAATGCCACTCAAGCTCACACATGAGGCCTTTGAGCTTGCTGTGCTCTCTGCTTAGGGCTCTCTGCCTCCAAACTCTTGCCAGCTCCTCGTAAAGTCACCTTAATTAAATGTCATCTTAATTGGGCCTCCCCTTTCCACATTTGTAAAATTGCAAGCACCAACCACCCACTGTACTCCCAACTCCTTAACTGGTCCTACTTTTTTCTCAAAATAAAACTGTACTTTCTTTCCTACTCTAATGTTACCATGCTATATTATTTACTTTTTTTTACCTTTGTTTATTGTCTGTTTCTGTTCACAAGAATGAAAAGTCCATTAGGGTAGAGATATTTGTTTTATTCCCTGATGTGTCCCAAATGTCTAGAAGAGTTCATGATACACAGCAGATGTTTGATAAATATATTTTTGGTGAGATAAATTAAAGAAGATACCAACAAATGGAAATACACCCCATGGTCATGGATAGGAAGAATTACTATGGTCAAAATGGCCATCCTGCCTAAAGCAATCTACAGATTCAATGCAACCCCTATCAAAATACCAACCACATTCTTCAATGAACTAGAATAAATAGTTCTAAAGTTTATATGGAACCACAAAAGACCCCAAATAGCCAAAGCAATCCTGAAAAGGAAGAATAAAGCGGGGGGGATTATGCTTCTTGACTTCAAGCTCTACTACAAACCCACAGTAATCAAAATAATTTGGTACTGGCACAAGAACAGACACATAGATCAATGGAACAGACTAGAGAGCCCAGATATAAACCCAAGCATATATGGTCAATTAATATATGATAAAGGAGCCATGGATATACAATAAGGAAATGACAGCCTCTTTAATAGCTGGTGTTGGCAAAACTGGACAGCTACATATAAGAGAATGAAACTGGATTACTGTCTAATTCCATACACAAAAGTAAACTCAAAATGGATCAAAGACCTGAATGTAAGTCATGAAACCATAAAACTCTTAGGAAAAAATGTAGGCAAAACTCTCTTGAACATAAACATGAGCAACTTCTTCATGAACATATCTCCGCGGTCAAGGGAAACAAAAGCAAAAATGAACAAGTGGGGCTATATCAAACTAAAAAGCTTCTGTACAGCAAAGGACACCATCAATAGAACAAAAAGGCATCCTACAGTATGGGAGAATCTATTTGTAAATGACATATCTGACAAGGGGTTAACATCCAAAATATATAAAGAATTCATATGCCTCAACACCCAAAAACAAAATAACCCAAGTAAAAAATGGGCAGAGGATATGAACAGACACTTTTCCAAAGAAGAAATTCAGATGACCAACAGGCACATGAAAAGATGCTCTACATAGTTAATTATCAGGGAAATGTAAATTAAAACCCCAATGAGATATCACCTCACACCAGTTAGGATGGCCAACACCCAAAAGACAAGCAACAACAAATGCTGGTGAAGATGCAGAGAAAGGGGAACCCTCCTACACTGCTGGTGGGAATTTAAATTATTTCAACCATTGTGGAAAGCAATATGGAGGTTCCTCAAAAAACTAAAAACAGAAATACCATTTGACCCAGGAATTCCATTCCTAGGAATTTACCCAAAGAAAGCAAGATCTCAGATTCAAAAAGACTTATGTACCCCTATGTTTACTGCAGCACTATTTACAATAGCCAAGATACGGAAACAACTTTAGTGTTCATCAGTAGATGAATGGATAAAGAAGATGTGGTACATATACACAATGGAATATTATTTAGCCATGAGAAGAAAACAGATCCTACCATTTGCAACAGCAGGGATGGATCTAGAGGGTATTATGCTCAGTGAAATTAGCCAGATGGAGAAAGACAAGTACCAAATGATCATTCTCATTTGTGGAGTATAACAACTAAGCAAAACTGAAGGAACAAAATAGCAGCAGACTCACAGACTCTAAGAAGGGACTAGCAGTTACCAAAGGGGAGGGGTGAGAGAGGGTGGTTGGGGAGGGATGGAGAAGGGGGTTGAGGGGTATTATGATTGGTACACCTGGTGTGTGGGGGGGGTCACAGGGAAGACAGGGTAGCACAGAGAAGACAAGTAGTGACTCTGTGGCATCTTACTACATTGATAGACAGTGACTTCAGTGGGGTACGGGGTGACTTGATAATATGGGTGAATGTAGTAACCACAATGTTTTTCATGTGAAAACTTTTAAGAGTGTATATTAATAATACCTTAATAAAAAATAAAATAACATGGAGTAAAAAATTAACCCACCAAAACCAAGATAATAGAAACACAGAAAGAAAACCAAGGAAAAAGGAACAAATAATAAATAAATAGTAAGATGGTATATTTTAATCTAACTATATCAATAACTATATTAATTGTTAATGGTTTAAACTAGTGGTTGTCATACTTTTTCTATAAATATCCAAAAAATATTTTAGGTTTTGAGAACCATATGATTTCTGTCCCAATTACTTAACCTTACCACCATACCACAAAAGCAGTCATAGACAATATGTAAGGTGAACGGGCATTACTGTGTCCAAATAAAACTTTATTTACATAAGTAGGTGGCAGGCTGAATTTGGTCTGCCAACCATAATCTAAACCCACCAAATTAAAAGATATATTGTCATATTGGATAAAAGCAAAAACTAACTACATGGTATCTGTAAGAAACTCACTTTAAATGTAATGATAGATGAAAAACAAAAGAATGGAAAAAGATATACCATGCAAATATTAATCAAAAGTAATTTTAGTATCAGACACAAAGACTTCAAAACAAGGAAAATCACCAGGGATAAAAAGGGACATTTCATGATGACAGAGGACCTCAATTTAGCAAAAAGATTTAACGATCCTAAATGTGCATCACCTAAAAGTGCTGTAACAGTGCTTGAAACATGAAGCAAATTTTAACAGAACTGAAAAGAGAAACAGACAAATCCAACATTGTAGGGAAAAAAACATATATTTTTGGATGAGTAAATACGTTTTTAGGCAAATATACTGACTCTAGTTGTTTGGTTATATGTGTGAGTATGTGTGTACATAGGGAGAAAAGATATTTCACTAGTACCAAATCTATAAAATGGAAAAAATAATATTTACTGTATAGGGTTGTTATGAAGATTAATGTGTATAAAATATGTGAAATGCTTAACAGAATGTGGAACATAATAAGTACTCAATTAATGTCAGTTCAGTTTATTTACCATCTGGTTGACTATTTTGGAAGTAGGCTCCTTGGTGTTGTACAGGTCACATTTTATCTCACCTATATATCATTTATGCTGCAAGTAGGTTTTTTGTCATTAATACCATTTTCTAGACATTTAAGTTGTAGTGGCTTTTCACAAGCATACATATTTACATTATTTTGTTTCTTTTATTTTTTATATGCTCTTTTCCTTCCTAGCACTTACCATTTGTGATTATGTGTTTATTTAAATGTAAATTTCCTTAATGTCTGTTTTCATGGTGCACTATAATTTCAGTGAATGCAGGTACCCATGTAATTTGGTCACTATATTTTCAGAGTGGCAGTGTGCATGGTATGTAGTGAGTAATATCTGTTAATTGAGAGAAATAAAAAGATCTAAAAGTGAATTGGAAAACAGGTGATAAACTTCTTGACATAGGTCTTGGCAGTTAATTTTTGGATTTGACACCAAAAGCAAAGGCAACAACAGCAAAAATTAGCAAGAAGGATTTTATCAAACTTTTAAAAAGACTCACAGCAAAGGAAACCATCAAAAATGGAAAAGGCAACCTATCAACAGGTACATGAAAAAGTACTCAACATCACTAATCATTAGGACAATACAAATTAAAAACACAATCTGCTAGAATGGAAAAAAACATAAGAAATAACAAGTGCTGGCGAGGGTATGGAGAAAAGCGAACACTTGTGCATTTTTGGTAGGAATGTAAATCAGTGCAGCCACTATGGAAAACAGTAAGGAGGTTGCTCAAAAAATTAAAAATAGAAATACCATATGATCCAGCAAGTCCACATTTGGGGATTTACCCAAAGGAAACAAAAACACTAACTCAAAGAAATATATGTGCACCCCCAGGCAGCAACCTAAGTGTCCACTGATGGATGAATAGATGAAGAAAATGTTATATATATATACACACACACAATATACACACCCAGGAATATTATTTAGCCATAAAAAAGAATTAAATCTTGCCATTTGCAACAACATGGATAGACCTTGAGGGCATTACACTAAGTGAAATTAGTCAGAGAGAGACAAATACTATATCATCTCAGTTACATGTGAAATCTAAAAAATAAACAAAACATAAAATTGAGCTCATAGATACAGAGAACAGATTGGTGGCTGCCAAAGGCAGGGGTGAGGGATGGATGTGAAGGAAGTCAAACAGTACAAACTTCCAGTTATAAAATAAGTAAGTCATAGGGATGTAATGTACAGCATAGTGACTACAGTTAATAATAGAGTATTACATATTTGAAAGTTGCTCAGAGAGTAGATCTTAAAAATCTTCATCAGAAGAAAACAAACTTTTTGTAATTATGTATGATGAGGCATGTAAACTACACTTATTATAGTGTTGGCTTCTCCATATATACAAACACCAATCATTATGTTGTACACCTGAAACAAATATAATTTTATGTCCATACCTCAATAAATAAAAATGATTAAGCAAAAATGAAAAAATGCAAATAAATCTAAAAAATAGAGATTAAGAGATTCTTAATAGTTTCTTAAGAGAGTGAAAAATGTTTTCATTAGATACCGGTATGTTCAATACGCTACACACATTTTGTCTTCTCAAAACAGTTACTCCACTGAAGTGTGGTGAGGGCTTCTTTGTTTTTGGCCAGTCTGCTTTCAGCCACTTTGTTTGAAGTTAGACTCAGATTCTATGTTGTTGATTGGATTGGTTACAGTATTTTCAACAATTTGAAACACTACCTGATTATAAAATATACTGATAATAATTGGCTGCCTAATTGTACACAAATTGGTCATCACAATAGTCACCAAAAAGGTAAAAGTTTTGGGGGAAAAAATCTTGGACCTTTCCTTATGTTATGTGACAAATAACCCCCCTGCCCACCACTCATCAGTTTTAGTAAGTGTTGGCTGAGACAGTGAATGGGATTAAGGTATTCTATCCTTTAACTGATGGAAAAGTTGGGTTGAGGACTTCAAAACGGTTGCATTTCTCAGCTAGAGGGAGTTCACTAGTGTATGTTGTTATTTTACCTAGAAAAGAGGTGTTTGGGGACAACTGAGATTCTGAATATTCAGTACTTATGCGGTTTATACTTTATTCATTTTAAAAGGGAAAAATTATGGGAATTGTGTGGGTTTTAAAACTGGTAAGGATTAGAAGGAAAAAAGTTAACTTGTTTCTCAAAAAATTTTTTAATGGAAAAAACTACTAGACTTAGTAAAAACAATATACTGAAGTAAAAATAAAAACAAAATAATTGCTAAATTCCATATAATGTAATTACTATAAAGAACCCACTGGCATATTATCTCAATGAATGAGACATCATGTTTTCATCATTGAATTCTTAGTACCTAGAGCAGAATGAAGAAAGGGTGGGTCAGGAAACTGGCTGGAGAACTAGTCTTCAAGGTTCATCAAAACATTATTAGGCAATTTAAATATCTCTGAATGGCTTAAATAGTATTTCTCTATCTCCTCTCAGGGGGAATGGTCTATGAGGCAGAAAGAGATATTTGCTATGGAATTGGGGTGGTGAGGGGGTGACTCTCTTAGGTGTAGTTCTCTTGGGGCTTTGGCTTTGCTGACTGAAGCAGCCACCTAAGGGACCAAACTGACCCACCTGGACTAAGAGGAGGTACTTGAGCTCCATTGCAGTCTAACCTTCCAGAGTGTTGACTCTCTTCTTTCCCTCATGAAATTCTCAGCCTCTACTCTAAATACATAGTGACCAAATATTTAATGAGTATCATTTTTAAAGGATAGCCTAGTGATCATGAACTTGCTCCAGGATCTCTTTCCACAGTTATTTTGTCCCCACAACACATAAACATTGCTGAACTGATGTTTTCTGGCAGAGAGACCATCACACTGGCATGACTGAGGGATTTTTCAAATCAGTTGGGAAGAAATCACATGCTCAGGAAGCTGGGGTAATCACATCTGCTTGTGAAAGGTTTGATTCTAGAACTTCATGACTTTATATGGACATAGGTTATGGGGGAATAGCCTGACACCTCTAGAATGTTTTGAGCACAGTTAGTTAAATTTTGGCAATAAGAGACATAAATATTTATTTTACAGTGTAGGTTTTGTGAATATATTTGATAAACAAATATGACAGTAAGATCAGCAAGCATGACTCAAAAAGTATTTATAGGACAATCTGTTATGATATATTGTATCAGCTCCCTGATTTATAAGGAGTAGCTAGAAATGAATTTACACATTCAAATACAGCATTTACTGCCAGTTGAGCACATAACATACTAACCCAATCTGTACTGCAGAAGTTTATGTGACTTTTATCACAGGTACTTTGATAGTTTCTATCTGCATGATAGTTATTTTTTAAGGTCCTGCATCTATGCATTTTAAAAATTAGTACTCTCAGATCAGATTAAAATCTAAGTATCTGGTAAATAACATCTATTGTGTAAGATTACATTGTGAATGAGAATGTTTTTATAAGGATGTAATCGCTATGAAATCTTTTTATGATTTATCATCTAAGTAGTGCTATTAGAATGAAAGCTTTTAAAGATGTCTATATGCCCACTTCTTGGCAATTTTTTTCTTTTTTCTTTAACTATGTCTTCTGAAAGTGCTTTGAATAATAGAATCTTCTAGTTTGGGATTAAAAACCACATCTGCTATTTGTTTACTTCCGTATTTAATAATAACAATGTTATATTTGTATAGCACTTTAAATGTTGTGCTTTCACATCTATTATGACATACGTGCTTACAACAGCCACACAAATATATCACTTTCTAGCTAGGATCATTTTATATAGGCTTTTAAAATTACAACCACGGAGTCAAATGCCTGGATCCAAATCTAGTCTTTTCTTTCCACCTACACATGTTAAAATACCTAACATTTATTGAGCACTTAAAACTGCCAGCCATTGTGCTTTACACAGTTTACTCAATTTAACCCTCACAATGACCCCTGGCATGGACACCACTACCATTTTTTCTTTGTAAATTAGGAAATTGAGGCTTAAAGAGATTAAGTAATTTGCCCAAGGTTACATAGCTTGTGAATGACAGAGCTATTAATAGAACGCTGGCCTGCCTGAACCCAGAGCCTGATTTTAATCACAACATTAGACTCCATGTCTTTAAACCATAGTGACGAGGGTCATGGTTTCCACAGAATAACACTTTGCCACTGATGATCCTGCCTACCTGAGATCCAAACTGTGAATTTCGTGGAAGCCACATGGAAAGCTTAATATTTAGTTTTTTCCTTATAACCATCTGTGAGTAAAATTGCAAGATTTCCAAAATCTCCTGCCAAGCCTTAGTGCATCTCCTTAACAGTAGGTGTTTCCAAGGGGTGGAGAGAAGTAGTCAATCTCCATATCAGTAGGGGATTACAAGGGGGCAGGGGAGCGAGGGTGTATCTGGACCGGAGAGGGTGGGTGGGGGTCCCTTTTTACAGCCCTGTCGCGAGAGACAGGGGCAAGCAGAAGTAAACAACTACTTGTAAGCAATAAATGGATTTCTCCCATTTTATTTCTCCCTTTGACTGATTTTGGCTTTAGAGGTAATTTGCCCCAGACTGGGAACTTATTTTCCCTCTGGAATTACACCATAACTTCCCTTTGTAAGATTTGCCACGAAGGTTTTTTTTACTGTCTCCATTCTAACACTACCCAATCAAAGAGCAAACAAAAGTCCTAAGAGAAAATGTCCAGTTTCTCAGTCTTAATATTACTGATTCTTCTCCCCCAGGGATTATATTTAGTTGTGAATGAGAGAAGTTGGATTCAGACTCATGCATTCACAGTGTGATGAGAGAAAGTAGTCGTAGAGTAAAATAAATAGAGCAGTCTGTGGGAGCATTGTGAGGGAGTCATGCACAGACTGTGGCACAGAGCCGTGAAGGCAGAGTGGACCGTCAAGTCTGGATGGGACTAAGAAAAGTAGCAAGACTGAACGAAAGCTGTGGGAGAAGGACTGGATGAGCAACTTAGATCTAAGGAGGCAGAAGTAAACCTGGGGTGTTTCATGAGTTTTGTCAAAATACAAGAGATTCTTGGATCAGAGACAAAGGACTCAATTACTTATAGCAAAAGCAGTAGCCAGAATATCAGATTTTTTTTCTTTTTGCATTGTTTCCCAAAGCCCCAATTCCCACAGTGGCACACAGGACCAGGTGGAACAAAGGTGAGCAGAGATTACCTAACATGACCAGGTCCTACCACGTGCTAGAAACTGTCTATGTGTGACTCACCCAATAATCTTGTAAGTTAGGAAAACGAATTCCCATTTTGTAAGGAAGGAATGAGTTCAGAGAGGCAAAATAATTACAGCTACTAAAGGGTATTATATATTTAGGCCAATGACTGACAGACTTTACAACCCAATCCTTTTCCACAACCCTCAACATAAGATAATGTCAGAGTTTTCCTTTTATATAATACCTGTAATTAACAAATAAGTATGTGACATCGTAAAGGAATCACACTGGGCCAGGTATTTATAATCAAATCAATGGTCCAAAATGTCCATGCCTTTAAATATTCAGGAAACTATTTTGAATAATTCTCACTATCAGTAATCATTCTTACTACAGATTTAACTTTTGTTCTTTGCCTGTGTACATTATTAATCAAACTTGTTTGTACATCAATCCCATAACTAAAACTCCATAGTTATACTAGAATCCTTCTTTTCTTCACCTCTGACATTCAGTTGGAAGCCAAATTACATGAGCTTTTTTCTAACAGCTCTTGATACATTATGCTCATTTTAATTCACTAATACTCTGGGAAATGTCATCATCACATCTCACCTACACTGTCAGATGTCTGCTAACAAGGTTTCTGAACAACAATCTTCCTTAACCTATTCTCTCCTCCTGACGGCCACTCTTCTTCTTAATAATAATCCATGACTCTTTCTTACAGAATAATTCCAAACACCAGAGCATGGCAAATAAGGCCGTTTACAACCCAGCCCTATTCTATGTTACCAGCCTCATGGTCTTGCTACTTTGTTCCTGAACAGTAATGCTTCAGCCCACCTGGACTGTCTTGTCAAGAGCTTTGAAATTTTGAGATTTTTACCCTATTTGTAAGCTAACAAGTTAACCTGCAATAGTTTCATGAGTTCTGTCAAAATACAAAAGATTCTTGGGTCAGAGACAAAGGACTCAATTACTTATAGCAAAAGCAGTAGCCAGAATATCAGATTTTTTTTTTGCATTGTTTCCCACAGCCCCAATTCCCACAGAGTGACACATAGGGCCAGGTGACACCTGCACATGTGGTTGCATTACAAAAGAAAAACCCTGAGCTAAGGGTAGCTGGTATTTTATAATGGACAGCAGGCACAGTGGCTTCTGCTCTGGAGGGAAACATTAACCTTTATTTTACTGGACAATAAGTATGCCTCCTTTTGGTCTAGAGAGACACACCATTTCTATCGCATTTTCCTGCAAGGTTAAAGGGAATGGTGATCAAATCATGGTAGCAGCAATCTGGTGACGAATGGCAGACTCAGCAGTCAATTAAATATCAGATTCTTTCTACTGTTTGGGGGACCTAGAGTGGGGTGTTTTTGTTCATGAGGAAGCCTCCAGAACTTCCTAAAACTACATATTTTAGTGTCCCTACCTCCCCACTAAGATTCTTTCATTCTCCATCTCTTCATCCTCACCTAAATTCCAGGGTTGTTGCTCTCCTTCCAGTGCTACAAAATTATTATACCCCATTCTTGTAGCTATTATGCCATATTTTTTCCAATTATCTCCTATTTGCATCCAGATCTTTCATCTGAAAACATCAAATACAAGAGACACAAGTATATTTCTATGAAACTTACAGAGACAAATTATGCCACCCACTTTGGCCCATGTGGGCTATTGTAAGATACTTAGTGAGCAGTGTGCTTCATAAGAATTCATTATCCTTATATTCTAGGATCACATAAATCCAGTAACATCAAAAGCCATGATTTGTTCCTACAGTTCCCAATGTCAAAGAACAGTGTCTTTAATCTGTAGTATGTAGTCTTCCAGGTGTCAGACCAAACATTGGCTATAGCTTGAAAGCTGTTGTAAAAACAGAGCAAGATTCATCAAGAGGAGTTTGCATTGTGCCCACTGAGAACTACCAAATCTATGTTGGTTCTGCAATGGCTGCTGCTGAGCTGAACAGCCAACACAGGTTAGTGGTCAACATCAAGATTCAGTTTAGCTGAACTATCGGTGAAGTAGGCCCAGACATTTAGGGTAATCTCAGTGAATCAAAAGCCCCATTTTGTTGGCAGCTTTGATTCAGGTGGTGGAGTGGAGAGAGCTGTGACTGTTTCATATGAAGCTGAGATGCTGTGGTCAGATTGCCTGTTCTTAGCTATACCACTTCTATTTGACAAGGGAGGCCTCTTAGATCTTACTCATTTTGTTAGTCATTGAACCTGAACTCATCCACCCAAAATAGTAGTATTAGGCTAGAGAGTTAAAAGGCCTCCCTGGGACAGGTGACTGGTTTCAGTAGGAACTGGCAGTAAGTAATACTTGATTTTCAACAGAACATACCTGCCCATCATGCCAGGGAGGTTGCCACCTTTGCCAGGAGCTCTCACTGGCTAGATCATCAGTCACAGAGATTTAAAGCTCAAAGAGGTCATGAGATTGGTGGGGGTCCAAAGATACCAGCCCATCTCGACATGTAGCTCTTCTCAATCAGAAAAACCTCCACTGGTACTCTGGGATTGGAGAAGCACAAGCATATAACATGTCAATTCCTACTACACATTCAGATGTAGAAACAACAAAAACATTGAACTGGCCCAAATGGCCCCACCCAAAATGTCAAGCTTCCCTTGATCTCTGTGAAACCTGCTCAAATACCATTAACTAGGAAGATATGCAGAAAAGAGAGACCCACGGAAAACTTTCACCCATGGCTTATTTTCCAAAAACACCATCTCCCTTTATGCTCTGTGCTACTGTTTATGCAGTTGCCTCTGCCTGCTAGATCCTTCTCATGTCTGCACATCTGGCAAGCTTGGTTTCTTTTAGAGTCCAGCTCCAGTGCAGCCTTCTCAGTGAAGGCTTTGCTAACCACTTCCCCAGAGCTGTGCAAACTGCTTTTCCTTCAGCATTCCCACAACCCATTTCTGTTATGGCAAGAACCCCACAGCACTATCATTATTTTTTACACGTCTCTCTACCCAGCTAGCTTTCAGGGCAGTGGCCAGGTATTGCTCGTCTTTTTTTTTTTTTTCAAATTAAGGTATCACTGATATATAATCTTATAAAGGTTTCACACGAGCAACATTGTGATTATTACATTCACCCATATTATCAAGTCCCCTACAGCCACACCCCACTGCAGTCACTATCCATCAGCAGAGTAAGATGCTATAGAGTCTTGTCTTCTCTGTGCAATACTGCCTTCCCCATGACCTCCCTATATTATATGTGCTAATCGTAATGCCCCTTAATCCCCTTCTCCCTCCCTCCAAACTCAGCCTACCCACCCTCTTCCTGTTGGTAACCTCCAGTCCCTTCTGGAGTCTGCGATTCTGCTGCTGTTTTGTTTCTTCAGTTTTGCTTTGCTGTTACACTCCACAAATGAGGGAAATCATTTGGTACTTGTCTTTCTCTGCCTGGCTTATTTCACTGAGCATAATCCATATTGTTGCAAATGGCAGAATTTGTTTTCTTCTTAAAGCTGAATAATATCCCATTGTGTATATGTACCACATCTTCTTTATCCATTCATCTACTGACGGACACTAAGGTTACTTCCATATCTGACTATTGTAAATAGTGCTATGATAAACCTGGGGGTGCATATGTCTTTTTGAATCTGGAATCTTGTTTTCTTTGGGTAAATTCCTAGGAGTGGAATTCCTGGGTCAGATAGGATTCCTATTTTTAGTTTTTGGAGGAACCTCCATACTGCTTTCCATAATGGTTGAAATAATTTACATCCCCACCAGCAGTGTAGGGAGGGTTCCCCTTTCTCCATATCCTCGCCAGCATTTGTTGTTCCTTGTCTTTTGGATGTTGGCCATCCTGACTGGTGTGAGGTGATATCTCACTGTGGTTTTAATTTGCATTCCCCCGAAAATTAGCTACGTGGAGCATCTTTTCATGTGCCTGTTGGCCATCTGAATTTCTTCTTTGGAAAAGTGTCCATTCAGATCTTCTGCCCATTTTTTAATCAAGTTATTTTCTTTTTGGGTAATGAGGCATGTGAATTCTTTATATATTTTGGATGTTAACCCCTTGCCAGATATGTCATTTACAGATATATTCTCCCATACTGTAGATGCACTTTTTTTCTGCTGAAGGTGTTTTTTGCTGTACAGAAGCTTTTTAGTTTGATGTAGTCCCGTTTGTTCATTTTTGCTTTTCTCTCCTTTGCCTGAGGAGATGCGTTCAGGAAAACATTGCTCATGTTTATATTCAAGAGATTTTTTGCCTGTGTTTTCTTCTATGAGTTTTATGGTTTCATGAGTTACATTCAGGTCTTTGAACCATTTTGAGTTTACTTTTGTATATGGAATTAGACAGTAATCCAGTTTCATTGTCCTACATGTAGTTTTGCCAACACCAGTTGTTGAAGAGGCTGTCAATTTCCCATTGTATATACATGGTTCCTTTATTGTATATTAATTGGCCATATATGTTTGGGTTTATAGCAGGACTCTCTATTCTGCTCCATTGATCTATGTGTCTTTTCTTATGCCAGTACCAAATTATTTTGATTACTGTGGCTTTGTAGTAGAGCTTGAAGTTGGGAAGTGTAATCCGCCAGCTTTATTCTTCCTTCTGAGGACTGCTTTGGCTATTCGGGGTCTTTTGTGGTTCCATATGAATTTTAGAACTATTTGTTCTAGTTTGTTGAAGAATGCTGTCGTATTTTGATAGAGATTGCACTGAATCTGTAGATTTCTTTAAGAAGGATGGCCATTTTTGACAATATTAATTCTTTCTATCCATGAGCATGGGATGCATTTCCATTTATTGGTGTCTTCTTTCATTTCTCTCATAAGTGTCTTGTAGTTTTCAGGGTATAGGTCTTTCATTTCCTTCATTAGGTATATTCCTAGGTATTTTATTCTTTTTGATGCAGTTGTGAATGGAATTGTTTTCCTGATTTCTCTTTCTACTAGTTTATTTTTAATATATAGGAATGCAACAGATTTCTGTGTATTAATTTTGTATCCTGCAACTTTGCTGAATTCAGATATTAGATCTAGTAGTTTTGGAGTGGATTCTTTAAGGGTTTTATGTATAATATCATGTCATCTGCAAAGTGACAATTCAACATCTTCCTTGCCCATCTGGATGCCTTTTATTTCTTTGTGTTGTCTGATTGCTGTGGCTAGGACCTCCAGAACTATTTTGAACATAAGTGGGGAGGGTGGGCATCCTTGTCTTGTTCCCAATCTTAGAGGAAAAGCTTTCAACTTTTCACTGTTAAGTATGATGTTGGCTTTGGGTTTGTCATATGTGGCCTTTATTATGTTGAGGTACTTGCCCTCTATACCCATTTTGTTGAGAGTTTTTATCATGAATACATGTTGAATTTTGTTGAGTGCTTTTTCAGTATTTATGGAGATTATGTGATTTTTGTCCTTTTTGATGTGGTGGCTGCTATGTTGATGGATTTTCGAATATTGTGCCATCCCTGAATCCCTGAATAAATCCTACTAATCATGATGGATGATCTTTTTGATGTATTTTTGAATTCGGTTTGCTAATATTTTGTTGAGTATTTCTGCATCTATGTCCATCAGGGATATTGGTCTGTAATTTAATTTTTTTGTGGTGTCTTTGCCTGGTTTTGCTATTAGAGTGATGCTGGCCTCACAGAATGAGTTTGGAAGTATTCCCTCCTCTTCTACACTTTGGAAAACTTTCAGTAGGATGGGTATTAGGTCTTCTCTTAATATTTGATAAAATTCAGTAGTGAAGCCATCTTCAGGTCCAGGGGTTTTGTTCTTAGCTAGTTTTTTGATTACTGATTCAATTTCATTGCTGGTAATTGGTCTATTCAGATTTTTTGTTTCTTCCTGGGTTAGTCTTGAAAGGTTGTATTTTTTAAGAAAGTAGTCCACTTCTAGGTTATCCAATTTGTTAGCATATAATTTTTCATAGTATTCTCTAGTAATTCTTTGTATTTCTGTGGTTTTCCATAGTGATTTTTCCTTTCTCATTTCTGATTCTGCTTATGTGTGTACACTCTCTTTTTTCTTGATAAGTCTGGCTAAGTGTTTATCTATTTTATTTTCTTGAAGAACCACTTCCTGGTTTCATTGATTCTTTCTATTGTTTTCTTCTTCTCAATTTTATTTATTTCTGCTCTAAATAAGTTTTCTGCAATTGTTTCCTCAAAGAGTCTTCTATCCTTTTCTCTCTCTCTCTTCTCGTACCCCCTGTACCGCAAATATTGTTCTGTTTGTATTGGTCACACAATTCTCTTAATATTCTTTCATTCCTAGAGATCCTGTTTTCTCTCTGTGCCTCAGCTTCTTTGTATTTATGTTCTCTAATTTCTATTTCATTTACCATCTCCTCTACCTTATCTAATCTGCTTTTATATCCCTCCATTGTCTGTTTCATTTCAGATACTGTATTTTTGAAAGTTTTTATCTCTGTCTTGAAATCCTTCCTGAGGTCTTGAATAATTGTATGTAGCTCTGTGAGTATGTTTATGATTTTTATTTTGAAATATTTATCAGGAATATTGGTTATTGCAGTTTCACTTAGCCCTCTTTCTGGTATTTGAGGGAGTTTGGTTTATACCAGGTTGTTTTACTTTTTCATATTCCTAATGATTACAATGGAATAATAACTTTGTGTAGGTGGCGCTCTATAGTGCCCAGAAGCTCTACTCTCTGGAGCTTCCCAGCCCCTGGAGTGATGGCGGGGGTCATAGGTGTATGATGCCAGTACCTGCTGGGAGGAAAGAGCTCTTTCTTGTTTCTCAGCCTCAGTGCCTACCTCCATTGCCAGGCCCAGTAGGCTGAGCACACAGGGAGGAGATTTTATGCTATGTCCTTGTAGCTGCCATAGGCAGGGCCACCCACCAGCTGGCCTGGCATGATGGCAGGGGAACCATATTTGCGAACTGATGCCAGCTAGAGGAAGGAGCGGCAGGCTGTGTATCACAGTGGGGGGCCTCAGTGCTGTGTTGCCAGCCAGAGGGATGGAGTACATGAAGCTCCTTAAAGTTCCGAATCTGCTGCGCTGAGTGTGCTGGGAGTGTTTTGTCCACCTCTCCTTTCTCCTGAACAGCAAGCTCTTTGTAATCTTTGTCCCTTCTAGCAGCCCTCTTGCTGTTGGAAAGTCTTTCAAAGTACCCACCTTTCTTTTGTCCCAGAGTAGCAGGTTGTGTGTATCTTTTCTCCACAAGGGCTGGCATCTCATTCTCTATATTCTGCCTGTCTTTGCTTTCCAACCCCTCTAATCTCCAGAGCACCATGTAATGCGGGTTCATGGTCCCCGAGTAAATCTCTAGGGGTGGGTGTTTAGCAGTCCTGGGCTTCTACTCCCTCCCCACTCTGTTTCTCTTCCTCTTGTCAGTGAGCTCAGGTAGGGGCAGGTCTTGGGTTCCACTGGGTTGCGGCTTTTTTACTTTACCCTTCCCATGAGGCCTTCTCTTTTCGCCAGATGTAGGCTGTCTCTTGCAGTCTTCTTTCTGGTCTCTCCTTCAGGATTAGTTGTATTTGCTGTGTTTTCGTGTTATATGTGGTTTTGGGAGGAGGTTTCTACCTCACTTCTCAAGCCACCATCTTGTTTAATCTCTTGCTCATCTTTCTATCCTCAGCATTATCATGTTCACTTACTAAGCACACTTGTGAGTGGAAGGATGAGTACTGAAAAGTCAGCTCCTACTGGAGTAGCACCTGAATTACTTTCCACTACTTATTAACATCCAACAAAAAAAGATCTTGATTCTGTCCTGTTATCAGCATGGAATATAATTCCTTGTCAAAGCTGAGTACAATAAAATAATATGTTTGATTATTGATATGATACTGAAAGTTACAAAATTCAAGTCCACCTAAAATCAGACCTGTTTGAAACTTAATTTGGCTTGAAGTAGGTCTTAAAGCAAACTAATAACAACAATACTATATAACCAATCATTGATTTATTTACAATATTAGAAGTAGTATCTTGTTGATTAACTAAGATGAATGCAGAGCCAGACTGAGTTTGTTTCCTGATCCTATTAAGTACTCACCGTGGTCAAGTCATCTGACTTTTCTGTTTCAGTTTTCTCTCTGTATAGGGTAAATAGTAACAGCATCTATCTCAGATCACTGTGAAGAAATTAAATGGGTTAGTGCATGTAAAGAGCTTAGAATAGTGTCTGGTGACAATATGTGCCCACTAAACTACACAGCAAGTAACTGAATCAGGATGGTGATCCAGGGAAAATGGGCACTAATTATGTAACATTTGCATCAAAGGATACTAATAAGTTTTGTAAAGCATTTTATGTTTTTGATGTATATGATCTTATTTGATCCTAAAGCATAACTGTGAGGAATAGTACAGGGAGTATTTTTCATCTTGTTTAATGATGAGAAACCAGTCTAAAAACTGTCCTATACATTGTCATACAGCTTATTAACCAAGTCAAGATTTTAAGCTAGATATTTTGATGCCTTGTCTATCTAGCCCCACTGCACTTGACCACACTATCTTCATTTATTCTGTCCCAGACAGAATAATGCTCAATGGGTGTTTTTACTATAGGTATATCATCTTCAAACAATTTCTGAGACTTTAAGCAGAAATGAATTACCAACAACTAACTCAATGTGTATGAATATTTTAACCAGAATTTTTGGCTCAATTTGAAATAGGCAACAAATTCCAAATAATCATGGTAAAATTTATAAGGATGAGTTGGATTTTAGTGGTACCAAATCCTTTCGGGAATGGGAGGTTTGTAAAAAGTAAATGTAAAAATGAATTTTTTTCAGTAGCATCTTCTTACCAGGAGGTTTACAATGCTCTCCCAGCTCTGTGCATATTTCAGTCTAGCTCTAGCCTCCTTTTGTCTGTGCTTTGCCATCTTTTCTCAAGGGCCTTATGCTGTCCTGGTTTCTCAGTCTACCTTAGCTGCTGCTTCTCTTGGGACATGTTCAGTCTGTGTTGCTTTGCACATTCCAGAGGCTTACAGACTTCCGTAAGCAGTGACTCAATGTGTGCTTGCTGTTCCCAGTATCACTAGGAGTTACTGCCCTTACTGCAAACACCTACATAGTCCTGTTTCACCATTTTCTAATGGCCTTGTTTTCTTCATCGTAAATTTTTTTCTCTCCTTTTTCAAACAGAATGTCATGGTAGATACTTCTATTCACATATTTTTGCTAAGTTTTACTAGAGGCAAGACAGTAGAAACAAAGTGAGAAAAGCCATAAATAAAACATCTCTATTTGTTACTGTCACAAATATGCAATATGTTTTTATTCAACAGTAGGTATATATTTGTGATATATAGTGAGGGTCACTTTAGTCATAAAGGTGGGGAAGGAAATAACTGGAATGACTTCTCTATAATCCTCTTCAAGTTTCTCTACTTTGTTAAGGAAAGAGAAAGGGGACTATGTATAACTAGATAATGGAGCCTAGAATGTTTGCATCTTCTCAAACATCACTGTAATTAAGATCAACAAAGTAGGTTTATTTTATTTGGTCTTCACATGTTCCTTTTTTTTCCATTTAGGCTTATCTTAACAGGATTGTTTTAATAGTCATGAAAGTTCAAACTCTCACACCTTAAACAAATAAAACATTGAAATTACTGGTTGGTACATAATGGTTGTATGGAAAACTAATCTAATCAAAAATTGGCACTGAGGGCAGAATGTTCCGTCATCTTGAGCAACACACACAGAGGGCCTGGGAGGGGTAGGGAAGGAAAGGGTGGAACTCTGACATCAACAGCTACAGAAAATATCTCTTTCTGATCTCTACAAGGTGTAGCAGAGATATCTTCTACTGGTTTCTTCAAACATGCTCCCGAGGCCTCCCTGTGGGAGGGCTAGTATTCTGCTAACCCTCTCTGTCATAACTAACCCCTGAATATACATACTATAGAGTCAGCTTCTATTTTCTTTCTTTTTTTCTGTTTCTAAAGTTCATTTCCCATCAGAAAGAAGGGACTGCTGAGACAATGATGCCACATGGCACAATATCCCTTTGTATGCTATCCCTTTGCAGGGTATTTCCAAATGATACAAGATTACCAAGGAAACTAAGTTAAAAGTACAAATCTTTGTGGATAGGCTGGGATGCCATCTAGTGTCATGTGGCATGTCTTCCTTGTCCAGCCGTAGCCCATAAGTCTAGGTACAAAGGTTCTCCATTTGCCATAATA
This sequence comes from Manis pentadactyla, assembly GCF_030020395.1. Taxonomy (NCBI): domain Eukaryota; kingdom Metazoa; phylum Chordata; class Mammalia; order Pholidota; family Manidae; genus Manis; species Manis pentadactyla. The sequence goes on from NC_080025.1 coordinate 115,302,288, forward strand.
TCAGCAGAGCCTTTGATGAAGAGTTTGGACAATACTCTCTAGGAAATTCAGAGAGTTGAATAACTGATCAGTGAGGGTTTATTTCTTCTGACTCCTCCTGTGTGACCCATTATGTTTGATGGCTTGCACCCCAGAGCTGACTCAGTACCAGATACACGAGGTCTAGAGCAGTCAGCTTCCTACCCCTGAGAGCTCACAGAACTTCAACAAGTTTTGAATGTTTGCTTACATTTTAAAATAGTGATTTTCTACATACAAAATCTAAATTTGCTTCCCTTCCTGAAATTCTGGTACCTCAGGACCTGTGAATCCCATATTCCTATAAGCATTTGAGTTGGACAAGGTTAAAGGACATTATCTCATTTATTAACATATTCTTAAGAAAATGTTCATTGAAAAATAACATACATAAAATATGCACACATTTGTGTATGCCTGACTGAATTTTTGCAAACTAAACACACTCATGTAATCAGCATCAAGCTTTAGAAACAGATATTCCAGTGACCACCATTCTGATGTCTAGCCAGCCCTGGTTTCGACTGTGTTTCTAGCATGTTATACTAAGCATCTGAACATATTTGTCTCATTTGATCCTTACAATACTGGGAGGTAAGTAGGGCTTGGGGTAGTCAATCAGATAAAGAATACTATTTTATTTATCCAGTGCCATCTTTCATTGCCTTCATTATGACATTTCATAATTGGCATAGTATATTTTGTGAAGAACCTGAATAAAATCCATCTGCAAATTCTATCTTACTGAAATAACTAAACGAGATGTTATATAACTGATAATAAAACCTGACCTACGTACGAAGTGCCTATTATTTCAAACAGTGGGAGACTCTGCTGTTGCCAAACTTCTCTTTCCCCCCAAGCCTTTATTCACATCGTTTGTTTCGAGGGCTCCTGGGTGCCGCTCTGATTAGAAGTGAAGAATACAGTTGTTAGAACATTCATTGCAGCTGTATGCTTGGCTCTCCAAGTTCATATGTTACTGGGATATTGTAATGCCTCTGAATATATATAAAGCATTATTGTTATGCTTAGCATGCCCCTTGTAATACTTCCATTGGGGAATTTATTTTGATGGAAATAGCTCATTAGACCAGAAAATGCCTATTTTGTTTTCATTTCATTTAAAGAGAAAAAATGTATCTGTGCATGTTTGCATAGCAGGTAAGGTTAAAAACTCAGTGTAGCAAGACGTCAGCTGTTTTTTCTGCCTTTTCAAAACCAATAACAGAATGGGGAATTTATATATAATATGCCCTGATTTACTTAAATATAAGGAATGCATATATTTTGCATCTTCAAGTATTAATTATAGAAGAATTTATAGTAGTTTATAATGCATTAGAAGATTATTTTTTAGAGACTGACCGAAGCCGATAACTCTAGCTCTCATTTATGATAATGGATTAACTGCATTGAAATTTGACTTTTTTATTCTAATTATGTAATTGAAAAATAACATTTAACATATCCCAAACATGATGAACTCATTAAAAAGCTTTTTATTTTACAATATTTAAAATAATTAACTTATTTTAAAATTTTAGTCATTATTTTCCTTAGTTCTTTAAAGACTAACAAATAGTGGAGTTGTTTCTTCAGTTATGTCACTGTATACGTCCAACAGACTGGAAATATATTGAATTATAGTCCTCTGATGTTTAAGAAACTTCCTATAATTATAGATTTGCATAGTATTTGTCTTAGAATGAATAGGCATTTTTCTCTTTCATGTAAAAGATGACCAAGATTTTCCAAGGTTGGTACAAGGATGCTAGATCAGTTGTCAAACAGGGGCAGATGGATTTACAGTCATCTTTTGGGGGATTTTACCATTTTTACTCCTACTATACTTGTAACTCTAACCCTGATCCTAATTTTGTTCTGAGAACTGGGTTTAGTGTTTTTCTGGCTACTCCATTTTGATTCAACTATGGACATGTAGTCTTTACCTTCATAACCGGCAGTGAAGCTGAAGTAAGGTCTTTAGGTAGGACTGTATTAAAGAGTAACAAAATTTAAATAATACTTAAAGAAACAGATGAACTAGACTATTTGGTTTACAGGGCCTAGCTTAATTTCAGCTCGTATTTTACTACCAAGATACCATGGTTCTTTCCTGGGTCCCCCCTGCCTGTTCTTAAATGACACAAGCCATATCTCACTAGTGGCCCCTTAGAAATGCCTTCAAAGCCATCTAGAAGTCTCAAAGTCAATCAGAAAATTAAAAGGCAGAAAGAGAGTTGGCAGAAAACAGCTTTTTTCTTTCACATTTCTTGTCTAAGGACAAGACATCACTCTTTTGTGAGTGACTGATCCACAGACCTGAGGAGGGACCTCATCTTCCCATATAAGCAGGCTCTTGGCTTGCAGCCACCACAGGAGAGCTCCTTAATAATGTCACCATCCCCTCCACATTCACACAAAAAGTATACTTAAACAGAAAAAGGGCACTTTCTTAGTATTTTTAACCCAAGTGGGAAAGCCCTTCATTTCAATTCCACACTGAGGTACCTGTATTCCTTGCTATCCTCTGGCAAGAAAGGATCTTTCATTTAGCCTTAATGAAAGAAGAAAATCTTTTTTTTGGTGGGTGGCCTCCACAAAAGGCTTATCAGCTAAAAATCTTGACAAAATAATTGTATAGCTTTGCAACACAGACATTTCTGGACCCTTCTAGAATTTGGGAGTTGATGCTTTGTACCAACTTTGTCCCTTTTCTGAGGTCCTACCTCTGGTGAGGGTGCTTTCTCCACTGTCTACCCCACGATAAATAGCAGTTTTGCTGTGACCAGGTTTCTACCAGTTTTGTAGGAGGGCCAGCGAGCTCTGCTTTCTTAGATAAAAGCAGTATGTATTAATCAGGTCCTTTAGGTTTGTAATTTACAGACAACCAATGGAACCAAATTAGGGAAAAGGGAATTCACTGGCTTCTGTAGAATACTGGGGTTGTTTGCTCTTTTGAAGAATTTTGAGTAAGGACTGGGACCAGAGATGTAATGCTACCTGGTCTAACCTTGTTTCTATTAGAAACCTCTCATTTCTGCCACTTTCTGGTTGGTTGTGTTCTATATATAGTCTCTTCTAACTCTGCTGGTGAATAAAAGAGTTTATTTGCCTCAACATCCATTTATTTATTCTAGGACTGTTGCTTTTGCTTATGTTATGGGCTTACATCTTGAAACAACCACTATTGGCGGTCAGCCCCAATGACTTGGGGTAGGGCCTGGGACCAGAAGAAGAGGGCGTGGGTTGAGAAATTTTGCTGGCTGAGAAAACAAAAACAAAACCACCACAATACTCTCTACAGTTCATTTTACAATGTGTGCATGGATCCTGTTCCATCTCCCTCTGTCAGTAAGGGTTGAAGGCTACTTCTTCCTGAGTTTACTCAAGTACAAACACACCATGAATATGTTCTTACTTAAAGAAAGTGTATTCCAGTTAATAACATGGCAACACTGCTTTGGCATGATCCCTTTTGAAATGATAGTTCTGATATCATTTTACTAAAAGTGCATTTGTCTTATTGTTGGATTTAATTTCAAAGGGCCTCCACATTAGCCAAAAATGCTTCTGTCTGTGCAAAGATGAATGGATGCTTCTTTCATCAGTATTTTCTTTCTCAATCTTAAGTTTCTCTCCTAATGATGATGGTATATGTATTATTTCAGTGTTTCCCTATTACAGTTACAAATGGACAACTAGTGACTGTGTGTTCTTTTAAGAAAATAGGGAATTTGGAACCAAGATGTCTTGAAGAAGAGTTCACAGAATATTTGCACAAAAAATGAGATAAAGCATCTTTCCAGAAAGCAAACAAAATTTCACTAGAATAAAAACGGAATATTCCATAATCTAAGATTAATCCTCCTACCTCAACATTTCCCTAATACTTCAAACTCAGACAAAATTGCCTAAAATGGCTAGTTTGGCAACATGGTGGAGGCAAAGCATAAGACTGAAAATGGACCTCAACTGCCTATGTAACATGGGGAGAAGTGGGGAGAGAGATTTATTTTGACCATTGAATAACTGCTGTAGAGAGTAACATGATTAATCTGATGGTAGAAGTTTAGTATTGAATAATAATGTGGCCAAAAAATAGAGAGGAAACATGCTATGACCCAGTTTACCTGTGTGGCACAGTTCACGCTGCGCTGTCAGCCAGTGTGGGGGAAAGGGATCTCTGGGCGGTGTACCTTCCCATCAAGGCCAAGCTCTCCGGCAGAAGGGGAGGCCCTGCCTCCAAACCATGCTGCTGATAGTCATAGAAAACAGACATGCTGCTTTGTTCATAGCCTAGAGAGGTATCATTATTGAAATGTATTACTTTTATTAAATCTCAATCTTCTTGAGCCCATTGATTATTTCTTTTGTGAAAAGAAATGTCTGCTAATTTCAAAACATTAGAAAGGAAACAATTTACATAAAATAAATCACCAAAGGCCAATGAGCTGACAACTCTTTTGCTGAAAGCCAATTTACCAAATGGCCAATTTGCTAGAAATCAGTTTACTGAATGACCTATTCTCCAAATAACTGAGGATTCAAAACAATTTTTGGTTCCACCACGACTCCCGCTACTGCCACTTGGCTTTGTCGCCATCTTTGCCCCCGGTCAGGTCTTTGCCTCTAGGGGCAAGATAGCTGCCAATTGTGCAAAGGCCCGTCTCAAGGTATGTATCTAACGGGGTTAGCATCTATGTATTCCATTTTAAACAAAAGGAAACAAAAAGTTAATTAACTTGCTTATTGAAGACAAGGAAGTTTCCGTAAATGTTATGCACATAGGTTTCTCTGGGTCCAAAGGATCCATTGCTGTTAACCCCCATGTTATACTGTTATTTACTCATTTACACACTGTTTCAAATACTGTGACCATCCATCAGAAGAATTAGGGCAAAATAAGTTCTTAATAACCAGAGCTTTGAAGACAAAGAAAGAAAATAACACCAGTATATTATCTAACATTCTATGAAGGAATGGCATATCTGGATTGATTAAATTTTCTGTTTCATTACTTGTATTACACATAGGTATAGATATGTAAACAAAGTAACATAAAAACACACAATTTTACATCTATATGGGAATGAATAGAACTTTATAACTGATTTTTGATTCAAGAGATACTGCTAAGCTTGGAGTCGTTGCTGTGATCAAGAGGAAACTGGATTCATTCGATCCAAGGTCTAACAAAGTATTTAAAATGCTGAGAGGACAAAATTATCAGTTCATTTGACAAATGGTATCAGCCATCAAATGAAACTGGTACTTATTAGTAACAACTCATTGTTACTTATTAGTAGCTTTTGGGAACAGTTCCTGGCAGCTGGGTAGAGAGGATAATCTTGCTTTAAAATACTAGCTCACTGACAGTGACATCTTCCAAAAGGCAAAAGAGGTTGCCGTCCCTGCCCACAGAGTGAAAGTCTAAGGTGTAATTCCAGGACCTGTGGTCAACCACAAAACTAAGACCCAAATGGTACAGATGTGATGTGCTGAGGCACCCGTGAGCTCGGGCAAACTCATGTCATTTTTTCCCAGGAACTACAGTATGAAAGAAGCAATCTTTGTTCACATCCTCAGATTCAATGCCTGTTCTTCTGCAAGGGATGATGTTTTTTGATTAAGTGGTATTGCTCTTCAGGAAAAAAGACAGGACTCTTAGAATTATCTTCTGGAATTTTGGTGGGAAATGAGACCACTATGCCACCATATATTGCCCTATACATTGCACTCTGTGATACCTTGGAATGAATCAGAACATGGAAGTCCATCAGGGAAAGGGAGTATGTATAGTTTGGCCAGTGGAATCTGGCCAGGGTCCAGCCCCCCTATTGCCTTGGCTGACTCTTTGTGCAGTGCACAAACTGTCCAACCCTGTATTTTCCTTCTCCATGTAAAAACCAACCAAAAAATCCCACAGTAATGACAACCTGGTTTCCAAAAGATTGTTCCACAAGTCAGTTCCATTTACTCATCAAGTATTTCATAATATAATTAAGTTCTATATGCTCTCTAATTTTAACTGCCAGTTGCCTATTCTTTTTTGTTTCTTCTTATTTATTTTAAAGTAAATAACTATTTTAAAATCAGGTGTGTTAAATATAAATGATCCATGCTCATGACCCACACCCCTCCAACACACACACACACACACACAGACACACACACACACACACACATAAAATAATAATATAAAAAAGGACAAGGGAAAAAAAAAAAAAGGACAAGGAAGAAAGGAAATTCTCTTCCTACCCCCAGTCCCATCTTCTAGAAATAGCCAGTGCAGGACCCGGTGCTGGGGAGTCAATACCTGCCCAAGCTCTGACCACCAGTGGGTGAAAGTTTGACTCAGGGCCCTCTGACTCAGACAGTTGTTCTCTAAAACTCCATATTCTCCTGCCTCTTAAGCACTTTCAATTCCTTCATTTATTTTTCCTTTTCATTTCTCTCAGTTATTGATGTAAAAAAACCTCATCTCTCTTACTTTTATTCTCCCTTCATTGTGCCAGTTGGGAGTCCCATATGATCCCAGTCAAGTCAAGCCAGTATAAGAATAGAGCTAATAGAATATCTTCATTAAGTAAAATGAAAATTTTACATTTTGTAGTGAAATTAGGCAATAACAGGAAGCAATGGCAACAATCTGAAAATATCTTGAATCTTCTTCAGAATCTATAATGACACCTTCTACCTTTTCTCCCTCTAATAATTAAAAATTTAATTTAATCTACCTTAAGCAACAATGTTCAAGGGAAATTTCTTAATAATTTTATTTTACCTCTTATTTTTCAATTGTATAGTTTTACCTCACTTTGTATGAATGAACTTGAATACTGCTTCAGACTTCTTTCTTAAACTCAAATGTTTTTTTTGAATACATAAAATGCATAAAGTACTGGATAGAATCAGAAAGCAGCTTTATTTCTATGTAGTTGATTGATTTATAGAAGGAGTTTCATTGCATTATAGTCAGTATCATAGACAATACAGGATTATATTGCATTTATTTAAATGCATTCTCTCTTGTTCCTTTATGTATTTAATCTTCCTTTTTGCATTTTGAAATTCTCAAGAGCAGAACCTTTTTCTACTGGACCGCATGTCTATTTACCACACAGACTATGCTGGCTTATTTTACACATTTAATAAATTTTAATAAATTGTGTTATGTGATTAGCCATCAGATGTGCAAAAGCTTTTCTAATACAGAGATAGTTTTCATAAAGTGAAATGGCTCATAGTAAAGCCTTGATTTATAATGAGTATTTAGTAAGTTTTACAAGTTTTGTCCAAATATTTTCAGAATGATAAATCTGGGGAGGGAGTTGGGGTAAAAGCTTCAGTTCAGCCCTAAGAATCCTGTCACTGATTCAGGTCTCCTCTAGGCTTTGTCTTCCTGCAGTGTAACTGAGAAGGGCTGGACCCAGGAAATTCTGGTCTGGGGAGCTCCGGCTCCTCCCTGGAGGTAGAATGTGCTCTATGAACTGACATGGTTTGCTTTTCCACAGATAGTTACAAAGTAGGGCATGTTATTCATTATAATAATTACTGTGTGTTTTCAGATTAAATGTAGACATAACCTCAATTTATAATATATAAGTCCTGAAATTTTTAAGCCACTTGTTTGTCCCCATAGATTTCACTTTCTCTCTTTTATACAGTGTATTGTACATATTTTAATGCATTTTTAACTTGGATAAGTAGTATGATACTTTAGGCCTTGTACTGTTTCCTTTTTTCTTTTTCTTCATGCTATGTTTTTAAGATCCATCCAAGTCTGCTATTTGCATTTCTATTTCATTGATCCTAAGCAAGGCATAAATAACATTTTACAGTCTGCATTCACCATATTTTACTTATCTATTCTGTTAGTGATGAACATCATATTTGATTCCAGCTCTGCCACTATCACTAATGTGACATGTACTTCTAAATGTCCCCTTAAGCAAGTGTGAGAGATTCTCCAGGAATGTGCCTTGGAGAGGGATCTCTGGGTCATTGGTTACCCCATTCCGATTTTCACTAAGTACTGCCAGGCTGTGCCTCCAAATGGCTATAGTAGTTTCATTCCCACATTTTGACTAAACTTTTGGTATTACTCAATTTTCTAATTTTTAAAAATCTAATGAATGTGAAGTGGTACTTTAATTTGCTCTTTTTGTCCTGGTAATTAATGGGGTTGAGCATCTTTACAAACACTTATTAGCTATTTATGTTCCCATCTGTGAATTCCTCTTTCTGCCTTTTGCTCAATTTTTTTCCTGTCAGGTTTCCTGCCTTTATGTCTTGCCTTTTTTATAGGAGTTTCCTTTTTTTTTTGAGTGTAGGTATTAATCCTTAATTAATTTTTGTTTCTGAAAGGTCTTCAGCCTCCCTGATCTGTCAGCCTCTTGTCTGTGATAACTGTTAAACAGAAATCCCAAATTTTGATTTAGTCTTCACCTTGCTGACCTTTCTGCATCATAAGAAGTTCTTTCTCATTTCAAAGTCACAAAGATTTCCATCTTTTACATTTTTATCCACTGATTTTTCACATAAATACATTATTGTATTGAACTTCAGCAGATGCGACAGCCTTTCCTCAGGGTAAGTGGTCTGAACACTTCCATGATGTGGTAAACCAAGTACAGCATTTGGACAAAAAGCATATCCTGAAGTGAACCAGTTAATATTTAACTTGATTATAGATTTAAAAAACTAAAATGTGAGAGAAATACTTTAAAATATCTGAACTTTCTTCAAACAGGAAGGAAAACATGGTGAGTGTTCATAACTCTTGATCTGATTCTGTGACAGGAGCCAGGATAGAGATGATGGTATTTGGTGCAAACAGGTAGCTTCAGAGAGCAGTTCTTAAGGCAAATGTTCGTATCTGCTTGGAGACCAGGAATCCCACTAGGTAGCAGCAGGTTAAGTGGATCCCCTGTCATGTGAATAGTAGTATTGTTTTTCAAACATTTTCCATTCCTTCCTCGCCCCCTTGCACCTTATGCCTTTCAAACAGTAACACAATTAAACATTTCAGTTGTTGCAGTAAGTTGTGGCTTCATAGAAACTCCAAGCATTTCTTTTTTGTTCTACATTTTGACTTTTTGTGCACTTTGTTGTCTCTTTCAGTTCTTAAATTAACCTAATTTATAAATCGAGCCCTATTCATCTCCATTTATTTTTATTGCCTGAAATTTGTGTCAAAAAACTCAGAGGATACGGTCCCAGAGGAAACAACCTATTTCCCAATTTTAGATATTAATTCACTAAAAAATTCATTGGATTCTTCTTTCTTTTTTTTTTTTTTTTTGATCCTACCACCCCACCTTGGAAGTGAGGTCTGGAAAGAGCATTTGTGGGAGCATATACATGGAAAACTTTCACAGCTCACCTGACCATTGTCTCCTGGGAGTTTGACTCCGTCATGTACCTGCCAATCCTGACACAGCCAGGGATGGTGAGCAGAGCCCCGGCAGAGGAACAGGGCTACAGATGCAGTGACCTGCCACACCAGCTGCACGACCAGCCCCTTCTCTCCAGCTGTGAGAAGGAGGCTGGGCAGCAGCTGCTCAGCACAGGGCTCCTGTCTGGACTGGCGGCCTCTTTACTTGTCTGTTCTTGGATTCCTTTCCTTTTGTAAGCACAGATGTGCACTCAGATGTGAGACAGCTGTTCAAGGAATATCTTGGGATAAAAAACAACTTTTGTTCAGTTACTAGGATCGATTCTTCAGATTTCATTAATCTAATAAATATTTATAGCATCACTCAAACAAATCCTCCACTACTAACCTGGTTATTTTCTCAATAAGGTTGCTGTTAACATGACTCTTTCTAAAAATTAAAAACTACTGTTATGTTTAAATATACATCTTTTTAAAAATAACTCCCCTCCCACGAGAGCTGGTCCCATAACTAACTTGGATAATTTAAGGGGTGTAGAAAGGCCATTCTGTTCATAAATATTTCACCAGCTTGTTAGGAAACCTGAAATTCCTCCTGGAGAGGCTTCCTTTAGTTATGGCATTCTTAACTAAATTCACAGGCATGGACTGTCTTACAACATAGTCATCTCCTTGCAACTCTGTAATGGAGAGCCTCATGCTATGAACTAAGGGTACAAATGGGCACAGGTTAGCTAAGGTTCCTGCTCTCCAAGGGCTTGCAGTCTGGAACACATATTGAAAACAAAATAATAGACAAGGGAGCATCTGTGAGGTAATTACATCTATTTCTGTAAGTTATTACATCTGTGTAAATCACATTTATAGTTCAGAAAAACCTCCAAGGGCCGGTCCTCAAAGAAGGGATCTTGGATGCCTAGGTTCTGAAGGTGGACCCTGATGGAAGGTGCGGCTTGGATAAAGAGAGAGAAGATAAAGAATATTCCAGACAAGGAACAAAGAAAAGAGATACAAAAGTACTACACTCAGGAAACGGGCTAGACCCAGGTGTCAGGAGTGGATGAGTGCATGTAAGACAGCTTTCCGACAGTGAAAGGATGCTGCTGAAGACAAAAGCCTGTATAATAAGGTCAAATAAGTAGACATTTCTTGTCGTCTATTTTAGATCTAACCCATGAAAAGCCTGATTTTTAAAAATACATGTAAATCAAAGAGAGCCGTTCTGTTTATTATTTTAGCTGCAGAAAGACAGCGAAGCTGTGTGAAGATAACAACTGGGGTTCCTCCGAAGCACAATCGCGAGCACATCAAGCCTTCCTGGATTCCCTGCCCCCTGTTTTAAGGAACCCAGCATATTTCTCTATTTGCTGTCCCTTCTACTGAAAATGGTCTGTCTAAATGCCTTTGGGATTAGCCTATTGTTTGCCCATCCCTGTGTACCTGGATTCTCTTAAATTGAAACCCTTTACTCTTTCTCCCTTCATCCCTGACTCCTCTGCCCCTGCACCCATCCCTTGAACTTTTCACTGTCCCATCTGAATCCTCAGTTACTCCTGCATCCTCAAACACTTTACGGACTGTTGTCTTTCCTTCCTGATCTTTCTAGAGACCTAGAAGTCCCTAGAAGGCACTTTCCACGGCTGCCTGTTACACTGAGAGGACTCATCCCCGTCTACCCTAGTCACCTTAAAGTGAGATAAACACCAACCTCCCTGCCCAGTGCCCCCTTCAGGTCATTTTTCCTGTCAAATAAAAACCTTCAGTCGTTTAAAGCTATTTCCTTCTACCAACTTGCAGACAACCAGGCAGCGGGGTTTAGACCTGTTTAGTACTATCCCTTGGAATCCAACTCCTTTCATCATTCACAGTGACTTTGCTACTCACATTGGTGTTTTAGCCCGTTTTAGCACATTTTCTCTATGTCTCTCTTCCTGTGGCCTTTACTGCCAGTTAATTACAGGTACCCAACCCTATGACCACACTCTGGACATTGGAATCACTGGCAACAGTTCCTTTTCTGGAAGAATACTTTGAAACATTCCCCCATAATTACAACTTATGGTCTTTGTAACTCTTCACCCAATTTCTAGCACTCTTCTCAACCTCCAGTCTCTTAATGATATCCAGTCTTTTCACTGTCCAACTAGTTTTCCATATAACAGCCTACATTTCCCTTTCCTTTCTTCCCTATCCTGATTGGATGTCATTGGCCATTGTTTTAACTACATAACTGTCTGTATCCTCGGAACCCTTACCCATTGTCCTTGTCTCATTCATCTAGTAAAATTCCAGCCCTGGATCCATCTGGCTGTGTGTTTTCTTCATCGCACCTCACTGTTCATCAATGCTGTCCGGTATTTCTTCTGGTGTCCTTGTACAGCTTTCCTGTATTTCCAAGGTGCCTATTTAAAACTTTCTCCATTAGTTTCTGACCTCTGACCCCTTTTCCACTCACCACATTCTCCTTTTCCAGCAGACGACTTTGACCCTAGCCTCAAAGAAAAAAAAAAAGCAACTCTTTTACTTTCCTTTCCAAGTCAACAAAGTTAACTGCATGAGCAACTATTGATTCCTCTCTATCTCCTGTTAAATCAGAAAAGACAACCCTTCTACTTAAGGGTTATCCCACCCATTGTGCTGAGTCCCATCCCTTTATATGATGCTGTTAGATTATCAGTCTCACGTATCTCTAGTCTCCAGCCCCAAAGTCCCCCAACCCCACATTCCTACCCACGGCTCCATCACTCTTCTTTCCTTGCTGGCAGAGCTTCCCAAAGAGTTGCCTCCATGTTCTCTGATGTATTCACTTCCCCATCCACACCTTCTATCATCTCCCTTTCACTCCTGCCACATTGTGAATCTGCTCTTTTACAAAGACAAACTTGTCCATTCCGAAAGACATTTGTAAGCTCTCACCTTCCTTGTCTTCTCTGCAGCACTGGCATCTCCGCTTCTCCCTCTCAGTGCCCTCCTGGGCCACAGTTTCCTTCATAACAGATTCACACTTAAATGCGGGAAACCCTTCAGCACAACCAATGAAATCCTCATCTCTCTGTCTACACTCAAGATTCCTTTTTTCCCTCCTGCTGTAAAAGAAGAAGCATTCAGCTAGAGACCCTAGCATCTCCCTGGACTCCTCCTCTCTTACCCTTGGCATAGTCAGCACCATGCCCTGCTGACTCTGCCCAGCATCTCATTCCCCACTTCAGCTACTCTGGATCAGTTTACCATTACCAGGTCCATACTGGTATTTCCACAGCTTCCAGAGAGGCCAATTTAATGCTATGCTAATGAAGCTTTAGCATTCATTAACATAGGTTCTGTAAGTCCCCAGGTTTTTTTTGCTAATGCCCTGGTCTTATAACACGTTGCATTCTTTGTCTTAAAAATAACCTCCAAATTACAAATACTTCAAAAATTCATATGGAAACACCAAAGACCCCGAATAGCCAAAGCAATCCTGAGAAAAAAAGAATAAAGTAGGGGGGATCTCACTCCCCAACTTCAAGCTCTACTACAAAGACATAGTAGTCAAGACAATTTGGTACTGGCACAAGAACAGAGCCACAGACCAGTGGAACAGACTAGAGACTCCAGACATTAACCCAAACATATATGGTCAATTAATATTTGATAAAGGAGCCATGGACATACAATGGGATATGACAGTCTCTTCAACAGATGGTGCTGGCAAAACTGGACAGCTACATGTAGGAGAATGAAACTGGACCATTGTCTAACCCCATACACAAAAGTAAATTCAAAATGGATCAAAGACCTGAATGTAAGTCATGAAACCATTAAACACTTGGAAAAAACCATAGGCAGAAACCTCTTAGACATAAACATGAGTGACCTCTTCTTGAACATATCTCACCGGGCAAGGAAAACAATAGCAAAAATGAACAAGTGGGACTATATTAAGCTGAAAAGCTTCTGTACAGCAAAAGACACCATCAATAGAACAAAAAGGAACCGTACAGTATGGGAGAATATATTTGTAAATGACAGATCCGATAAAGGGTTGACATCCAAAATATATAAAGAGCTCACACACCTCAACAAACAAAAAACAAACAATCCAATTAAAAAATGGGCAGAGGAACTGAACAGACAGTTCTCCAAAAAAGAAATACAGATGGCCAACAGACACATGAAAAGATGCTCCACATCGTTAATTATCAGAGAAATGCAAATTAAAACCACAATGAGGTATCACCTCACACCAATAAGGATGGCTGCCATCCAAAAGACAAACAACAACAAATGTTGGCGAGGTTGTGGAGAAAGGGGAACCCTCCTACACTGCTGGTGGGAATGTAAGTTAGTTCAACCATTGTGGAAAGCAGTATGGAGGTTCCTCAAAATGCTCAAAATAAACTTACCATTTGACCCAGGGATTCCACTCCTAGGAATTTACCCTAATAACGCAGCACTCAAGTTTGAAAAAGACAGATGCACCCCTATGTTTATCGCAGCACTATTTACAATAGCCAAGAATTGGAAGCAATCTAAGTGTCCATCAGTAGATGATTGGATAAAGAAGAGGTGGTACATATACACAATGGAATATTACTCAGCCATAAGAAGAAAACAAATCTTACCATTTGCAGCAACATGGATGGAGCTAGAGGGTATTATGCTCAGTGAAATAAGCCAAGTGGAGAAAGAAAAATACCAAATGATTTCACTCATCTGTGGAATATAAGAACAAAGGAAAAACTGAAAGAAGAAAACAGCAGCAGAATCACAGAACCCAAGAATGGACTAACAGGTACCAAAGGGAAAGGGACTGGGGAGGATGGGTGGGTAGGGAGGGATAAGGTGGGGGGAAGATAAAGGGGGGTATTAAGATTAGCATACATAAAGGGGGGGTGGAGGAAAGGGGAGGGCTGTATAACACAGAGAAGACAAGTAGTGATTCTACAGCATTTTGCTATGCTGATGGACAGTGACTATAAAGGGGTTTATAAGGGGTACCTGGTATAGGGGAGAGCCTAGTAAACATAATATTCTTCATGTAATTGTAGATTAATGATAACAAAAAAAGGGGGGGCGATTACTCCCTGATAGGATAAAACTAACTGTAAATCAACAATTAATGCATGCTTTAAATATCCTTAATTTTGATAATTTAAAGGGTGTCAGATGATCAGCTATGGTAGTACATTTTTTTGATAATATACCTTTCTCTTAAAAAAAAAAAAAAAGGAGTTCCTGTGTGGTGACCTCCAATAAGTTCTTCACAATGGTATAAAGGGCATATCAAAGTGTGGGCAAAGGGTCTGTTTGTGTTTATACAGAGGATCAAAGCTCAATTTGGCTACCCAGAAAACAAAATAAGATATGATATGAAGAAGAAGTTCCAACATCAACAAACTCTGGAAGAGTCATTCCAGAAGATGATCATCAAAAAACTTCAACAAAGATCCTGGCGCTGTTGCAGTTGTAGCTGCATTCATCCCACTGGTTCCTGGAATTGCCATTGGAATGAAGAAGGAGATATCTAAGCTGGCCTGTGCATACAGTAAAATAACAAATTTGACTGGATCTATACTGTTGGAACTCAACCAAGAATTAGGAGAAGTGCAAGTTTCAGCGCTTCAAAATCTTGAGACTACAGACTATCTACTGTTAAAAGAACATATGGGATGTGAACAGTTCCCAGGAATGTGTTGTTTTAAATTGTCTGATTTTTCTCAAACTATTCAAATTCAGTTAGACAATATCCATCATATCATTGATAAGTTTTCACAAATGCCTAGGGTGCCTAACTGGTTTTCTTGGTTTCACTGGAGATGGCTGGTAATTGTAGGTCTACTTTGGTTATGTAACTGTATTCCTATTATGTTAATGTGTGTGCACAATTTAATTAGTAGTTTAAAACCTATACATGCTTAAGTTACTCTACAAGAAGATATGTCAAAGAAATAACCAATCTTCCCATGTTTTCTTCCATCTGCTACTTCTATAGCTTTTCTTCTTCCTTCCTAATTACAAACCTTAAGTAGAATTCGTGCCTCATAACGAAATTACCGAGTATCATAATTCTTCCAAGTGGTAAAAATACCTCAAGACAAACGCTGGGCATAAAACCCACAGGGCATAAATCTGCAAAGAAGTAAAAAGCTAACCTTTACAAACAATATGGCTTCTCTCTCACTTACCAACTTTACATTTCCCTGTATGACCCCGGAAGATGACTGGTTAGCCAGAGACGGGTAAGATTCCTCAGGAGAGGAACAACCTAAGACAGGCACAGTCGCAGGGGGGCCATCAGGTGAGAAATTGGGGATCAACAGAGGTGAGGCTTAGAACCTCACCCTCCCCTGTTTTGAGAGAAATCTGCATCCATGGATGTTTTGTTGCCCTTGTTTAGCTTGGATTAATACTTAGTCTACAGGCACACACCTGATCATCTGCATTTTTCCTCTTACAGCACTGAACTGTGTTTTCTGCCTTTGTCTTGCATCTACCTACCACTTCAGCATTTTATTAAAAATAATAATAATAATAATAAGGGAGAAATGTGGGATTCACATATAAATCAAGTATAAAAATCAAATGAATATCCACATCCGACCTGATTGTTCGTAGTTCATAAAGCGTGATCAAAACCGAAAGTTTCTGTGATGACTGCCCTTGCACTGTTCACCATGTAAGAACTTATTCACTTTGTAAGAATTTGTTCACCATGTAAGAACTTGTTCGTTGTGCTTCAGAAGATCGGAGACTGATGAGAATTAGGCTTGGGGTGGATTAATGATTGTGCATTGAGTCCCCTGTACAGGATTTTATTGTTGTTAACCATTAACAACCATTTGGTCAATAAATATGAGAGATGCCCTCTCAAAAAAAAAAAAAAAAAGCACACACTTTAAAAATAACATGAAAAGAAGTTAAGGAAAATGAAAACAGCTCAGTTAGATTTATGTAGGATATAAAGTAATAGAAGAGATTTAATCTCCTAAGCAATCTATAGAGTTCCTAAAGAATTTAACTTCCAAATTCAGAAACTTCAAAACATTTATCATTGTTTGTAGAAGAATCATATTTCCAATCTGCATAGCCTAAATTTCTTCTTGATTTATTGGCATTCTGAATTTTGGGTATAATTTAATAAAGTATTGAAAAAAATAAGGAGTTCAGGATATGCCACCCCAAGTTATGCCACTTTGGAATACTGATTATTTTGAACCGAGGGCACTTTAAAAGCGGCAGATGCAGGGACAGGCATCTGTGAACTCCCATCCTCTGCCTAAAGACAGGTCCTACAAAAAGAGTTCATTTGTCATAAATCTTCTCCCCAGGAGTTTCATTAACCAGGGAGGATTGATTCGTATCACAGGAGAGGAGACTGGAAGTCCAGCACCACATAAAAACTTTGTAACAAACTGTCATACCTCCCATCTATTCTTCTGAGGGACCATTCATCTTTCCTAAAAATTATTTACTCTCCCCTAGGAGTCCTCCATCTCCCTTCCCTCCCCCTATTAAGACTACATATAAGCTTTCAAATCTCACTGCTTTTTGGGGGTGTTCACCCTGTGATGCCCCTGTACATGTAATATTAAAAATTAAGAAACTTGTATACCTTTCTCCTATTAATCTGCCCATTGTTAGTTTATTTGAAAGACTCAGCTATAGATACAAAATAAAATGATTTTTGCAAGTGAAAAAAAAAAGAAAATACTCCTCAGAGAAGTACTCAGAGAAATGAAAGCAAACTGACACCAGAGAAGTTGGAAAGGGTGACAAAGGACAGATAGAAGAAAGGGCATGGTACATATATAAATATAATGTGTCACCAAGAAGAAGAATATCTGAAAGAAAGAAAGAAGAAAAGTATATATATCAGGTAAAAGGGAAAAAATATATATAGAATTCACAAGACATGAAACAAACAGCATAAGCATATGCCCTACAAGTACCTCATGCCAGTAGAGGATTTAATAAGCTATGAATTCAAGAAAGGAAGAGCTCAAAGACAATATGACACACAATAAGAAAAGGTGAATGGAGAGAATGCAAAGCTAAGTAAAATAGATTAAGAAACCAAATCGTACCATTACAGACCCAATGATAGAAATAATAAGAAGAAAGTTAACATAATACTAAAAAGCTATAGATAATCAACATGAATACAGAAGAAAAAGGCAAAGAGACTAATGTAACTTGAAGAAAATAAGTTACATAAAAATATTTTCTGATGAAATCATCAAAATTTTAGAATTCTCTAGGGCTCTAGACAAAAAGAAAAGATCAAGTCTTCTACAAGTGAGGACAACAAAAAAATATCAGGTGATTATCATCCTAATTTATTGTTAGAAACATGGAATGCCAGAAGACAATAGAATAATGTCTCTAATGTTCGGAGAGAAAGAAAAAAATGCTTTACCCAGCCAAATAATAATGGAAAGATAAGGCAATGACAGGCATTCAAAGACATCGAAGGCCTAAGGGAATGTAGCACATTATTCAGCAACCTGCCAAAACGAAGGAGCCACAGTAAAAGGAAGCACCTGTGATCACCGCATTCCTTTAGATAAAGAACTATGTTTAAACAACCAAGAGGATTATAACTAAAAAATAAAAACATTTATAAACTCTTAAAAAAATAATAATAACCTCCAAATTGCCTCAGCTTCAGTATGTCCCACACTTGGGTCTGCCGCCAGGCCCCATATGCTGTTGTCTCTGGTATGTGCTCAACTAAACCATTCTCCACACTGCCAACTGTGTGACTGTCTGCAAATGAAAATGATATACCACTTTCTTACTTTAAAAAAATCCTTCAATGGTTTTCCTATTGCTTTTAGATTTTAGGAGAAAGTTCCTAAATAGAAGCTTTTAGGTCCATTCTGACCTGACTTTGCTTTTCTCTCTGGAATTGCCTTTCATTATACATTTTTACATGCTCTTTGGGTATTCTCTCATTTACAGTGTGGTAAGCTGGGCAGGTCCTGTCTTTCTTTAAAGATGAGGAAAATAAGCATACAGGGGATAAACAATCTTCCCAGGTCTATGGAACAAATGACTTATGTGGCTGAGATTTGTGCCGAGTTCTTCAGATTCCATTTGCAATTTATTTTTCCATTATAACATGTGGCTTCAATGTACAAATGTGCTCATTCTGGGACTATGCTGAAAACAGAGAAGTCTTTGTAATTTCTGGGTCACATATGTGTTGATAAGGTTGTTCAATTTGATTTATATGTCAGAAAATTTAACCTTTTTTATGTGTAAAAACTAATCTTCTAATTATTGTATTTTAGTTACCATGGTAATCTAAAATTTCATATTAACTCTTTGAGAACTGGCATATTTTAGGGCATATGTTTCCCAAAGAGATACATTTATAAAGGATGTTCCCAGGTCCGTGTGAGGCCATCCTCACCCCAGACAGTCTAAAGCTTGTCTGACCTTCAGCCAGGTTCCTTCCTGACCATGGCTCCTGACCTCTTCTTTTAGAGCACTTACAACCGTAAATTCTTTCTCAGCACCTTTGAGATGTAAATCTTCTCCCAGAAATATAAATAATGCAATAATCTTGAATAAAGTTTTCCTTGCCATTATTAACAGGTCTCCTGTATAATTTTCCTTTTATAGTGTTCACTTTTAAGAGTGTTTATACAAATATGGAGAAATAGATCTATGCACACAACAAAGATGCTGATTGTGGTCCCTTTCATTTCACTTGCCAAAAAGATTTTATCCCAGATATTTTCTACTTGTAGGCAGAAAAAAAATTCATCATTCTCAAAGATTGTATATACACTATTCCAGAGCCGGTTGATTTCTCCGGACCTCCATTTAAATGGATTCTGACAAAGCCTATCATTTTGGCTCATGTGCTTCTACACCTTCTGTATGGTACAGATTTTTTTTTTTTGCAACATTTTCCCTATTATAAGAGCAGAGACCATTGTTTTCCTGGCTTATAGTGCCTTGAGTTATTTTATGACATGGTTTAATTTGTCTCCATAAAAGCAGGAGAATATTGAGAAGGCTGGAATATGGAGAGGCCGTTCAGCCCACCAGGCTCTTTTCCTTTTAATGCACCCTGGAGAACATTTAATTGCTTCTTGAATGACCCCCAAGGTCTTCCTAGAATGAGCTTGTTGTCTTCTTTGTGGAGGAGACCAACCCTATTTCATTCGAACTCATTGTGACTTAATTATAGGATACATATAATAAATTGGAGGCAATCAGTAATCCTTAATCAAACAGGGTAAATTTGTTTCACATGCAAGACACAATGGGCCCTTGTGAAATAGATGGCACACTTTCATTTACTGAACGATACCCAGATTAATTAACTCACCTGATAGCTGTGGTTCCAATTTCCCAACTGCACCTCAAGTCTATCTTACGTTTGCCCTTCTTTCTTCTCTTTCTTGTTATCATCCTATGAAACTGCTCTTTCATAGGCTTTCAGATTCAAAGATTGTCGTTTCTTTCCACATATATTTTGTCATGATATAAAATAAGGCATGTTTATTTATGAACACATAGTACATATGTAAATGTGCTGTATATATGTAAATATATAACATGCATACCTATACAGGCATGCAGAGGGAAAGGCCCTGCACACTCTCAGGCGAACACTCATTTGGTGGAGAATCGACTGAAATTTCTTTCAGTATAGCCTTGCTTTAGTTACAGCTCTATTAGGAATCTGAGTTCAGCGGGTCTAGATCCAGAATTTTCCTCTAATTAAAGCCCCCAGCAGTGCCTAATCATTTGCTAGAGAGGAGATTTTAGAGATTTTAGCTGTTTGGTTTCTGCTGGCTGTTTTCCCTGAAAATTACTGTAAGACATTTAATTGATTTACATTCACTTGTCTTGTAAAAAGTTGAGTTTTTTTATTAAATGTAAGTGTCTGTTTAGTGTCTCTCATTGTGTGTCCTGATTACTTTCGGCAACTCAGTGTGACGTGTAATAACCACTGGTTTTCTTTCGGAGTTTTCTTAACCGGGACACAAGAGTTCTTACAGCTACACAGATAATTAACTTGAAGCTTGTCTGTCTCCTGAGAGACATCAAATATGTAAATGACGAACTTAAGCCTTAACAAGACATGGTAAGAAAATCACTAAAACTTTGATCACGTGAAAGCTGAAATCCACAGTTAAAAAATACAGCAACACACTTTGAAGAACTAGTACATGCTTCTTGCTTAGGATTTCTGAAATTTATGGGCTTTCACATTTGTTTCAAATCTGCAGGAGCTAGTCAAATCTGTTGGCAAAAAAACCAAAGCAGGTAATCAAACAAGGGCAACGTTTCCATGCTTCACAATGCCTAACATAGTATTGGAGCTCAACAAATATTTAATAAACTTATACCAATTCTTTCTCTTTCATTGTACAAAATCCAAAATTAACATTGTTTCAATCTTTTAATCATAATGCCCTTCGGAGCAAGCCAGTACATGATATCATTGGACTGTTTTTATTATTAAAGACTTATAAAAGAAGGAAGAGTCGTTCATGTTTGATGTTTTAAACTGATGAACTAATTCTCTTCATTTCTCTCTACGTGCTTGTATTATATAATGTGTCTCAAGAAAAATATGTAGGAAAGACACTTTAAATTTCTGTGCTTATTTTTAATCTGAAGAGAAAACACTTTATCATTAGAAAAACACTGTTACCTGGATAATTTATTTTTTTGTTATAATGGGTTATGTTTTCTTGAAATACGTGGGACTAGTAAATGAAATCGGTGAAATCGAGAGACTGTAAGTTCAGAAGAGAATGATTTCCTTGGGAAGTCGATAGGTTTTTTTATTTTTTGAGAAGGCAAATCATTTCAAGCTTTTAAAGACAATTTACCTGGCACTCTGTGGGTCGTGCACTTTTAATGGCATGCGCTTCTCATTCTTTCCTCCAGTCTTCAGTTGGATACGCAGACTGTGTATTTGATATTCCATAGCCATAGTCAGGGATGACCTCAAACGCAGGTACAGACCTGCCGCTCGCTCAGACTTGGTTGGATGCTCCTGTGGGTGGTGCAGTGGCATGTGTCCTGTGGGGACAGGCAGCCACTTGGTGTTCACACAGGGCAGCTAATGCAGGGCCTTTCCCTCTGCATGCCTGGGCCACATCACCTGGCTTATCCTGGGTTAGAACCAGGATTAGTATGGAATGTGCATCATTTCCTTAAGGAAATCTGACTTAAGTAAACACATTAAATAGCACCTGGTCAGGAATAAAGGGCATTTGTGTGCCTGATCAGCTCTCTTCAGCCTGGATTTTGTGAGTGCCTCCCACATCAACTGTGACAAATCTGATCAAAGGTAAAACGCCAAAGTGAGAAAAGGCTACAGTGAGCAAGGGCCACAGTCATGTTTCCCATAAGGTATTATTGCTGGCTTCACTTCCTTTTTGCCCATCATGATACTTTGTTACACTGCAGGCACGTGTTTTCCTACATAATAGTTCTTTGCTTTTCAAGGAATAAGATGTAACTGGGGGTCTAGTCATTACGTCAATACAATTCTTAATGATACTTAGTCTTTTTTTTTCTTTAAACTTGTTCTAGGGGTCTCCTGAGTGTGATGTTCTGAAGGGCTATGAGTGGCCCCAGGCCACCGATGGCGATCACTGCAGTACATGCTCTAAAACACTGCAGGGGGTATAAGATGTTTCTCGGCTCACAAGATGTTTCAGCTTCATCAGGGAGATAAAGTTCCAAATCATGCATATTCACTACCTTGTGTGGCGTGGATTTGGTTCCCTCTTGACTTCCAACCTCTCCTCAACATCTTTTAGATCTCTTAAATGTCTAATAAAAAAGCATCTTACATTGGTATTATACTTGCCTATTCAGAAAGCTTTGCCATGTTCTGAGCCTCACTTGATCCTTGGAGGATTTCTCCCTGACTGGCTACTTATGCTCTTGCCTCATCAGTGAGGTCAACTTCCAAACCCATTAAAGACCTCTCCAGAAGGAGGATAAACCAGTCTTCCTAAACATAGTAACCAACAACAGTAGAAACAATACTTTTGCAGGAAAAAAGAGGACTGGTTCTGTCTTAACAGCAGTGGTGTGATAGTTGTATTTGCACTAGATGAGTTGATCTAAGAAAGCTTTGATCTATTTGTAAGTTGATTTATAAAGATCTGGACCAGTTATCATTTCATTCTTGCTTCTTCAGCTTCCCTCTTCAGAGCCATTCTAGAAAATGCATGATGGAGTGGCTCCCTCCATCAGAAGGGGGGAAAAAAAGTCAAATGAAGAAAATAAAGACTTGCCTGGCTTCCTGTTTAATTCATTAACCTAAAGGTTCCTTTAAACCATATTAATGATTTTAAATTTTGTTATAAATATTTACAATTGAACCTAAATATGAAATCATTTTAGGGATAGAAAAAGGAGTTTATGGTTCAATATTTTGCCTTTTGAAAAGGTAACTAAATTTTGTTTCCATTCAAAGTAAAGAAAAGATTTCAAAGCTTTAAGCTACTAGAATAGCTGGCTTTTGGGAATATAGTAAAGGATTATTTTTGGTTAAATTACTGGGACCATTCTTAATAATTCATAATAGCTATATCATTCATGATTTAAGATTGCCTTAATTAGAGAAGATTTTATCTCGTGTCACTTTTCACTATCAGCACCTACTACTGTTTCAGTTTCCTCTTTGACACTATTGACATTATAGCCATCTCTTCATATGTGAGATACATAATTGCTATTTATATTTTGGATAATTAGAATGAACGCACAATGCAGATATATAAAATATAAAGGGAAAAGGTATTTTTTTCCCTAAAATCCACAGTAATGAATCAATTCTTCTGTTTGGGGTCTTGGTAATTTTAGTTTTACTTGTCTATCTGAAGAACAATGTGCTTTGCAACTATTTTCTTTGGTTAGCGAGAATCATGGATTGGGAAATAAATATATTTTAGGATATTTCCAGGAAAGTTTTAATATGTTGGTTCTTTAGTGAATTGTTTACAATTGCTAGACATAAGAATAATTAGGGAATAAGTATTAACTCCATTCTTAATATTTATAGCTGTCAGTGGCTATGCTCAGTCTCTTTCCTTGTACTTCTTGCTCAGGATAATCATTTACAGAAGTATATGCATGTTGGTAAATGGAGAAATGAAATATATTTTCAAACTACTTTTAAGATGATTAAGTCCAATTGTGAAAAATGTGAGTGCAACTATTCATGTGGTTGTCAATTATTTTATGACAGAAAAAAGTAACGTGCTACATATTGCTGATTTAAAATAGACTGCAAAAAATTTAAAGTGAAACAAAACATATTTTGGCAAACATTATTCATTGTTGTAGTAACCAAATTAACTATTGAGAGAGAACACTTTTGTTTCACGATTCTAAAATCAGAACAAGGCAAATGGGAACATAGTAACCAAATACTGAACCAATAATTTTTTGTGCTACAAAGAACCAAGACAGCACTATGCAATAGATGGATGCATTAGTCAAATGGTATTTTTTAATGCGCTCTCATTTTAACCAGGGATTTCTTTGATAAATCTGGTTTTAGAGCTTGTTTTGTGTGCAAACATACTATCTTAGATTTTATTTTTTTCTGACACCACGCCCACTGCACAGTAGAAAAAAAAAGGTGCAATTGTAGTTTTGTCCTTTATAGCACAGGACAAATAAATGTCAAAAGCAAATGGTGTCCCCAAGGGAAAACACACTTCAGTGATGAAATATTCTTCCTCGCTTCCTGTTGTTATGCCTCTGAACACCCAGGTGAAGCTGCCTCAGGACCTAATCAAATGCTGCTAATTTGCATATAATAAAAACTCTGCCACAAGATTTTAGAATGTTAGGAGGAAAAGTGCATAACGCCCCTAAAATGGTAAATTATGAAGATATATATACATCTGCTCTGAATCTAGTTTATAAACACTCAGAATAGTTTGGCTTAACTGAATCTGATAGAGCATCTGCTCACGTTGTTGATGTGTTAATTGTCACTTTAATAAAGATCCCTGGAAGTGGCACATGGCTATTTCCTGTGTTCCTTGAAAATGCTGTGATATTGATAAAATGTCAGACTCCTTCGTGGGAATGACGATAACAATCACCTTTGCAAAGCGATCATTAAGGTAGCTTTAAAAATACAGCTGGATGAGCAAACAGTTTTCCTGGGAATTATTCATACTGAACATTATAATAGTACTTTGTTCTTCAAAAGTAACAATTTGCATAGTAAATGTAAATTGTTTTCATTCCAGAATTATCCCCACCCCAAATTATTTGAAAGAATGTGTTTTTAACTTATATGAATTATTTTTGGAGTAAATTCTTCAAACTTCAGGACCCTGGTTGTTTTGATAATTTCTGCAAACTTATCGAGTGGCTTAAAAAAACTCATTTTGCAATATTTTTTTCAGGATAAAACTGAACCTTTTTAAACATCAAATTCACAAACACAACATATTAAATTTCAGTTCTCTAATCCTAATATTATATACAGAATTTTGAAAAATGTCTTCAATAATTTCACCTATTCATGCTACCTAGGCATTTGAAATGCTTGGTTCTATTTTTTTTCATTATGAAAAAGCTAAATCCTCCTTTTCTGAAATTGAAATATTCAACTGGTAAAGGAATATACTAGAATTCTGAGATAATCTCATGTAATTCAAAGTAGAGAGATACTAATCATCATTGTATTATAATATCATTATACGGAGCATAATAAATAAAAATAAATATTCTATTTTATACATCCACAATAAATATTATTGTTGTTAAGGACACAATAAATTACACAGAATGATTTGCTGTTTGAAAGCCATATGTTCAGAAGGAAGAAGGCTTAACCGAAACATGAGGAACTGAGGTTAGCCAGAAATTTCCTGTCTAGGTTAGAATTAGAGAAGTTACTCAGGGTGATTTTGGAATTTCTCATATTGAGGTTGTTAAAAGTACAATTGGTTCTCATTTGCCAATGACATTCTATCTGGAGGGAGAAGAATAGACTAATATTTAGCTATGGGTCAGTGGACTTTGTTGACAAAGTTCATGTTACAATAATGTAATGTTCTGCAGTTCAAATCATTTCTTCTGTAAAGCAACAATCATGCAGAATAAGATGTCATATGAAATGAAAAACAATAATTACAACAAGATTTGTCTCTAAAGCTCACAGAAAGTTTATAAGGACTGTTGGATTATTTTCATTTAATACAATCATTAGATCAGTCTTACATAGTCACAAGAAACAGATTTGCATAACTGGGGAATGAAGCTTCTGTCTTTTGACTGCCATGCAGAAAGGAAGT
Organism: Manis pentadactyla; assembly: GCF_030020395.1. Lineage (NCBI taxonomy): Eukaryota > Metazoa > Chordata > Mammalia > Pholidota > Manidae > Manis > Manis pentadactyla. The sequence continues at coordinate 115,327,998 of NC_080025.1, forward strand.
AGAGAGAGAAAAGAGTGACGTATGCTGAGAGATTTTAATTCTTAAATTACAGGATTTGTTGCAAAGCCTTCTGTTCAGGGACTGTACAGTCTCCCAGAGTAGCCCAGAGTCCCCAGGGGGCAGGGATTTTGCCGGATTCCTTTTGTTACTAGAGCTGCACAGGGCCTGCCAAGTAGTACACCCGTCAGCAGTACGTGTGGATGAAGGAATGAATGAATGACGTATATCAACTGGTCAGGGTCCTGATATATCTGAGGCTGAGTGCCCTTTTCCAAGGATTGCACTTACTTGTATTTTCATTTATTCCACTACAGAAAGAACTTGGCGTACACATGGGTTTGAGGCTTTCTTATGATGATCCTGCTGCCATCCTGTCCCCTACATGGAAACCTCTTTCTCAGGTGATCAGAAGCCAGACAGATTTTGTGGTGCCATCTTCCATTATCCTTTACTGTGTGAGCTGGCATTGCACGGCAGATGTGGAGGGGGAGGGGCACGCCGACGCAGAGATCAGTTCTCCCTCCTCTCTTCAAATGAAACCGTGGAGTGTAGCTGAGGTGTTCCACCGCCTCCCCTCAGTATGCGGTATCTGGTGTCTTGGAAGAACTCCTTCCTCCCTCAGGCTGCAAGCAGGCCAGCTCTTGTTCTCGCTCCTCTGACATTATGAAGAAGCTTGGGATTCAAGAAAGTACTATTACATAGGAACCAAAAATTAAAAAGATTCATTTATTTTAATCCCTTCTTTATACATACGAATTTAAGTTTATGCTTTCCTTCTTGCTTCGTGATCCCTTTCAATCTTGTCTTCCTCTCTTTCTCATTCTATTTCTACTGTTATCCAAGTTGAAGTAACTTTTTTCATATGATTAATCTTTGTAAAAAATGTTTTGGATTTACCTCTGCTGTGAACAGAATCCTATGAAAAACCTAGTGAGATATGCACAACTTATTTTGCTGAAATGTTACCTTTATATACAATAACATCTTTGCAATATGCTCTTTTGAAATCAGATCTGATGTATCCAGGATGCCCAAACTAATAATTAGCTACTACACAGGTTTGATTCTTTTTCCATGATGCTTACATCATTTCTACCATAGCTTAGGCATTTATTTGTATTCTATATGTTTATTACTTATTTTCTTCATCTTACTTCTTGAGGAAATTTTTTAAATTTCATGAAGTTAAATTTTTGGATACTACCAAGGATTTCAGTTTGCCCTATTTATGCAATGCTCTGTCCCTTTTAGAATAACTTAAAATTCTTGACAACTTTAAAATCCATGGTTTTGTAATCATTCCTGAGTAGATTTTTTCCTTGACACTTTTCTCCATATGTAGGAAAAGTAGGGCAGTAATAAATTATGAGAAAGCTTAGTGGTAAGCATGTAAGGTTTTATTTTTGGTGTCCAAGACTTATTTTCTAAATTAACATTTCTGACCAGTACATATTTTGATTTAATCACTTCATGAATGAATTATTAGCTCTTTAAAATGACTAAACCCTTTCCCTAATCTACTCCTTTAAATGCTACATTCTTTACCCAGAGATAAAATGTCTCACAGTGTTTATGCCAAATTAGCCAGGACTCAGTTAACAATGTTCAGTAAGTATTTTTTTTTTTTGGCAACCAAAGGTGCCTTTACTTCACTGCTATTTGGAATTATCTAAAAATCTTGAGACAACTTTATATATCATAAACACTAAAAATGGGGTTTTAAATGTGTCCATATATGATTATTAACCATTTTCAGGACAAGGATTTCTTTTAAAGGGAAAATTTCAAGGTAGTAGTTGTATCTTCCATTTGCATTGTGTGAAAAAGTGCTTGGTGACCAAAAGTGTCTTAAATCCAATAATGCTTGTAAATTTATTATCAGAACAACATTTACATATATTTGAAAAATATTAGTATAGAACAAAAGACTAGTATCATACCATTACGCTCTTGTGCTATCTATGGCTCATGCCCAGGAGGGCTTTGGCTGAGTCCTTGCATCACTTCACAGCTTCCCCCACATCCAAGAGGGTTATGGCCTACAGGTGGGACCCTGCAGGCTCAGGAAGGCCCACAGCAATCAACTCAGCCCAATCTCCCTTGATCAAAAGAATAGGCCACTGGACATCTACTTTGGTTCCCATTTAATAGGGAAAATCCGAAAGCAAGAAAACAAAAATTGAAAGCAATGGCTTAGAGAAAATCTGGCTATAGGGGAAAATTGGTAGCCAGAATTCCTAAACATTATGGAAGATGATTTTCACAATCTTCAGAGGCTTGCTTTTCTCTTTGGGGGAAAATCTCAGCATTTCCTTTCCCTAGCCCAGCCCAATTGTGGTATTCAGAAAATAAGAGTTTGTACTTTATATTCTGGTTTAGTACTTATTTGAAAGTTGGGTTTGAGTTTCCTTCATTTGGTGAGGATCGTGGCTACAGCCACTTCTGGATTTTAGATGACTACTTTCGCAGGGGTTACCACTTAGTGGCTGGGACCGATGCCACTCAGCTCCTGCCTGGAGGGAGAAGTAGAAAGCTGAAAGTGTGGGTCAACTTTTTGCTATGTGCACTGACAATGCAGAATGTCTTTTAATTCTTTCACTATATACTTGTTGAAGGTCTGCTAGTGCCTAGCATTGTGTTGGGTCATGAACATTTGGAGTTAAGAAAGAAAAAAAAAAGCATGGCACCTGCCACAAGAACCACAGGTCTAGTGGGAATATGGATATGGAAACCAAAAATCTCATGGAAGCTTTTAAAAGCAATATATAAAAGTTGAGAAAATAAACAAGGGATCTTAAGACTTATTCAAAGTATAATACTGACCAACTTAACAACTAAAGATGAAGAAAATTTATCTGTCATGTCAGGTCTCTTTCTAGGATGTGTAGATGGCAGGAAGCATCTATTGGATCAGTTATAGTGTCCCTTGATTTGAAAGGACTAAGCATCAGAAGCGTTCCCAAGTCACATCAGTGACTCCTTTGGGCTAAAGCTGTCTTCATTAGTACATACTAGGAGAAATTATTAACAAACCTATCTCTGATGAAAGTACTTGTATCCAGAATATATAAAGAATCTTCAAACTCAGTAATAAGAAAACAACCAGCCACATTTTAAAAATGAGCAAAAGAATAGAACAGACATTGCATCAAAGAAAATAAAGGCAGCAAAGAAACAGAAGAAAAAATGCTCAACATATTCATTAAGAAAATGGAAAACACCATCACACTGGGGTGTCACTATACATCTGTTAAATACCTAAAACCAAAAAGCTGACCATGCCAAGCACTAGTGAGTTCTAGAAGAACTGACTTCTCATATGTTTCTAGGGGGAATGTAAAATATTCCAAGGCCTTTGGAAAATAGCTTGGCAGTTTCTTAAAAATATAAACACACACCTACCATATGACTCAGCTATTCCATTTTTAGGCAATAACACAGGGAAAATGAAAGCATGTGAATGTGCAGTTTCATTCAGCAGTCCCAAACTGGAAACAACCCAAATGTCCAGTAACAGGTGAATAGATAAACGTGTTTATGGTACATCCATAAAATGGAACACTACACAAAAATAAAAAGAATAAACTGGTGATCAATGCCACAATATGCATAATTCTCAAAATTACTACATGAAATGAAAGAAGCCAAACAAAAAGAATATATACTATCTACTTCACTTACATAGAATTCTAAAAGATGCAAACTAACATATAGTGACAGAAAGCAGATATTTGTGCAAAGTATTTTATTTATTCCATCCATACATGGTAAACATTTTGCTACTTCACCCCCTGGAACAGGATGGGGGCTGCAGGGAGGGAAGAGAGAGAGGAAGTATAAAGGGGCACAAGGGAACTTTTGCTGGTGATGAATATGTTCATCGTCTTGATTTTTCTGATGATGGTTTCACCAAAGTGTATAAATGTCAAAACTTATCAAATTGTGACCTTTAAGTACATGCAGTGTATTCTATGTCAATTATAACTTGCTAAATCTATTTTTGAAAAAGCAGTTGGAACATTGCTGTTACATTAATTACTAATGTTTAAAACTCAGAAGTAAACAAAGATGGTTTTGTAGAAAAGAATAGAAGTGATTTTCTTTTCTCCCCTGTTTTCAGTCTAACTTGTCAATGGCATCGCTTCATCGGTGACATTGGCCAGTCAAATTTGTTGAAATGCACAAGGGTAAATCGTAGATTAAAATATTTCCTAAGGGGAGCCTCTCTGGTCTTCGGCTGCCTGTGAAATCCATTTTTCTGGAAGCTTTCATTGCACTCAGTACATCAGAGATTAGAAGCCTTAGCTACCTTTTATTTAAAACATGTTTGCTTAAATTACAACAAGTTATTTTACAGCTAGACATATGAATGCCATGTGCTAAGTAAATTGTACATTATGTAAAAAGTGTTTAAAAATACCCTGAAGTTGTAGAAATATGAGATGCATATAGAGAATGATAATTTAAGCAGCTTCAGTCATCTCACTGATGTTAAACTGAGCTTTCTGTAGTTCTTGCAGTAGAAGAGACATATGTCTTGAATGTATTTTAAATATATGCCAAAGCTAGCCCTTTTAAGGGCATCATTGAATTGATAATTTCAAACAGTTTGTCAAACTTAGATATGTTCCAGAGAGGAAAGAGAAATCTTGAATACACCATTTAGTATATTTTATAATGTCATTTCTGAGGGTTTGTGTTTACTTTGACTGCCTGTCCCACTGTACCCAAAATATGAATAAATAAAGATGAACACTTGATTTCTATGTCCTTTTACTATACAGTGATAAATGAGTGTTAAAGCTAGTGTAGTTAGATACAAGTCATATCCTCCAGCCATCACTTTGTTAATTTGATAATTGCTAAATACTGATCTTAATGAAGTTAACATGCTTATTATCTGTAACCATAAAACATTCCTGATATAAAACAGTTCCACTGTAAATCAAAGAAAAATGATATGGTCACACATATTAACACGTAAGGTGGTGAACAAATTTAGCTGAATTACATGACACTGTCAGCTCTGTACAGAAGATTCTAATTTTGTATAAAAGGTCTTGATTTCCAAGCTCTTTACTTGAACAAGAAGATTTAATTTATCTGTTATTTTATGAAGCATTTTTATGTGTAGAAAAAGTGCTACTTGTTTGCACACGCTGGTTATGTGGCATTCTTACATTATTTCATGCTTTGCTGATAGAAAATTAGACCCTTGTGTATGATAAAAGAATAGAAGATAGCTATAGAATCAGGATGCAATTGCCTCAGGACATTCTGTTGGCAGCCAGAGATATATACAGACAAAGCAATGTCACTGGATGCTAATGTGAATTATACTGCTGATGAGTACTGTAAATCCCTCTAAAAGAAGCCAAACCCTTTTATTGAACCAGGGGTTTCACCTTAAACTTTGACTACGGAGGTAATTTCTACACTTCTGTACAATGAAACCATAATGAATATTTGATAATTATTTTATGCCTGTGAATTCATACATATGAATATGATCCCAGGGGCTGATATATCCAGATAAGACCACATATAGATATGAGATCATTCATTTCAGTTATTTACGTATTAGACTAATATATGGTGTCTTTTATACATACTGAAGATGAATCATTCATTTTTCACATTAGTTTGTACCCTGCAAGTACTTACATAATAACTTTCTTGTCTGTAAGAAGTTCTCCACTTTCTCCAATGTGAAGTTGAGTGAGAGGTATACTGTAATTTAACTAACAATAATATGTACAAGTAATCATATGGTTAATATTACCTTATTAGAAACTCTAGTAAGAGTTGTCAAAACAGCCCTAGAAGCAACAGTGTCTCTGTTGGTCTTTTTAACCCTCCACGTCAACTTTAATAGCCATCACAACTACTCGGCAGAGCAAACCTCGGTGCAAAGGTGCAAATCTGAGGCCAGAGAGCCGAATTCTGAAAGGACTGCCTTGCTTCATCCCATGCGAAACCATTTACCTTACGTTTCAGAAAGCATCTTGTTGCCTATCAACATAGAGTGGGGATAAATTGATCTTGACTGCTTCAGTCCTGCTTCCAGAGGCCTGCTACACTTTATAACTTGTGGCTAAAATGTGGGAAGTAAGAAAAAAAACGTCCAGTGGTCAAGTGCAGAGGGCTTTGGTGATGTTAACACTCTTGGTGGGTTTGGCACCCGGAGCAATTTTCCATTACAATGCAGCTGTAATGTGAGTGGAAACATTTTCTTTAACCAAACAACCGTGTAGGCGGGCTGTGCATGGCGTTCCTTGAAATAAGTCTGGAAAAACAAAACAAAGCCCTTCCTTGTTCCTCCTAATTGTCACACTCTGAAATGAACTGTAAATGAAACCTGGTCAGTAGAGATGTCAGGACTATTTGGTTTTCCTACAGCAACTGCTTCTTCGTAGTCAGCATCAAAGACCAGTTTCTGCCAGGTTAAGAACTGACTGAAAAAAGTAAAGTCCTTGAAAATCAGGGCAATTATTCACAGAAAAAAGACCCTGGCCTAGAAAGCCTGATGCCAGTAGACGGTTTTGGAGTTTTTGTTTGGGACGTGGGTATAACAGATGAGGTAGGAACAGCCCTTCAGAAGAAAAACCCTTTTTTGCTCTCCTAGGCTGACCCTGCTTTGAGATGGACATAGACAATTCCAGTTGAGCAAAATGAACCATGAACCACAAAACCTCCTGGGGCAGAAGACCAGGGACCCCAGTGAGCATTAGTTCCCATTTTAGACCAAATGGTGCACCAAAATAGAATACGGACTGAATGTACAAAACATTCTCAATATGATGAGACTATTAGAAGTAAATAAAGGTCACACGGTTTGCTTCTATTTCAAATGAACTGCCTTTTCTAGATCAATTCAACAAATAGTCTAAAATTTGTTCTAAAATGGGGAAACAATTTTCCTAACATGAAAATAACTTTGTATACAACTAAGCTGGAAGGAATCAGCCAGGTAGAATGATTTTAACTGTAAAAATACCTCAAGGAAGGAATATATTTGCAAACAAAAATGAAAGATGATACTGAAGAGTTTGCAAATTATCTCTCAAATTCATCAGTACTATTTTTTGACGGATGAGAGAGTTAAGCAGGCCCAGCTGAGGAAGACAACATTCTTCAAGTTTTCTCTGAGCTGAACCTTCTTTCCATGATGGCTGACAGCACCGCCTTCCAGGTCTTCCTGCCTCACAGCATCACTATCTCAGTTATTTCTCCCAACTGGTGTCCTGCTTCTACTTGCGCTCCCCACCCTCACCCTAATTTGTTGTATTGTTCCCTCTTAGTTTTCTTAAAATAGTAAATTATGTCAACCTCACTGAAAGCATCCTATTCCCTCCAGGCACAAGTAAAATCACTTGGCCCAGAAGTTGAACACCCTCCACACTCTAGCACAAAGTTCCCATTACAGGATCTCTTTTCTTCCTTATATTGCTTGATCATTGGAGCTCAAAGCACTATTCTTGCTTTCCAGCTTCTGATTCACCCATAGTCTCTAGGAATTGCCTCTTATCATCTCTGCCTAAACAAACAGTATTCCTTCACTCATTCAGCAAAGAATGAAACACCCAATGTGTGTGGGCAGAGAGGACACAGTAGTGGACAAAACCAACACTGTCCCTGATCTCAAAGAATCATGTTCTAGGGAGTAATCTGGGGGGACAGCAGGCACATGGCTACTATTACAAAAGAGAGAGTGGCAAGTGCTGTAGAAGAAATAAAACAGGTTCATGCATGGCGACCAGTAGGGGAACTTAGATTGGCTAATGAGAGAGAACCTCATTAAAGAGGCAGTATTTGAATTGAGAACTGAATGCAAGAGCTGGCCACAGAGAGACTGGGAGAAGAGTTTTTCAGGGAATACCAAACAGAAATGCCCTGACCAGCACACAATCTGGCATGTTCATGGGAAGAAGAGGAGACAGTGAAACCAAAGAGGAGTGAGCTGAACATCAGATGAATAATTCTTAAATAACCTGTGTCAAGTACCTGGAACGTACCCCGACCTCTTGAAGTATTCTGGCACGTACTACTTAATTCTTGTATTGTTTTCTGTCTATTTGGATGTGTCATTGGCCCAATTAGGCTTTGAGTTTACCTTATGATCAAAATAAAGTCACATTATGAGTGATTATGCAGCTTCACAGGCTCTTCCAGAGTGTTCTGTACACAGAGGGTCTTTAAACATAGTAAGGATGACAAATCTCCCCAAACTGATGTGCAGATTTAACATTAATCTTATCAAAATCCAAACAAGATTTTTTGTAGATACAGCAAAGATTATTTTAATATTTATATGGAAAACCAAAGGAATAGAAGAGTTAAAACAAAAAGAAGAGAGAGGGAGGAATCAATCTACCCATTTTTAAGATTTAGATATATCTATAGTAATTAATGCTATGTGGTATTAATAGAGGGATAGACACATAGGTCGATGGGACAGAGTAAAAATCCCAGAGATAGACCCAAACTAAGTTTAGCCAATTGATTTTTGACTAAAGTACAAAAGTAGTGCCATGTAGGTAGGACAGTCATTTCAACAAATGGTGCTGGAGCAATTGGACATCCTAGACAAAAATACGAACCTTGACCTATACTCATACCTTTTACAAAAATTAATTCAAAACTGTATCATGGACTAAAATGTAAAATGTAAAATTATTGAACTTTAAGAAAAAAATAGGAGAAAATCTTTAATAAATAGGGCTGGGTAAAGAGTTCCTAGACTTGACACCAAAAACACAATTCATAAAAGGAAAAATTGATGAATTAGACTTCATTAACATTTAAAGCCTTTGCTCTGTGAAAGACCCTTTTAAGGGGATAAAAAAACAAGCTACAAACTGAGAGAAACATATTTGCAAACCACTTATCCAATTAGGAACTAATATCTAGAATATGTAAAGAACACTAAACTCAACAGGAAAAACAACCACCCAATTACAATGGGCAAAAGGCATTAACAGACATTTCACTGAACTGGCTATACAGATGGTAAGTAAGAACATTAAAATATATTCAACATCATTAGCCATTAAGGAAATTAAAATTAAAATCACAATGAAGTATTACTACATACCAACCAGAATGGCTAATACACAAAATAGTAATAACACAGAATGCTGACAAGGATGTAAAGAAGCTTAGCCACTCACACATTCCTGGTCAGAATGTAAAATGGAACAGCTACTTTGAAAACAGTTTAGCTGCTTCTTTGAAAATTAAGAGTGCTACTATCATATGACCCAGTGTCATAAAACTTTCCTACATATTAATCTCAGAAGAAATAAAAAATTATGTTCATATAAATACCTGTGTTTATAGAAGCTTTATTTGCAATAGCCTGAACATGTAATCACCCCAGATAACTTAAGGAATGAATGGTTAAAAAAAAACCTGTAAGACATCCATACCATGGAATACTCCTCAGCAATACAAAGGAATAAATAAGTATACTTCCAACTTGGATAAATCTTGAGAGAATTATATGAGTGATAAAAACCAATCCTGAAAGGTCTATATAAGTGGTTATTGTGGGTTAAGGAGGGGATAGGGTAGGAGGAAAGTATATTTATAAAAGGGCAACATGAGGTCTTACTGTGGTGATGGAATTGTTCTGTATCTTGACTGTATCAATGTCAGTATACCGATTGTGAAATTGTTATGTTTTGTTCTATCTCCATTTTTCCTTCTGGCTGGCTATACAGATGGTAAATAAGAACATTAAAATATATTCAACATCATTAACCATTAAGGAAATTCAAATTAAATTTGACTTTTCTCTAATCAGTTATGAATGTGTCTTCTTCCTGCTTCCTAGTTTTCTTTCTTAGCTTATTTCTCATTGTATGGTACTTCTCTGCCTGAACAAGTACACTCATGGCCTTAACTATTACTGGTCAGAGTCCAAGTGAGAAACAATAAGCACATTCAAAAGGCTTAACCAGAGAGGGTTAAATGAAGTGACTAAAGAGCTCTGTGAAGGGTTAAAGGAACCAGTGAAGTATACTGAAGCACCGAAGGATGGGTAGTAAAAAGAAGGCATTACCATCCCTAAGTCCGAGAGGAAATAATGGTACGGATGCCTAGAGAGAGCTGAGGTCAAGAACTGTGTTGGTGAATGTATATCTGCACATAAAACTCTTTAAGACAAACTGCTGCCCCTATCTGCAAGAAGAGATCCAATTCAACTTGCCACTGGGTGGCCAAACTGCTCTTCTTACCACCAAGAATGGTGTAAGTCTGTTCTCTCAGGGACTTCACTGGCACTGGTCTTTTTGCTGGGGGTTTCCAACAGTCTTGGCTCAAGCTGCTGTTGAGGCTATGAATGGCTTTCAGATTGGCATGAAATGTTTGAAGGACCAGCTGAAGTGCTCCAAAAACAACAGCAAACCTTACTGATCCTAACCCCAGAGGCTCCCTGCCTTATTTAACTTCCTTAGGGTAAGTGCCACATGCCAGCCTGTTTGCAAAGACAAGGAGGACAACACTGCCAACATTTACCAAGAGGGACAGTTATTTTCACAAGGCCTCCATTTTCCCCTCCCTCCACCCAGTTAAAAACTTGGGCTACCTTGTTTCTAAAAAACATAAAATAAAAAATAAGAGAGTGCCAGGTCAACCTTTGTGAGGAGAAGTCCATGCTGTTGGTACCATGTGTAGTTCCATCCCTGTTGCCATGGATGTAAGCTTCAGGGTAGAGGCAGGAAGAGTTGATTACATGCAAAGGATGGGTCATGTTTTATACCAGGTTAATTAAGAGCCTCCATCACTGTGGATGCCCTCTGCTGAATATTTATGTCAGACAAAATTCTTCACTTTGCTCATTGTACAAGGTTTTTTTCACATGAGTCTCCCCCAGATATATATTGCCAAACTTCCAATCTTGTCAGATCATGGTAGACATTCATTTCTAACTTTAAATTTCAGGTAATACCTTTCTGGACACCCTTAACCTTAATCTTCCCTTCAGTTTTAAGCCTGTCATTTGTCTTCTCTGTAAAGTGACATATTTTTATGGGTACAATTTATGACCTTTGATGTATTAAAGGAAGAAAACTGCTTTAGTGCAAGGAAGTGAGTTTGAGCATCTACCAAGAAGGATTTGGTTTGACTTAACTTCTTATATAACTATTATCTATGTGGTGTTTCTATGTGTCACGTATTTCATTCAATATAGAGGATGGCCAAGGACATTTCAGGGGTCCCAGAGTAATGAGTGGTTCATAGTTTTCAAAGATATCTGATTGATATAAAATAGCAAATACATAAATTCCATACTTATTCAGGATTAAGGGTATAAGATGAAGACAGAAAATATGTTAGTTATGTATCAACTGATATATTCATAATGTTTTTTTTTAGTCAGTTTATATGGGTAAGTCACACCAGGCTTGCAGTTTGACCTCAATTTTAAGCTCATTAACATCTGTCTTTGTTCTGGAAGACAGGAATGATCATCTGCATGATTTTATACTACACATTAGCGTGCTTTGCTTTATGGCACTTCACAGATACTATGTTTTTTACAAACTGAAGGTTTGTGGCAACCCTACAAGAATCAAGTCTATCAGTGCCATTTTTCAAACATTTGCTCACTTTGTATCTCTATGTCACATTTTGGTAATTCATGCAATGTTTCAGATTTTTTCATTATTATTATATTTGCTACGGTGATATATGATCAGTGATCTTTGATGTTACCATTATAATTGTTTAGGGGCACCACAAACCATGCCCATATAAAATGGTGAACTCAACTGATGAATATTGTGTGTATTCTGACAGCTCTACTGACTGGCTGTTCCCCTTTCTCTCTCCTCCTCAGGCCTCCCTATTCCCTGAGACATAGCAATACTGAATTAGGCCAATTAATAACTTTACAATGGCTTCTAAGTGTTCAAGTGAGAGGAAAAATTGCACATCTCTCACTTTAAATTCAAAGCTAGAAATGATTAAGCTCATTGAGGAAGGTGTGTCGAAAGTCAAGATAGGCTGTGAGCTAGTCTCCTGCACCAAACAGTTAAGCAAGCTGTGAATGCAAATGAAAAATTCTTGAAGGAAATTAAAAGTGCTTCTCCAGCGAACACAAGAAAGTGAAACAGCCTTTTACTGATACGGAGAAAGTTCAGTGGTCTGGACAGAATGTCAAACCAGGCACAACATTCTCTTAAGCCAAAGCCCAATCCAGAGCAAGGCCCTAATTCTCTTCAGCTCTATGAAGGATGAGAGAGGTGAGGAAGCTGCAGGAGAAAAGTTTGAAGCTAGCAGAGGCTGATTTATGAGGTTTAAGGAAAGAGGCCATCTCCATAACATAAAAGTACATGGTGAAGCAGCAAGTGCTGATGCAGAAGCTGCAGCAAGGTACACACACAAGATCTATCTAAGATCATTAATGAAGGTGACTACATTAAATAACAGATTCTCAGTGTAGATGAAACAGTCTTTTATTGGAAGAACATGCTATCTAGGACTAGCATAGGTAGAGAGGAGAAGTCAATGCCTGGCTTCAAAGTTTCAAAGGACAGGCAGTCTCTCTTGTTAGAGGTTAATGTAGCTGGTGACTTTAAGTTGAAGCTATGCTCATTTATCCTTCAGAAAATCCTAGAGCGCTTAAGAGTTATGCTAAATTCTCTGCCTGTGCTCTATAAATAGAATATAGTCTAGATGACAGCATATCTGTTTACAACATGGTTTACTGAATATTTAAAGCCCACTGTTGAGACCTACTGCTCAGAAAAAAATTCCCTTCAAAATATCACTGCTCATCGACAATGCACCTGGTCACCCAAGAGCTCTGATGGAGACATGCAATGTGAGATTGATGTGGATTTCATGAATGCTAACACAACATCCTTCTGCAGCCCAAGGATCAACTAATAATTTTGACTTTCAAGTCTTACTGTTTAAGAAACACATTTCATAAGACTATAGCTTCCATGGATAGTGATTCATCTGATGGATTTGGGCAAAGTAAATTGAAAATCTTCTGGAAATGATTCACCATTCTAGATGCCATTAAGAACATCTGCAATTTATGGGAAGAGGCCAAAACAGTAACAGTAATAAGAGTTTGCAGTAAGTTGATCCCAACCCTCATGGATGACTTTGAGGGGTTCAAGACTTCAGTGGAGGAAGTAACTACAGATGTGGTGGAAATAGCAACAGAACAGGAATTAGAAGTGGAGCCCGAAGATGTAACTGACTTGTTGCAATTTCATTATAAAACATGAACAGATGAGGAGTGTGGCTTCTCATGGATGAAGAAAGTGGTGTCTTGAGATGGAATCTACTGGTGAAGATGCTGTGAAGACTGCTGAAATAACAACAAAGAACTTAGAATGTTAAACAAACTAAATTGATAAGGCAGGAGCAGGGTTTGAGAGGACTGGCAATCCTCCAATTGTGAAAGAAGTTCTACTGTGGGTAAATGCTACTGAACAGTATCACATGCTATAGAGAAATCGTCGTGAAAGGAAGAGTCAGTCAAGATAGCAAATTTCACTGCTGTCTTATTTTAAGAAATTGCTAGCAGCCACCACCCTGATCAGTCAGCAGCTGTCAATATCAAGGCAAGACCCTCTAACAGCTAAAAGATGATGACTCACAGAAATCTCAGATGACATTTAGCATTTTTAACAATAAAGTACTTTTTAAATTAAGATAACTACATTGGCTTTTTTTTTTTTAAGACATAATGCTATTTCACACTTAATAAGCTGCAGTATACTATAAATATAACTTTTATATATACTATAAAACCAAAAAATTCATTTGACTTTTACTGAATTATTTGCATTATTACAGTGGTCTAGAACCAAATCGACAATATCTCTGAGGTATGCCTATATTGTGGTACTATTATAGACTCTTGCAATTCTGTTTTTGTCCAGGATTATTTTGTACAGTACTCAAAAACCAAATTTCAGCAAACTGTTTAGTGAGAAGTCTGATTTTTAGCCACAAACATGGACATAAATTGTTCAACTAGACTGGCCAGACGCTGCTCAATTTTGTATTAAGCCTAATTATAATGGTAACATCAAAGATCACTGATCACATATTACCATAGCAACTTTTCCAGGGGACACCCAAAATATTGCCTTTTGTCTAGCCAGCTTTGGCGTGCTGACAGGAATCAGCATATTCTAGCCACCTGGTGACCTGTGGCAACAGAGACAGCAGTTTGATCTATCATGGAACTATTTCCCCAGCTTTCCCTCCAGGTCAGTGCAGAGTATATAGGAGAAAAACACCAGATCCAAGCTTCTCCCTGGGGAGGAAAAGAGTTGAGTAGAACATTCAGTGATCAAATTTTTCTAGGGGTTGCCTGAGGAATTAGATTTAGTCTCACCTGTTTTGAAGAGCTGAGGGACCTAGCATAGATGCCTGGGGAAGCTAAGAATAAAGAGAGCAAGTTGGACAAGCACAAAGACTGGGGAGGCCCCCAAAATCTCTGGCCAGGTTGGTTGGTGAATTCCTTATCCTGGATAAGGCCAGCCTGTGAAGACTGGGAAATGTGCCTGCTATGTCTAATGCACAGACACAGAGTCAAGGAAAATAAAGAAATGGAAATATGTTTCAAAAGAACAAGATGAATCACTAGAAACTGACCCTAATGAAAGAGAATTATGTGATTGACCTGACAGAAATTCAAAATAACCATTATAAATAAAGATGCTCATCAAGGTCAAGAGAATAATGGCTGAATAATGTGACAATTTCAAAAAAGAGATAAATATATTTAAATATTACCAAACAGAAGTCATAAAGCTGAAGAATATAATGATTGAACTGAAAATTTCTCTAAGAGGTTCAAAAGCAGACTAGATCAAGCAGAGGAAACCTGAACATAGAACATTAGAAACCTGAACATTAGAAATTACTGAGGCAGAAAGGCAAAAAGAATGAAAAATTAAAGAAAGCTAACAGGACTTTTAAGACACCATCAATTTGACCAATACCCACATTATAACAGTTCCAAAGGAGAAGACAGACCTGAAAGCATATTCAAAGATATAGAGGCTGAAAACTTCTCATATCTGGGGAAGGAAAAGGACAAGATCAAGGAACCCTAATGGATATGATGAATACAAAGAAAACCACATTGAAACACATAATCAAAATTTTGAAAATCAAAAGTAAACAATTTGAAAAGTTCAAGAGAAAAGCAACTTACACACACAAGGGAACCACTGGGATATAATCAGTGGAATTTTCAGGAGAAACCTTGTAGGCCAGAAGGAAGTGGGATGAAAGAATAAAACTTCCAGCAAGTAATATTATCTCCAGCAAAACTATCCTTCAAAATTGAAGGAAAGAGAAGGACTTTACCAGACAAAAACAAAAGGAGTTTATTACCACTAGAACTTCCTTACAAGAAATGCTAAAGAGAGTTCTTCAAGTTGAAAAGAAAGGATGCTAAACAGCACACAAAAGCATAAGAAAACATAAAACTCAATGGGAAAGGTAAATACATAGGTAAATGCAGAATATTGCATTTTTGCATTGATGGTGGGTAAGTCACTTTTAATTCTATTAAAAAAGCCAAAAGTATTCAAAGAAATAAAACTAAAATATGTTAGTGGATGCACAACATAAATGGATGTAAATTGTGACATCAATAATATTAAGTGTGTGTGAGTGGGGAAGTAGTAAAAATGTAGTGTATGAAATTGAAGTTAAGTAGTTATCAGCTTAAAATTGGTCAAACTACAACGTATTTTATATAATTCCCATGGTAACCACAAAGAAATGCTAAAGTTGCAGGAATTTTCAAGTTTCAGAAGTTACACAAAATAAAAAGAGAAAGGAATTAACACATACCAATACAAAAAAAAAATCAAACATAGAGATAGCAGCAGAGGAAAAGAGGAACAGAAGAACTAGGAGACAGAAAACAATGAACAAAATGGCAGTAGTAAATCTTTATCAATAATTTAAATAAATGCAATATATATATATATATATACACACATATATACATATACATATACAAGATACAACTATGTATATCTACCAGAGACACACTTCAGATCTAATATAGGCTGAGAGTGAAGGAATGGAAAAAGATATTCCATGCAAATGGCAACCAAGAGAGAGAAGGAGTATCTATACTTAAATCAGATGAAATATGCCTTAAAGCAAAAATGAGATAAAGAAGGATATAAAATGATAAGAGGAAGATATAGCAGTTGCACATATACATGCATCCAACATCAGAACACCCAAATAAACAAGGCAAACATCAATAGAATGCAAGGGGTTTCATTCAGCTTCTTGGATCTATATGTTTATTATTTTAATCAAATTTGAAAAAATTTCTGCCATTAAGTGTTCAAATATTTATTATGTATCTCCTTCCTTCCTGGGATTCCCAATACACATATGTTAAACTATCTGGTGTTATATCAGGGTCACTAAACCTTTATGCATGTTTTTCAGTCTATATTCTCTTTGTAGTTCATTTTATAGTTTTTCTGGCCCTGCCTTAGAGTTCACTGGTTATACTTCTGCTGGTTGTGTTTCACTCTTAATAGCATCTAGAAAAATTTTCATTTCAGATATGTTGTATTTTTCATTCCTAGAACTCCCATTTGTTCCTTTTTTATATTCTACATTCCTCTTCTCATTATGTTCTTGTTTGCCTTAATCCTTGGGTGTGTCACACAGTAAGATTTTTGTTCTGGCTTATATTAGCATGCTTGGAGATTATTTTGATTCTTTTGGTTTGTTTTGAAGACTTCTAAAGACAGATCTATAGAACCTTTATAGTTAGCTTAGATTCTTCTTGAATCTCTACTGAATAGTAAATACTTTCACTCTGGCTTGTTGGAATGCAAATGATTCCCTTGTGTGATCTTGTTTGGCTTCTAGAATTGTTTGGCTTCTAGAACCCCAATAATTGTTCTTTCCCCAGATTTTTTTCTTTGCTTGTCCTTATTAAATTTCACTCAATGTGTGTACAGATCAGCATTTAGACAATGACTCAAGGGGATCCATTTTCATATTCCTAGAACTCTCCATGCCTCTGTCCTCTGTGATCTCTTTTCTACCATTTCTGGCTGTCTTACTTTCCTGAAATCCAGTGTCTGCCTTCTCAATTCAGAGGGACTACTAGACTTTGATTGATTTTCCCTCCTCTGCATTAGAACTTGAAAATTGCCTCTAGGCAGAAAGCTAGGACAATCATTGAACTCATCTCATTTTTATCCTTTTCCAGGAATCTTAATCCTGTACTACCTGCTTATTGTCTGAAATAGTTGTTCACATCTTTTGCCAGTGTTCTAGTTTCTTTATGATGAAGAGATTAAGTCAGAATTCTGTTACTTTCTCAGATGTAGAAGCAAAAGTCCAGAAGTACATTGTTAAGTTCTTGTTGCATGTGATCAAATTTCTTTCAAAAAAGATCAATTTATATTATCACTACAATAACCACTTCCTTTACATGACACTAAGTTATCATTAGTGGACTTTTAATAACACAGTTTTGCATGAAAGTATGTATATATTTTATATATATGTGTTTTCCTTATGAATCACACTTCATAAGTAAATGCAGAATATGTATTACTTGGGATTGACATCAAGTTTACCCTGGTTGTCTGTAAAGATTTAGGTATCATTTTTGTCATCTCTGATTATATATTCAGCTTTGGAATCCTAAAGCATTTTACTAATGTTAATCAACACAGATGAATCAACACATTATCACAGATTTGCAGAATATGATAATGTAATATATTTTGGGGTAATTAAAATATAGGGTTTATGTTGCATTGTATATGTTTTGTATTAAAAATATATTAAAATCATTATCTTGCTATGGTCCTTTACTCATTAAAAATAAAATATAAAGTTTTAAAAATAAATCAGATATTGCAGAAAGAAAAAGGAAAAGAGGAAAACAAGAAAAAGCTATTGCTCTTAAGATCCATAATTTTATTAAGTTATACTAAAGATAACTACTGCCAGAATCTATAGCATTTTTTTTAATAAGGTATCATTGATATACAATCTTATGAAGGTTTCATGTGAGCAATATTGTGCTTTCAACATTCACCCATATTATCAAGGACCCCCGCCATACCTCATGCAGTCACTGTCCATTAGCATAGTACAATGCTACAGTCATTACTTGTCTTCTCCATGCTATATTGACTTCCCCATGACCAACCTGTATTATGTGTGTATAGCACTTTTTTATATAACTCTTCTATAGTTGCAATCAAACTTCATAGTTTTATATTCTGCTTTTTCACTTAAAGTGAACAACACAGTTTAAAATATTTTATATTTATCTTCTACAAACAGTACATTTTATATAAACGTAATATTATTGGGTCATTAGCCATTTATGCTATTTCCAGATTATTTTGAATATAAGTACTTTTATTATCAAAATTTTATGAATCAAAACTTTATTATTTGTAAATTTAAATCCCTACCACAGGCAGGTATAATTAAATGCTCAGAGGGCATAAACTTTTTAAAAGGCATTCATAACACCATGCCAAATTTCTTTCTCAAAATGACAAGACAACATGTACTTCCACAAATAGTACACAAGAACTGATTGGTTCTCTGCATTCAAATTAGCTTCTGTGGTTACCATTTTTTAAAACATCCATGTTGAAATCGCATCTCTCATCTGACTCCGGTTAAGCTTCCATTCTAACCAATATTGTATATTGGAAGTCTGGATCCCTAGGACCTAGAGATGCTCAGATCCAGGTCAACAGTCCTGAATTGGCTGGGTGTTTTACTTGCTCCAGTGCAGTTAAAGGAGGCCCATTTGAGCCTGCTTTGTTTGAGGGGCTCTGAATATGTAAAGTGACTTAAGCCTGTAATAGGGTGAGGGGGTATGATAGTTTATTATCCCAAGTCAGGTTTCTGTGTTTCCAGATCTAGAGTTGTTTTCATTATGATTATATACTCAAGTAGCCTCTTAGTTGGCTGTTCCATTTTATTCTTAGGGACCCAAGGATCAATTAGCCAGGAACAGAGATTCTTGCAGTTCATACAGGCTGATTACCATGCAGCAATATTTCCAGTTATGAAGACACATGGGACATGAAGCCTGTGAAGAATTTTCTTCTTGAACAAGTTATTGACTGCCTCAAAAAATTAAGTGAGGAAAGTAGAAATTGTTTACATCCAAGAATAAGGCTCAACTTGCTTCCATTTGTAATTTTAGAGAAATATTCACCACAACATAAAATATCCCAACAGAGTGAGTAGAATAGAAGTGTTCCCACTGAACAGGTAGAGCAATTCCTTCCCACTCCTACTGTGAGGTCAGAGAATCAAAAAAGAAAAAAACCTTTCTTCTTCAGAGAGAAAATAGTTTGTGTCAGAGTTCTGGAGCCCATCTTCATTTCTCTTTTCTTATCATGGCATGGAGAATCCCCGATTCAAAAGATGTCCATAACATTGGGAGGTGCTTCTGGAAATGGTGACACGGGCAGCTTTTGACTTGGTGTGAGAAGCTAGGAATATATAGAAGTGTTCTTTGCCAAACTATGGTTTAAACCAAAACCAAAACCAAAACTGCAACATGGAAGACCCAGCAATGGAGAGGTGGGGTGGAAGAGCCCACACCCAGGACCACTCAGCCACGGACACACATGGCATTTTAGGTTTTTGGTATTCCCTGTAAAAGTATTAAAGGAGAGATCTGAGAAAGGGGACATAATCCAGGAAAGAATATGTGTGTAGTGGGGGCTCAGGGGAGATTCAACAGCCCTTTGTGAAGTTTTACCAACGCTTTGAAGTCATAAAAAGGAACACTGGCCATGAATGTACACAGCCTATACCCAGACACCCACAGCAGGCAGAACACTTGTGTCGTAAATAGATCGCAAACAGTCACGATGAACTGAACCATTATCTCCATCATTTTATGCAGAAGCAGAAAGGACCAATATAGAGGTGATCACTACTTCCCTTTTCTGAAGAGTGCAGAAAATTTATTTCCCTCCTTGGGAATAAGGAGTAGTGATCTTGGTATAGACGGCATCTTTCTTAAAATTCAACAAAAAGCATCATTTGCTTTGTGGAAATAGAAAGCTGGCCGAGTGGTGTTAAGTTATGCAAAAGCAAAACTTTCTTTGAAAACCATGGAGATATTACAATGGAGATCTAATATCAGGGCGCCCCTTCCAAGCTATTCCAACTGCAGAGCTCCATTTGCGCTCTTCTACAAATCTTCCTGGAAATCACCATGGACTATAGTTACTATAGACATTGTCTGTCCTACACCAGATCATTTTTTCAAGCAGATAACCTTTTCTAATCATGGAATAGTAAAAATTAAACCAGATACCACTTCATCTGTCAAATCAGGTAAATCAGCAATAGTGAATAGAGTGGTAACAGATGTCGAAGTCAGATTGTTTTCATTTTTCAAAGAGTTCATTCTCTCACTTATTTCCTTCTCTCATTAACATGCCTTTTGTTTTTCAAAGTACTTACTATCTGAAGATTCAGTCTCTGAGGATGGAGCCAACTGTCCAAAGTTAACTGTCCCATAAAGTCAATACTACCATACAAGGAAAGCAGTCCTCAAAATGGCAAGTGTGAGATGCACTATGTAGAACATCTTTAACATCCTTATTTCACAAAGGACAAACTGAAGCTAAAAGAGGTTAAGTGGTTTGTCCATGGTAATTTTCTGTAAATGCTCTTTTTTTTCTTAAATGTGTTTATCCTTGGAATTAGGATACCAACTTTGGGGTGAACTGAATTAGCTACATAATTTAGCTTTTCAATACTTTGTCTTCCCCTTATAAAATTGGGAATAATAATGCCTATTTGTTACCTTTCATATAGGAATTTTATGAAAATAAATGTTCCAAGTGTATGCAAAGTATATAATGTCAAAATATAATTAATGTTTGGATTATGGATGAGGATTATTACTTGAGGTTATGTGTGTCTTCAGGTGGCAGATATTGGATGAAGCAAAAAGGCTAGTGTTAAGTAATGAAAGACATATAAAACCAGAATTTGTACATTTGTAACATCACAGTAGGGCCCTAAGGCTGTAATATGAATGACAGCATTGGGATTTGGTGTCTACTTTAGCACCCTAAATTGAATTGTCACCTGAATTTGGCTGGGAGATTAAATGGGTAGAATTAAAAATTATGGATACCTTATTGCCCAGTGCTTGGTCTGTCAACTGCTTTAGGTTGCACTTTGCGTAATCATGTCTGTAAACCTTTTCTGAGCCTATCATTTTAGAAAAAAATAACCTTTGAAACAAATTGCTTCTTCTAACAGTTGTTCCTAGATATTCAACTTTTTGTTATAATGGCACCCTTTTTTCCCCAAAATTGAATGATTTGATCACACAACCACACAACCACTGAATGGGTTCTGTCTTAAAGTAATGAATTCTGATTGGCCTTGACAATTGTATATTTTAAAGAGGCAGATTAATACATATATATATCTTGTCAGGCTTGGGTGAAACTACTGTTAACACTGTAAATGGACAACGTTGTCTTCTTT
Source organism: Manis pentadactyla (assembly GCF_030020395.1). Taxonomy (NCBI): domain Eukaryota; kingdom Metazoa; phylum Chordata; class Mammalia; order Pholidota; family Manidae; genus Manis; species Manis pentadactyla. The sequence goes on from NC_080025.1 coordinate 115,349,526, forward strand.
AAGCAAAAACAACAAAAAGAAAAACCAAACAGTTTTTCTCTCCAACAAAGACTTTTTATAAAAGCGGTAAGGTAACCGCATGAAGTGTGCTGACTGTGCTGTAATCACACCCCAGGGGGCTGAGAGGGGTGCCCCTGCACCTCCCTCCTGCCTTGTAATGACCCGGGGGTGTGATTATCTCATGATAACCACACTCCCTGTCATGCCTTATTGCTTATATACCACATGTCATAATGAAACCTGAAGCACGTTCTGGGTCTCATAGCAAATGCAATGACTTTGAAGTACAGGAAGTAGCCAGCTTTTCTAAGTACACATAGATTAGTATTGTATACATTGGGGGAATTATGAATGACTACTTTTAAGTGCCACCTTAATTGGGGAATATTGGGGAACTTTGGGCTTTATGCCTCAAAAAAAAATCTTACTTTGGCTACGTTTTTAAAAAGTTTTTATCACCCTGCTCTAATTTTGATGACTGTTAAATTATTCTGTTTCTACCAGGAACATTATCCTCTTCCAAAACCACCAGGGAAATAACATCTATGACATAATTATCTTCTAGTTACTTGGTATGATGTTTTACTATGAAAATTGGAGAATGATGAGCTTTTCAACACACAAAAATTCATTTCATTTGGTTTTAAGTGTCCATTATTCAAGAATTACAACTATTCTAACTACAGACTTCAAGATCTTCAGGTGCAATATTTGAGGGAGGGACATTGAGAGAGCCTTTTAATATATTCCACATGAAAAGGGTCTTTTTGTTGAGATGTTAGAGTTGTTACATTAGCTCTAGTTGAAGTATAGATTTTATCTTATTTGGAGATAATAATTTAGCTTGAGATTCTTCATTGCAACTGTTAATGTATTCAAATTAAAATGAGTAGGGTTAATAGTAGACCTATAGGGAAGAAGAAAGATCAAGAGTAAGCGATTTTTGAATTTAGCATGAGGCTTTAATATAATAAGACAACAAGGTAATAAAGTAAGCAATTATTTTTGATGCAACTTGCATGGTTATCATACCCTAGAGTGAATCTGCACCTCAGGGAAAGGTTTCCAAGTAATTCTGTAACCTTCGAAATGCATAGAGCAGTCAACATTTAAATCCCACTGTCTCTTGCAGAGAAAAATCTGCAACACTCTTTTTATCCTGTCATTGTAACCTAGGTGATGAAGATGGTGGCCTTTCACTGTGACCGCTGATGAGTTGATTCAATGTCTGTGTCAGCTTCAGGATCAACCAAGTTAACCTTAGGTCACTTCAAGGAAAACTGTGTGTTGAGAGTGACGATTATTTAGCTGCCTACTGCATAAGCAGGAATTCTTCTGATTACCATAAAGGTCAAATATGCACATTTTGACTGGTGGTAATGAGTAGTTTTAAAGATGTTTTAGCCTTTTCTTAATCTTGCAGTGTCACTAGGCTTCTATTGTTATGCACCAAAGAATGTGCCTCTAATTGTACCATTTGCCCTATTGTAGCTGGTACATAGAGCCAGTAGTGTGATGTTACTTGTGATAACCGCCTACCCCACGTCCTAATAATTATCAGCCTTCAATAAATTGTATAATAAGGTAACTCAAGTCTGGAGAAACCACTGGTTCTTAAAAAGTTGAAAGCAATATTTAAGCGACTCATATATCAAATACTAATAATAGTGGAGAACAAAATAGGATATAAAAACATTTTTTCAGGGTATGAAAACCTTTTAAAAATTAGGATGTATCCCAGAAGACTTCAAATACTAGAAATGTGTGTGTGTGTTTCTGTATACACTCTCGTATGTGTGATATGCATGTGTATGTCTATGTTTATGCATATTTTTAGATTATTTAGAAGTTCACTTTAAAAAAGGAGGCTTTCATCAAGCAATTCATCCAAAAGTTAATATGTGTGAAAAATTATCTTATGAACAAATTACACCAATTGAAGCTGCATATAAAAATTTTCTAGACAAGAAATGATAGTGGCACTTCATATGAACTATGGTTCCACATTTAACAGATCCAAGCAATTAGTTCTTCAGGTATTTTTAAACAATCCAGCTTTAAAGCAGACAAGATCAAGTAGTTCAAACTACCATTATAAATACACACACAAAGTGGAAAAGATACGTAAAATACTACTTAAAAAATAAATCTCAACGAAAATCTGATGCTTTTCAATAAATTGAGTAGAAATGAAACAATTCTGATTTTTTTCTTTGTATTTCAATGACTTTTTGGATTTAATAAGGGCACTAACTAACCTTTTTGATATTCTCTATTTTAATAGCTGTCAAACTTTTCAAAATCCAGCATAGGTGAATAAATACAATAGAAAACTAAAAGTAGCAGGGGAAAACATAAATTGGAATGTATGACAAATTAGGTTGGAAACATAAAAATGTAGGTTAATGCTTCAAGTTTCCATCTTTTTTAGATATGTTTAAGTTTTTAAAGATGATGAAAATGTATGGATATAACAATTAAGAAGTTATTTTTTGTCCCCTCCTGGCATGTGGCAGGAGCTCTGTCCTCTCACTGTATCTCTCAATAAAAGCCTCTCCCTGACTCTCCTACCTTGGGTGTTTGCTAATTTCATTCTTCGACTCCACAAACAAGAACCCCTGTATCATCTTTGGGGGTTAGTCTAGGATAACTTCAGAGATGGGAGCATCCTCTTCAAGTTTAAAGCCAGACACGCCTCTGGCATGCATTTAAAGAACTGGGAGCAATTTGATCCCCACACCCACTGAAAAAGAAGTGCCTATCTTCTGCACACAAGCCTGGCCTCAATATAAACTCTCTGATGCAGAGGCTTGGCCCCTGAGAGAAGTATACAATATAATAAGGACCAATTAAAAACACTGGTTATATTACCAAGGCTTTGACTGGAATGTCACACCTGAGAGACACGTGCTTAAACTCAGATATGAACAGACAGCTTTAAGGAACTAAGATTGACTTTCTAGAGCCAACAAAGCCCTTGGAAGAACTGGCCTGGTACCTTGCTTACAGAGTTCCCAGCAGCCTTACCAGAAGCCATAAAACTGCAAATAGTAATAGAAATGGAACCCAAAATGGTAGCACCAATCTTCCGAGGCCCTCTCGATCCACCAGTGATGGAGACCTAATTGCACCCTTTACTGGACCCCCTTCTCAGGGTGAAGGAGCCAGAACAGTGGTTGCCCCCTTTCCCTAGCAGCAGATAGGGTCTCTATTTGTAGAGCAGGGAATGAGACAGGGGCTGTGGTGTAGTCAGAGTAGGGTGAGGGCCTCTGGAAAAAGCCAGGCAGGATATTTATAGTCAGAGCAATGTAACTACTCGCAAGGAAACCCCTTACCAAAACTGTTGAACATTAAGCTCTAGAGTCATTCTTCAGTGAGATCAGTTGATATTCCCCAGATAAAGGAAAGTGGCCCATGTTTTTATTATGCTAATTGTTTGTAATCATGTGTAAGATTCACTTTAGCATGCTAAAAGGGACTTAATGTCTCACAGAGGACAAACATCCTAAAACCACTTTTAACAAGTCCACACCCTAAGCCCTTTATCAGTTACCAAAAATCCTCAACTGCCTATAAATCCCCTAGACAATGCACCAACCCCAGGCTCTCTCATCCCCTCCTGGCATGAGCCAGGAGCTCTGTCCTCTCACTGTATTTCTCAATAAAAGCCTCTCCCTGACTCTCCTAAAAAAAAAGAATTAAGAAAAGTAGATTCCATGTAAGAATGAGGTTAAAAAGTAGATTTAGTTTTGGCTGCCTTTGGACTTCAAGTCTTATTTCCTAAATTATTATAAGATGTTATGCTGAAGCTAGTGGTGGAGTGACTGCAAAGTAGAAAAGTAAAATGTAAATTTAGTACTATTTAGAAAAATTTGGCATTTTCTTCGAGTAGGTTTTAATAGAATCTTTTGGGTTTTCTTAGATATTCAGTACTATTTCTAGATGAAAGAGATAATTTTCCAAAATGATACTGATTAACTTTTCTCTGTATATTCTAGACAGGAAAATCTCTGAGGAAATCTTAAATAATAGTAGATGGCAAGCATTCTCATCTTGTTTCTTATTTTAAAATAAATGGCTTTGTTTTGTCAAGTACATTGATGATTGCTATTGTTTTTGCTAAATAAACTCTATTCTGTGTCATTAATCGCCTTCTGTTTCTATTACATTTGAATTGCCTCAAAACATTGTCATTATTTGTATTTTGTAAGTTAAATGGAATTCTGAAGCATCTGGTCTTGGTGTCTTTTTAAACCATTAAGTTTTTTCAAATCACTATTTTGATCTCCCCTGTAATATTTTTTTATTTTCTACTTCTGCCAATAGGCACTTTCATTTTTTATATTTTGCTAAAGAACCATTAATTTCTTCCAGATTTGCCACTTTATTTCAGATTTATATTTCTCACTTATCCACCCAACTGATTGTTTTTCTGGATCTCAGGTTGAGAGGGTTAGGTTGATCATACTCCTTTTGTTTCTTGAATGGTGTAGCTTACACTCTCTACACCCTTTCTAATAATAGAAATGGCTAAATCCACAGCGATTTTGTTCTTTGCAGGTGATCCTCTCAGTGCCTTCTCTCAATGTCTCTACTTTTAAGGCACTGATCCCATTCATGAGGGCTCCACCCTTATGACCTAAAATACCTCTCAAAGGCCCCACCTCTAAATACCATAACATTGGAGTTTAGGAATTTAACATAAGAATTTTGGGGGCACACAAATATTCAGTCCATAGCACCCAGAAAGAGAAAATGAGATAGAAAATAGGCATAAACTAATAAGAGAGAGTGCCTGTGGGCCAGAAAGAGAGCCCTGGCTGTCCAGGACATCTCCAACAGTATGCTCAGACCAGTCAGATGGGTAGCTCTCTCCACCCTCTCAGGAGAACTGGTAAGAAAATAGGCAGACAGGAAATATGGGGGGCGGGGGGTGGGGGTCAGAAGAGCCACCCTCTTTTTTAAGCTTTAGCACTTCTATAATTCATTGTTATTAATATACATCTTAGTTTTCCTACGACATCACAAATATTTTTAGGATAAATACTTAGTTCTTTTTTGAAATTATAATTATTACCATATTTCATATTGGTGTATGCCTTACTGGTTCGCTGAATTTATCACTAGTTAATGTATTTTATTAGTTTCTATGTGCTTTTCCAACCTTTCCAATTAGTTTTGACTTTTTCCTTTGTCATCCAAGAACTGCATATTCAATTAAATAAAATAGTTGTGGGATGTTGTATATTGTGTCTGGACCATAGTAAGGGATGAATAAATGGTAGCTATTATTAGAATAGTATTTCTGTGTCATACACTGATTTGATGAATGTACAAGAAGCCTGTGGTTTACCACTAGTAAGTGCATTCCACATTTACAAAATAATTAATTAGTACTTTTTTGGATATGATAATTCAAAAAACTGAGTTTAACTGAATGTTCAAACACTCAGATCACATGCTTTGTTTTTTTAAAAGTAGAATTATATTGGGAGACATGATGATATATTTCAGAAATCAAAATATACTATGTTTATTGCATTCCCTAATTTATTTTGGCATGTGTATAAAACATACATTACATAACATATACTAAAAATTTATGGAGAATTGAAGTCATGGTCACTAATTTGTGTAATGCATGCAATGTTTTAAAAATAACTCTACAATTCCTTATTGGCAAGCTAGTTTTTCCTTATACACTCTGTGCACTGAAAGCTAATTCATGATACTAGACCCAGGAAGGAGGAGGATATTACTGAGGTAAAGTCCCATTAGAGGGAAGAGGAAAGAAAATCCTGTCTCTTAAAGTAGATGTGAAGGACAACTGTACTTTAAAGATTGAGGGAAGGAGAAAAGAGAAAGAAGTGGTAAGATACTTCATACTTGAATTCATGAAATCTTAAGAGAGGTAAAGAAGGCTGCATAGGTAAAGGTGAGAGCAAAGGATCTTTTGCTTCACTTCTTGTTGGGAGTTGGTGAGTCACCCTTGCAGGTGGGTGTGTACGTCAGATGGGAATGGGTGGCTCAGCATCATTGGACAGTTACCGAGAGGGAACTTGAGTAAATATTCCCTAGTTGTCTTGCCCTCCTGTGGTACAGAAAGGATCTAGAAACCCCTGGGTGCCCTCTGAGAAAGCTGCATCTAGCTGGCCAGGGAGAGTGCCAGAAGAGGCATAAACATGACTCTAGCCCAGCCCCACGGGGCAGTCTGCCTGGGCAAAGAATCAGCCCCGTTTGGGGGACTTAAGGTCAGGTGACAGCTGAGGCAGGTTGAGTCAGCAATGAGAATCACAAGCTCCTGGTGAAGCTGAGAGAGAGGAGACAACCAGGTCAGGAACCCTCCACTCCCTGAGTGCCTAAAGGACTGGGTTTTCCCTCAATCTCCACATCATACATCTCTTATATCACAGAACAGAAAGCTCCAGAGTCAGATATTATGGTCTAGAGGGGTATGTTTTCCATATTATGAGAGAACTATATATATATGGTAAAAGCTACAGACTAAGCCCTTATCATGATAAATAGTAGCTGACAGAATTTAGCAAATCCTCTTTTAAGATAACAGCATGGCTTGCTGGTATGTTGCTTTGCTGAAAAATCTCATTTTGAATGTCAAAAGTGAAATACTATTTTCATACAAATCCTAATATTCTACCTAATATTTCATATAATATGGATGCCTCAGACCAAAAAGGGCAAGCATCTACTTGGAAAGGAAAGAAATTCATTAACAAGTTTCAAAATATCATCTCCGTTATATTTATTTTTGAAACTAGTTAGAATATCACTAAAATGATATAACTGTGCATACTATTTATTATCCATAGAAGCAAAGATAGAACTAAATGAGATACTATAAATTATCTAGTTCAACCTCAGACAAGGGACCTGAGATCCAAAGAGGGTTAGGTAATAAGTCTTGGGCCACACATCAAGTACAGAATAAATGCAGGCAGGACCCCATTTCTGATTCTCAGTCTCATGCCTCCTCTGCTACCCCTTATCTCCACAAATTCCGTGATTCCTTATCCTGGAATATTTATCCGTCCATCTGTAAGACATCCATTCTGCAAGATACAATGCTTCATTGACTCTTTCTTTTGCAGATTCAATTTCCTGCTTAAATTCTGGCTAAAAGGGGCTTGCTCAAAGAATGACTGCTGGGCAAATTATATGATGATCTTAGTAATTTAGAGACATCATGCCAATATTAGACTTCTTAATTTTATTTTTTTCAAATTGCAGTTATCTAGAGAATTCTCCATTCTGGTCAAGAAATTTTCATGGTAATGGTTTTGATTTTTAAAGACACTTAAATGTTTCTTTTAAAAGGAAGACCTAGAATATTCTCTAACTATTATTAATTCTCAGAAAATAATTTAATTGAACCTTACTGAAGCTAATTAAAAGGATAATTTCTCATTTTGCTTTGTGGTCCCATGGACTTAATTCAACCAAAGAAGTACTTAAAAAAATTTTTTTGGAGGTAACTGTGTGCTCAGAACCAGCATCAAGGGAACAAGATGAGAAATAACCTCATATTTCTATTCTTTTTATCTCATGACAAAAACATCTCATACTGGTTTACTTTTTCTGAACAATTTTATACTTTCTCATGCATGCATTAATATTTTATTTTTTATGTTATTGAATATCTTTTTCCTTAATTTTAAAAAATCTTGGTTAGTGTATATAATTATACAGTATAACTCAGCAAACACTTATTTACTCTTAACATGTGAGAGTCCTTACTATGTTGCAGGCACTACTGTAAATGCCTCCTAAAGTTTAATTCAGGTATGCACTACGATATCTCAGACCTTCCCATTTTGTAAATAAAGAAACTGAGGCACAGAGAGTATAAGCAAACAATGAAACTCATGTATCTGCTCCATAAGTTTAACTCCTAAACACTGATTTCAGGAGCCAAGCCTTAGTTGGCGAGAGGGATAACAAGATGAGCAAAGCATTATCTGGGCCCACAAGAAACTCAGCTTACAATGTACTCTTGGTAGAGAGAGATGTATAAAAACAGTACTGTTTACTTTATGGAGACCACGTAGGAAGTGCTGGGAGAGAAGAGAAAAAGCATTTCAGAGGAAGTGACACTGAAGCTGTGCCTTCAAAATGAGGAGAATTTTATCTAAGTGGAATGTTATTTAGACAAAGTTAAAAAAAGGGGTGGGATGGGGAGAGCAAGGCCCAGGCAGTGAAAAGGTGCAAGAAATATTCCTAGAAACATATTTGTCCAGTGTGGCTGGGAGTTGAAAAGAACTGACAAAATAAAGTGCGAAGAGTTAGAGTAGGGCCAGGTTAAAAATGATAATGTGAGAGTCACAATTCTAAACTTATCCTAGCAGTGGGGGTGGTTATCTAAGATTTCTTCACCTAAGAGAATGATGTCACTTTTGAGTTTTAGAATGTAAACCTAGCAGTAATGTGGAAAATGGATTTGGGTGCAGAAAGATTGATTAGTCAGGCTACCAATTAAGGAGATACTACATTTCCCTAGGCCCAAGACCATACAGCCTAAACAAGGATGGCGGTGATGAGAATTAAGTAAAGGAAAATGATAAGAAATAAGGGAAAACTAACAGGTTTGCAGGACTAGAGAATTGGTCCACTTTTGGAAATAGTTGAAGGAAAATATGCCTCAAATGGGGTTGTAAATATTGATGAAAAAGCAATCACTCCTTGTGATACAGGTTTGGGAGTCATCAGGATTTATGTCATTGGGAGTGACAGGAGTAGAGAAATGGGTGTAGGATGAAGGCAAAGTCAAAATATAAGAGGAAAGAGAACATAATCTAGCAGAAGGCAAGGTTGTAAAGAAGGACAGTCGTGGGAAAAGAGCATCTGAAATCAGTTGGGGGAAACTTTTCAAGAAGTGACAAGTGGTTATCCATCTTAAACATAACAGAGAATGTTAGTAGGATGAGGACCATAAAATTTGGCTGTTAGGAGGTCAGTTAGTATAAAATCCCTTTCATCTTCAGTTCTTTAGTCTAATGTGATTTGCTGAATAACGGCCCCCAAGGATGCCCATGTCCAGTCCCTGGCGCCTGTGAATGTTGCTTTATGGCAAAAGAGAGTTTGTGGATGTGATCAAATTTAGGATCTTGAGATGGGGAGATTAGCGTAGACTGTCCAGGCAGGCCCAAATGGTGCGATCACAAGAGTCAGGAGAGGGAGATGGGGAAGATACTACTGCGGAGGCAGCGACGTGAAAAGATGCTGCGCTGCTGGCTTTGAAGATGCACGAAGGGGCCATGAGCCAAGGAGAGCAAAGAGCTCTAGACGCTGGAAAAGGCAAGGAGAGGGCTCTGCCCTCAGAGGCTGCAGAGGGGCCGGCATCTGCCTCTGTCCCTCCGCCTCCTCTCCCCTCCTCTCTCTCTCTCTCTCTCTCTCACACACACACACACACACACACACACACACACACCCCTCTTCCCCAACATAGCCTAAATCAAGGCAAAGTTAACAGGGGAGAACTTACTGTTAAGCTGAATTGGACTTTGTTATCTGGCACATGAAATTATTTGTTCATACCCAAGAATGCCCAATATGCCTGAGATTCAAGAAGAAGGAAGAACAGACGAGTTGACTGGCAGTGAAAAAGAACTTAAGTTGTTTCTTGAAACTCCAGGCTCCAGTCCACAGTTATTGCCTTTACTGCAAATGATACAACTGCAGCCCATCAAGTGTGGGTAACCTGCAGGTTAAAAGTTTAAAGGAAAGACAAAAATAGGTGCATAGTGGGAGGCGACTGAGGAAATGGTTATGAAATTTCTTAATACTCGTATTTTAGTGGAATGCCATTGAAAACAAGAGTAGATAAGTAGATATAATTCTTAAAAGCAAAGTATAAAATGAATATTACGTAAAATGTAAAATTTCAGACCCTATCAGAAGTCACAAACTGAAATGTCTACTAGAGGCCAAGTTTAAAAGAAAAAAACCAGGGCCTCATTGAGCCCTTGGTAAACCAGACAGCACGTGACCTCAAAAGAGAACACCCACGACCAGCCATGGCCTCAAGGGGACAGTGATACTCCAACAGTTGCTGGGTTTTCCAGTTTTCAAGGGGGAAATGTCTTTTAGAAACTGTAACTTTTATATTAAGTCTTCTAATTATTAACCATAGGCACTGATTTAGCTTCTAAATGTCACAAATTACCTCAAAGTTAGTCACTTAACACAAACTTATTCTCTTACTGTTCTGGAGGCCTGAAGTCTCATATGAGTCAGCTGGGTGGTGTTCCTTCTGGAAGCTCCAGGAGAGAATCCACCTCCGTGCCCTTTCCAGATTCCAGAGGCACCTACAGCCTCAAAGCCAGCAGCAGCGCACATTTAAATGTCTGCCCCCTGCTTCCATCATCACATCCCTGGGCTGAGGCTGACTCCTCTGTGTCCCTCTGACAAGACACTTGTGATCACATCAGGCCTGCTGGGGTAATCCAGGGTAATCACCCCAGCTCAGGATCCTTAATTTAATACTATTTGCAAAATCTCTTTTGCCATATAAGGCAACTTTCACAGGTGCCAGGGACTGGACGTGGGCCCCGTTGGGGACCATTATTCAGTCTATAACAGAAACCAGTACCAAAATCAGACAATGTTTGTCAATACAAAGAGGGCTAATTAAACACATTGATGAGACAAATTCATTTGGAGAACTGTCAGTTTGTAATCTTTGGAAGTTTTTCTTGGGGTTGTTACAATTTATTTTATTCCTCCTGCTTCTTGTGGCATGTCTTATATTATATAGAGTGTCTCAAACGCAAAGGGGACGTACACTGAACTGATAAATGTAGATAGTGGAGTTAGTTTTAATATAATTATGGGAGCCAAGGATTGTGTGGGCACTATTTTTAAACAAATTTGTCTGGCTTGGTTAAAGACTTTTCAAATGCATTTTAATTAAATACATTTGGAACCATTTGCATATGATTTTCTAAGGTATTTGACCACAATATGATTTGTGATTCTCACCTAACACAGCTCTCAGTCAAAATAAACACTAGTGATTTTCACCTGGAGACACATTATAATTTATCAGTTTATCAACTGGCAAATTTCCTAAAATATTTATAAAAGCAACATGACAATATGTGGCCCATGTTACCTCAACTGTCCTCCTAAGGTCTGTCAGGTCTTTTTAGTATTACACAAAATGACATAAGATTTCTGACAAAAAAATTACCATGGAGGACAAGGCAGAGGGTCCATAAAATAACGCATGTTGCTTGTGTCTTAGAAGCAAGTTTTGTCTGAAGCAGAAGAAAAACCTTTTGTTCTCTAGTTAATTACCTCATTATGCTGTAGGTACATAATTCTTTCTAAAGAAACCAACCCATTTGAAGAGAAATCATGAAATATTATGGATTATATATCCAAGTCATGCAAAATATTAAAAACGTTAACTTTAAATAATAAAGGATGTGTGGTACTGTGAAAGAATTTAAGCTTAGGTAACCGATGCTTCAGTAATGTTTTAATTTCTGTCCACATAAAAATCCTCTTTTGTTTGTAAATAAAAAGGCGAAATATTTCACTGTGGCATGTCCATCTGTTACCTGAACAATCAGTGAGGTCCTGCAGTTAATCACAGCATTTTATAATGGAATTTAAAGTTAGAGCTGTTCTCAGCTATCTTGTATGCAAATAGAAAAAACATTTGCTCACCCAAACCAACTCCGTCTCTTAGCATTCACTGTGTCCTGTTTCTCTTAGCATGGGTTAGTTCTGAGCTCGCAGATACCGATTTCTCACTGAGTTCTATTTCCATAATAACCTGTCTTCCAAATGGCTGTACAACATTTAATGGCAAATATCAGGGATGGGAGAGAGGATTCAAAGCAAAATCTTGTTTGATTGCAAAATATTCACAGGGAAATAAAATTCCCCATTGATTTAATTTGACTGCACTATTATATATAAAGTAGTGGGAGGGAAAAATCCTGTGAAACTAGCTTCATGGCTGAGGCTATCCCAGCTTTCTCCTTAGTGGTGCCTGTGCTGGTTTCTTCCAGTAAGTGTGATTTAAAGCCATTCTAAAAGCCTCACGTTCCTCAGCAGACCCACCAGGGCAAGGCTAGTGACTTCAGAGCTGGGTGACTTGCGAAAAGAGGATTAAAAAAAATACTAGGATTGTCCTGGGATGACAATTTCAGGAACTGCTCCTATGTAGCAAGGAAATAAAGGGCCAAGCATTTAGGAAGTGAACTATTCCTTGAAAACTGGTTCTTTTGCTTTTTAGAAGAGGTTACATTTCCATCCACTCAGCATGGTCAATAGTGTTGGGAATACTTTAAAACCAGACTTTTGTTATGGAACTCCTACGAGACCCAAATATTTATTTTTTCTTTTTCTTCTTACAAAGAAAACTATTTTTTGTGGATATCAGCAGCACTTTATGTTTCCTAGAGTGGAAAATATGGTGTTCAACAAAAACTTCCCTAACTTGAATATATTTAGAACTTTTGATTAGGATCATAACTTCATTAAGAAAAACAAGGGAACAAGCACATGAAACATGCACATAGAGACCGAGATGTGTGTTGTTAGGTATTTGTTAGTTGAAATATGTGGTGCTTAATGAAAGATGATTAATTATCTTCGGGATACATATGAAAATACATTAAACTGCGAAGGGAATGTGATTTAATTGATCACTGGAAGCAAAATATGAAAAGATTTTAACTTTGTGCTGATGATACTAGTTTCTAATCCAACCCTAAAAAGGAAGCACCCTCTGCTGGATCATGTAAGATATAACTGTGACCCAAAAAGTGAAAAAAGAGTAAGAGAGTCTAGCTACAACTAGAGAGATAAATTATTACTGTATATCCAAATATGGTATTTATCCCCTGACCTTGATCCAAGACAAAGCTTTAGAGACTGCAAATATAGCTTTGTTTGCTGCATTTTAGTATGGGGATTTCATATTGGTGAAGAGGATGTGTGTGAAGGCATTTAAGGTCTAGGGAAACTGATCTTTTCAGGTTAAGACAACAAAGGAAATACACAGCCTAATATATATTACAGTGATTAAAATATTTCAAACTAAAATGACATACAGTGGTTAATATGTAAAAATTTTCAAATTAGTCTTGCAAATTCTTCTATATGGGGTGGTAAAATGCTACTATTTTCCTGATTAAAAACTTCAAAAATTTTAAATGAGTAACAAATTATAAATAGTATTCATTTTTAAACAATTCCTAGGAAACTATTACTCCAAGAATTTTTCCGCATTATTACTCATGAAGATTTTCATCTGGTTCTCCAGTTTATTTATTTGTTAATTAGCATTTACTATCAGTAGATAGTATCTGGAAGTAGAAGGCAGCTAGTTTTTTTATTGAATGAATAAATAACACAAAGACACATAAAACACAGCATACATGACTAAAACATATATTCAAGTTAAATTCTGGAAATGAACAGGCTGTTTGACATCTTTGTAGTTTCAAATTTAGACAGAATCTGATGTTGTCTGGTCTAGTCAGATTATTCTTTGTATATATCTACAGAGAATCTACTCTCTAACTGATTAGTATCAATGTTCTTGAAGAGTTTGATGCAAGACTATTCTGAAATGTTACTGTAGTTAGAATTATCAGGATTTTTAAAAAGAAATTTCTAGCTTTATGTCTTATACCGCATTTTAAAAGAAAACTGATCAGTGTTTTTATAATTATTTTACTTTATACAGCATTTTTATTTTTATACATTATCATGCATCTTTATAATATAGATAATTATGGGTGCATTTATGGTAAAAAGGAGGCACAGTAATAATTACATCATCCCAGTCTGATACAGAATGGGGAGAATAAAATTATAATACAGGCATACCTACTTTATGAATCTGGAAAACTCCTAGTCATCCTTCAGTACCCCATTGAAGAATGTACTTTGTAATACTTTTTTTTGGCTATCCCAAGCAGACATATTACTTTGTTCTTTGTGCCAATATTATTCCTCATATATGATTACATTACAGCTTTTGCCAGTCTATATTGCAATTATTTTACCTGATACCTATCATGCAGTAGGTACTAATAATGTTGTGCTGATTATATATACAAAGAAATAGAACTTTGGTCAATTCAACATTGATTATGTGTTATAACATGTATTATTAATACTAGGTGCTATAAACAATGCAAATAAAAGATCTCAATGGGAATCCCCTCCCCCACTCAAAGGGGAAACAAAAAGGAAATGGGAAGAAAACAAATAATTCAAAGGAGTATAGTTTATAATAAACTCCACCAGGGTATACAGGCAGTAAGAACTACACAAAACAGGTAGAATATAAAGACAATGTTTCATTAACAAGATGTGGTGAGGTGAAACTGGAAAGATATGTTAAGTGTTAGATGTGAGAAGGTTTCAGGACAGACTGTTTCTAGGCTTGTTAACTGTAACAATGGGAAAATATTCAATCTGAAAAACATTAATAATAAAAGTCATTAAATCCTGTTCTAAACAGCCTACAAAACCTGTATTCTAACATAATTTTACATATACAAAACTGAATGTCCCAAGAGATTACAGGAGTTTCTGGAAAGTACATCTCAAATGTTCTAACCCCCAAAATGTAAGTGGAAAGTATATGATGGACATGCTAGCTAACACTATGGGGGTAATCATTTGCAATACATAAGTGTGTCAAATCAGCATGTTGTACACTTTAAAGTTACACAATGTTATATATCGATTGCATAAAGTTGAAAGTAAAGATTACAGGGTTGTTTCCAAAGCCACTCAACTAGTGACAAATCCAGGATTTAATAAGGCAAGGCAGTCCGTCTTCAGACGCCAAACTCTTATCACTGTGCTACACTGCCTCATGCGTGGGCGTAACCTGAGTCTGAGGTGTATGTGTGCCAGGTAGGATGCTGTTGGTATGAGGAACCATTCTTAAAGATGGGTGAATTTGGCTGCTGATTTGGTCTTCAAACGAGTTGACTCTTTGTTGTTTACATCAAAAAAGTGGCTCTTTCAGCTAACTTACAGTAGAGGAGGGGCTGACCCCAGGTCTGGCAGGCTGGTGCTATGGAACCTGATGATTATATCTACACACTCCAAAAAAATGGGACCCACCACTCCCCACAAGGCAAGTTGGATGATGCACAGCTTGGGCTGCCTTGAAGAACATTTACTTTTTCAAGGTTGCTGCTCTCATTCACTAACAAGTTGTCATCTTTATAGAAATATGGGCAGGGGTTCAATATGTTGATTCTCAGAGTGCCTCCTGACCTAGGCCCTGAATCACCCAGAGACAACAATAAGCCTCAAACCTGCTTAGGTTTGTATTTAGAGGGTTGAGATATATAAGTGATATCCAAATAATATCTCGTTTGTAAAAAGGAAGAAAGAAAATGTGGATTGCACATAGATTAACCTAGTATTGGCTTAAATTTTGAATTTTTAGATAAAATATGTAGTATTTTGCTACTTAATTGAGTGCCTATGTAACTCTCCAAGTTGTGCTGCAGAGCTAAAAGTGACCTTTTATAGACATACAGAAGCATTATCAGAATTTCAAAATTATTCTCTTTTAATTTAGGAACTTCATGTGTTACAGTGCAAAGGACATGGGGGGGAGTGGTCAAGATATTGTAGCTTCTGGAGCGTAGTCTTCGTTGTACCACAAATTAGCTAGGTAACTTGTTTGACAAGTTACCAGCCCAGAACGATGAATATGGCATCTAGGAGGCACACAGACTTCATCCTGTTCACCTTTCCTATTCAGCCTACCAAGAAACGGGGGGCCCAAAAAGTTTAAATAAGTTGACAAATAGGTTATGTTTTTGGCCCATGAAATTCTCAATAGACAATTTTTTGAATAAATGAAAAATAAATAATCCGTAAGACTCCTAGGTTTCAAAAGTCCATGATCCTATGAAGCTTTAAGTTTAAAAAAGAGAATTTTCCCATCTATATTAGAAATATAAAAGTGTGGATTTTTATGAAAACCCACATTTTCATATGACTGTGTAGATGTACTTAATAATTTCTAAAAATTGACAGTCTGCCTTAAGTGATTAGGCAGATAGGCTGTAATTCATCTTGCCTGGGGTAATTCCCACTGACTTCGAGCCTTAAATGAGGTATGGAGGAAAATGAGAAATGAGCCCACAGAGTTATAGTATTAAAGAATCACAGAGATTTTAACCATAGAGGATTTTGACTAACTCACATTAATTATCCAATTTGTGAAGGAAATAAAAGAATTATGGGGAGCTAAATTTCTGAAAAATGAATACTTCCAGTACTCTTTAAGGAAGTCATATCTATTTACAACGTGTCCTTACAGTCTGTATCATTTGAGCGACTTTCTGTTTTTGTGACTGTTGATCTATGTTCTATAGTAGCAGCTCTCTTGGGAAGCCTGCTTTTTCCTTGAAGGAGCATCTTATCACCAGTAGAAATGGTCCAGTGTTAACACAGAGACTTAATTTTTAGGGCAAAACAAAACAAAGCAAACAAAAGCAATAAATTAAAGGAGTAATCACATTCTGGAGTAGTAAGGCCTGCCGGCTCCCCCAACGCACACACACTCACACACACTCGCACACACATACACCCATAGCAAGAGCTCTAAAAGATAAAGGAGGGATCAGGACAAGATTTATTATTTGTCTAATATGTTCCAGGCATTGTGAAAAATACTTTATAGATCTCCTTGAGGTCTCACACGTGTTGAAAAGCTTGCATTGTAATCAAGTCCACCTGATCCAAGGGCCACTTTCAAGAACTCTTCTCTACTAGGCATCTATTCACTATTTGTGTTGGCCCTTCCTGAAATTTAGTTAGACATCCAGTCTAACTGTTGTCACTGTTTCAAAGACTTCAAATATTTTATTTCAGTTAAATGACGCTGGGAACCCCTTCCCTTCCTAATTCAAAAACATTATTAATCAGTGCATTCATTTTGATCAATTCCTTGTATCATATGCTTTTTGCTTTCCTAAGCCAAAGTTTGTAATTCCTTCAGTGCTAGAGACTAATCATTTTAATCCGAGGGTAGCATGTTGTCATGAGACTTTTGAAGTCATTTAATTAGCCAGAACAAAACAAAACAAAATGAACAGGAGCCCGAGGAGTTTAGAGTGCTGATCCTAGAGTCACCAGTTTGTTTTCACATTCTTGTCCAACTAAAAATGGGTCATTTTAAAAGATGCAAAATCTTATTTTAAAAACCTTTTGTGCCAATTCATAAAATACTGAAAAAATGAAATACATACTAAGATAATAATTAAAACATACAAATTTTAAATAAATGAAAATTATTGACAACATATATATATATATGAGCTATATTAAAAACATTCATATCACCAACATAGATTATGTTCCAGTATATAAGGGAAGGAGAGAGACAAAGCCAGACAACTTGCAGGGAGGAGAAAACTCACAGGTGGTAGAACATCAGTACTATAGGGCTCGCGTAGGAGAGACACGGTTCTGCCCTCCCGGCATCCCAAGTCTGTGTGGCATGGGAAAGGACGGCAAGCAGCACGGGAACGGGCCAGCACACGGTGGGAAGGGGTGAGGACCTCGAGCCCCAGGAAGAAGGAGCTTTTTAGAAAAAGTAATCATACCTGGTGGTAATACATTAGACAAACTGCAGTCTAGCTGTTTCAGAGAAACTTAGGCGAGGGTTGGAGACTGGGTAAAGAAGCAGCACACTATTTCTAGACCCTCCTGTGGGTGACACTCCTAAAACCAACAGACTTGGCTTTTGAGGGTTCAGAGGCTGTCCCACAAAACAGAAGGGGCAAAATGCATTACTCCTGCTAATGCCAATTAGAGGCAGGATGGGCATGGGCAGGGCAAGCCATGGCACTCACAGCTCCCTTTCCCTACAGAGAAACAAAAATATTAAATAAAGTAAAAAACCTGGCCATTGTTTCCTGGCTCTTAAGGCTGGATCAGTACCAAGTCCACCGAGCTAACATTTGTACCTTAGATTGAAAGTTAAAAAAATATATGGTAGAAGAGCAAGCAGTTGTTCCACCCCTGACAATGACCAGTGCACTATTTTTTCCATACTTAAAAAAAAAAAACTCCATTTAAAAATGGTAAGAATTAGAAGTGTTTAAGTGGCAGTAGTAGGTTCAAATCTTAGTTTGACAGTATTTCTTTAGTAGCTTAGTGCATTTTAATTATGATAGAGAGACAGCAAAGTATTACCAAAGAGCACAGGCTTTGGTCCTGAGTTCAAATTCATCTACTAATTTTTTGCTCTATGAAGTCCAGATCCTTCACAGATAAAATGGGAGATGATTGTATTTACTTTGTTGGGCTGTTGTGAAATAAACATAAAAGTAGATAAAGCATTTGGCTCATTGTAGGTACTCCATAAAAGAAAGCTCTTATCAACTAAATCCTATGTCTACAGGAATAGTATATTATTTGGTTTAGCGCTGAACTTTCATGTGGGCAGGAATTATCATTATCAGCTACAAAAATTAACTAGTAGTTGTTACCTACATTTTTCCCAAAGAGGGTAGAAATCTGTGGCTCTTAGAATGTAATGCGTATGAGGCCAATTTCCTGCAGGGACATTAGCAGAGCCTTTGGGAGCCCCCATGGGTTATAGTATTCCATGATTATTCAGCCCACCCCTTCAGTGGGTTAGGATGCCATCTCTGTGATGCAGCTAGATTAGAATAATCCATCCAAAACTGCTTTGAATTTTGCTCAAGTTTGCTTACCTCTGTGAGAAGAAATTTCTATAACATTCCTTTCAAAGTTTTTTCTTTGCCACTTATTTCCACATGATAACAGAGGGCAGACCTTCCCAAGAGTTATATCTACTTGAAGTAAATTCCTATCTCCACAAAGATTTTTCAATTACACTGGCTATATAGTGTAAATGGGCTTTGAAGACTAATTTGAGGACAGCTGGACCTTTTCCTGAAACTAGGAAACATTGTATCTTGCTCTTCTCACCTGCCCCCACATCCCCCACAACCCACTGGAATTCAAAACATGAAGCATATCATAAAATACTAAGTTACTATTGTCCATAGAATACTCCATGTACAATGCATCGGGAATTGCACTGATACATAATTACCACTCTCTCAACCCCACCTGGCCAGTTTATTTGGTAAACAGTTTTCAGTTCTCTAGTGTCTATAGACTGTTCATGTATGCCTCCATGAGAATGCCAGAACAGGTCAAGACTGCATGTGCAAAATGAAATATTTTGTATAACACAAATACCCTGAAGACCTACTCTTATTATAAAAGACAAGCTGGGGGACAGAAAGGAAAATAGTATATAATCTCGGCCATCAAGGAATTTTCCATTTAGTGAAAGAGAAAGCCATGCACACAATAAACTGTAAAACTAAGCAGAATTTAATGTATGTTTTAAAGGGTTGAAACAATGTTTTGGTGAGTAGAAATTAACTGTAATCCAAGAAATGTGGGGACCACTCACAGAATAGATGTTTCACATGGAAGCAATATCCAGAGTGTGAAGGGCAAGAACGCAGAGAGCCGTCGGGCAGGGCTGGGGCCGTCAGATGGGGGAGAGCTGAGGGCAGGTGACACTCCATCCGTGAAACTTGAATACAGTGTTATGTTTAGATAGGGAAGGATGTAAGGTGAGAGGCAGATGTGCAGAGGTAAAGATGATGGATGTTCAAACATTTTGAATCTGTTTGGTTTGAGAGTTTACATGACCTTAGGTTCTCTTTGTCTAAGAGACAGTTGAAATTTTTAGCCTGGAGCTTAGGGAGAAAGAGGAACTGCAGACAGCTGACTCTCATCCCCATAAAGAGAGTATTTACAACCATCCTCATAAAGGTAGTAATTACAGTCATCAAACTACAGTCATTAAAGCTGTAGTCGAAACTGTGGAAGTGGATGAACTGACCCCACAAGAACTTATGGATTGAGACCAGAGAAAGGTGAGGACTGATCTTCTGGGTGTTCCTACTTCAGGGCACAAACATAGGAAATTGGGCCTATGAGAGACACAGAAAAGGAATAAATTAGAGAAAGAAGAAGAGAACCAGTAAAGTACATTGATTGCCACCGAATCCAAGGGCGGAGAAAGCTTCAGCGAAGAGCAGGTTGTCAAACCAGCTGGGGGGTAAACGCTACACAAAGACGGAAAGTGACAAGGATAGCAAAACAAAAAAGCTGTCATTAGGTAGTTGTTAAGGGTCATTGGTGTCCTTTTTCAAAGGTACCAGGAGAGCCAACAGCTGGAAAGAAGACTGCAGAGTTGAGTGGTGCACTGAAAAAAGGAAATGGAGGCCGATGTGGAGGTGATGGGGGGAGGAAGCTGATGGACTTTCAGGGATATTAGTTCCAAGTGGCTCCTAATAAGGGCCATATTGTTACACATGCTTGAAATATTGTTTGGCCCAGGCCCTAGGGACTATGTGTCAGGTTCCTGGGAGATGATTTAAGCCAAAAGAGCATGGTTATCTTTGGAGGAGATTCATTAAAGAGGCCACAATCATCATCAATCCCTCACTGGCCCAGGTGAGGTGAGAACCATCCATGATGGGGCTGCCAGGACAGGAGCAGGAATTACCATTTGAAATAAAAAGTGGTATAGCAGAAACCAGGAAAGACCCAAAGGATTTGTTATGTTTCCCTTTTTCCTGGAACTTTCAGGCTTCTAGAGAAAGTAAGAGAACCTGTGGGTTTGGGGGACCTAGGAATTCAAATGCAAGGAAACTTGCAATTAAAATCCTTTAAGATTGGTTCTTAGACCCTTGATTTTCTTCCCTCAAAATCAATATGGCACTTGACCAAAATGGCCTTAATGTTCTCCTCAGCTTAACTACACTTTAGACAGGTTCTTTCTTTCTGACTATAAGTCCCTGACCTTCCTTTTCTTACTGCATTTACGTTAGAAAAAATTGCAAGTACTTTATCCCTTGAAGATGGAGAACTTCTCCTAGCCTCTTGCCAATTTTATAGCCCCAAAGTGTCTTTCTCAAGAACCCGGGAGCCCTCCCTTTGAGTGTAATCTTCAAGACAAACAGGGCCTCTACCTCCCCATCTCTGGGGGAGGACAGGAGCCTGACATCCCAAGGGCCAGTCAGCACACACACAGGGCCTGATCACGTCAGTCAACCTCCCCGCAACGTCCTCCAGTACTTTTCCGCTAAGCCACCTCAGTGCTTAAAAATCCTCCCATCTTTTGTTCCAGTGAAGCTGAATTCAACCTCTCTCCCCTACTGTAGTAGTCTTAACTTCTATTGCAATAACCTTGAAAAAAGCCTTTCTTTGCCTGTGTAATTCTGTCTGCTGAAATTTTTCTTTGATACTTTTAAGAGGTATAGTTGGTTATCATCAAAGCATGAATTCTTTTTCTTTTCTCTCTTCGGTACATGCCCACTACCTCCTAGGTTGGCAAAATCTGGAAAGGCAAGGATGGTGTAGTTTTTTGCTCAGTGGATGGACTAGTCCAGTGACATGGAAATATGGCTTAATAGAATGAAAACTGATAGATATGTTTTGGCCAGCAAAACAGAAGTATTTTAGCTCTTTCTCTGACGTACAGTATACACAATACACAGTAACTTAAAATGTGTTTTTTAAATTAAGAAATGTCTAGTAATAATTCCTGATATTAAGGGACTTGTCCCACATACCTCTGTATTTGAGATCCTTCAGAGAGGTGGAGTTGGTACTGAATGATAGAATCTGAGCTCCAGGACATCCACTTGGTTTAGCTGCAGCTGCCTTCCATATGTGCTAAAGGATAAGGCCGTGCATTTTTTTTTAAAGTTATGAAAATATCTATTGAGAAAAAAGTACAGCACATGTGAAGAAGCTGCTTTTCCAAACAAAATAGCTTGGTCATTTTATTTTTATCCCTGAAATGCCTAAAGGCACCAGTCAACATCATGGGCTAATGGTTGGAAATGAAGTTGTACTTGAATCACATGGAACTAGAAATAAAAAAAATAAATAAGCAAAAATGCCCTTTCTTGTGTGGGTGAAATGCTATCATTTAAAAACAGCCAAGAGGACTTTTCTCCAAAGTTATTTTCAATAAACATAGTTGTTAAGCTATGTGCTAACTTTTGGATAACTCCAATTCCTACTAGATATTAATACATCCTAGAAGGTGAAAAAGGATTTACAGTGGAAAGGCTGATATTGTCATAAAACTATTGTCTTTATATGTACTATGATTCTGATCTGTTGTCTTATATCTTGCAAGAAAGTAAACACACATTGCCTGTAAAGTGCTCATCCCAAACCCAAATAGGTTTGGATGTTCAACTGAAAAAATCACTCTCCCTATTTGCCAGTTGAACTTCAGAGTGTAGTATTTTCATAAGATCCTTGATTTTCTAGTGGCAAATTCCTGGGGGCAACTGCTGGGTATGATGGTACTACATCTTGTAATAAAAATAACCCCATGCTTTTATTTCTATTGAAGAGTACGCTGTCAGTATAAAATAAGTTCAGGAGATGGAAGAGAGACTTAAGGACGAAGAATGAATGCCATACAGCACTTTCCTCCTGCATTCAATCATCAAGACATCCAGGGCGCGAGCTGAATATGTTCCATGTATGTACTCCTGACATATTGTATGAGGATGACAGAAGCTTCACCGAAGTTTATAAAGCAAATTTCACACTGGATTCTTTTACCATTTGAATGGGAAGGTGTAACTTGGACATTCAAAAAATTCTACAGAAGCTGTGTTTGGGTTAACAAAATAAAAAGGTATGAACTGACAATCTTCACACACTCCATAACTGAGCCTACATTTCTTCCTATTAAATGTGTCCATGTGGCTTTGTGACTGTTCACCCAAAAAGGACACTTAGCATTTCAGTTCTTGCAATGGGGACATGCTAGGTTGAGTGCCAATGGCCGGGGAAGTCAGAGATGAACTTAGAAGCCACTATCTCTACAACTTTAAGAACTCAAACCCTACTTTTTACTGAGCATACAATTCCACAAACCATTTGGAGAGGTATCAGTGAAGGCCTGGATATGAAACAAGAATGATGCTTTGCACACTCCCCCAAGACTGCCTGAACTTTTTCATGGTAATGAATAAGTGTCAGTGGAAGCTGATGTCGGGTGGAGGGCGAGCGAGGGAGGGAAATTCTGGCTGACTGAATTTTTACATCTGAAATGTCATTTGGAAATCGCTCGTGTACTTCAAGCCCCAGCTCCAAACTCTTCCCCTGCTATTAAAAACGGTCTGCAAACAGGTCAGTCTGCTGTAAAAAATTGATTTGACAACAGCAATTTTAAGTCGTTGATGGCTTGAAGTTTGCAGCGTTTCCCTCTGTTCTGATGTGGTGTGAACAGGAGGATGTTTATCTGTTACTTATGTAACAGCCCGGTGAAAAAATGGAACACGTGCTTCCCTCCTATCTGTCTTCTGCATTAACCTCATCTTGGGGTCAGGCTGAGAATGCGATAGGGACTGATCGCTGCCCGTTATAGCATTATTGCTTAATGTGCCATCAACCACAAGTGTAAGTGGGCTCATAATCACCGCATGGTCCTCCCAGGAATCATTTATCTGGGGCTAAGTCAGAAAAAATCATTTAAAATTGTGACATTTAAAAAATAAAGATTAAAAGTTCTGAAGGGAACAGAAGTCATCCACTCTGGGCCCTCTTGGCACCATGAATTAAAGTTTGTTAGAGCTGCAAATGAGGGCAGCATAACACAGAGGCACAGCCTTTCGATGGGTCCCACCCCTCCCTCCCCTGCTTAGTAAACCACTCTTATTTTGAACACTATTCTCACAATCTTGAGTGCGTATTTGGCAAACACACACACAAAGCAGGATTAAAAGGAGAAGATACGTGTAGTGCAAAGGAGCTCATCGATGGGAATACCCAGTTCATCCTAAATTTGAAATAAACATATGTTCCCAGGCTTCTGGAAGGAGCCCCTTGTTGCCATTATTCACCAAAGGCTGCTTGTTGGCCTCCCTCCGCACTATTCTGGTGAGAGGTTTTCAGCCTAAGAGAATACAGAGCTTAGAAGCATAGTATAAATGCATTTAGTATTGGAATTTTTGAGAATGATGGAATTATTAGAAGAGGAATGACTTGTACACAAGCTGTAACAGATGTTCCTTTATCTTAAAAGGTGACATTTAGTGCCAAAAATTAGTTACATCAGTATTAGGAGCTTTGTTAGGAATTCCAAACAATACCCAATGCTGATTATACGCAAAATGTTTGCAAGTCCCATCTTGTATGAGTGTCATCAAGCCACAGACTGTTTTGTAGACTTTAATAATTAAGAAGTTAAAAGGCTTGCAAACTATTTTTTCTCAAAGCAGTAGAGAAAATATTGGCTGTTTATATTTTTATCTTACTCAAAAAGGGAATAAAATTATTTCTAAAGTATTTCTAAAGGAATTTATCTTTCCAAACGCATTTTAATAGTTGAAGATAAATACTTATGTTTTGAGAAGGCTTCCGAGTTGTACTAGAAAGCAAAATAAAGGGCTCAATGTGGAAAGAACTTTGCAACATGCTGCAACTTGATTGTTCACACTTCAAAGCAATCCTAAGAAAAACTGTAAATAAGGACTAGGCATAAAACTGTTCTAGCACCTGGGAATACTCAGCCCACTGCATAACAGAACAGAGTCTGAATTCTGGCAGACAGCCAACCTCTGAGGATAAATCTGGCAAGGCTTAATGTACACTGAGGAACTGATAACACTCAGAAACTATGTGAGTGTATTTAGCTTTGTGCCACTTAGAGGACTCATCTGACTTCCCTGAATATAAAGTAGATCTGGCCATCATGTGTGACACCAGATTTCAGCACTGTTGGCACGCCCATAATAAAGGCCAGAGTTTATAGGAAGGACCCACCTTTCTCAAGAGGCGCTTCTCCCTCTCTCTCCTTTGTAAGGCTCATTTGAACTTACTAGAATTTCCAACGTAGTTCTCAAACATTTTAACAAAATGAAGATACACTCAACAAGGTAATGGGGTGAGGATTACTGAGTCTGAGTCACATAGTAACAAAGTCTCTGAGTGAGACATCCAGCCAAGTCCCCGGAGCTGTGCACAGCACAACACAGCATTCCTCTCTGCAAGTGGGCAAACTGCTGCAAAACCCAACAGCAACAAGCTTGAATTTCTCTGCACTGCTCATCTTAAAATATTTTCAGTGGTTAAAGTTATGTCATATACTCTCCAGATCACAGCTCTTTGGAACTGAAACCATTGTAGTAAAGACAGGCAACAGATCACTTGTATCTTGTGAAACAGGAAATGCACTGATATTGCACAGATTTTTTTTCCATGATAGCCTGGTAATAAAAAATTTTAATACAAAGACCTTTCATCTTCAAAGGGATTGGAAAAAGGTAATTATGCAACACCACAGCAATGTTAGATTTCTATTAAGTTAACTCAATTTCCAGTTTCTCCTTTCCTTCCCCCAGCATACATTTCCCTACTTGTGTCTTCACCAGAAAAATGACAGCTTCGAATTTATCCCTGAGCTAAAATCCATCAAATAATTGACAAAATCTTAGACAACTTGAAAAAGGACTTAAGTAAAACCTAGTTTGCTCTTTGGGGGCATATTTTCTGCTTTCAGTAAATGAATGTACCCTTTTCTCCATTTATCAGCAGCAGGAAGAAAATATTCTTCAAATGTGAAACTTTCCTATAAAGTTAAATATCTTTTGTGCTACTGAGACATACCTGAGCAAGTCTTTTATTCCTTTGTGATTTTGTTAAAGTTCAGATATTTAGAGAAGATCTAGGCATTTTCCAAATAGGGTTCATGTACTACAGTTCTCCAGGTATGCATTTTTTAAGAAAAGATATTAGGACTAATCCAGAACCTGACGTACTCTTTTCTTGTATTTCATATCCAATCTGTCATCTTCAAGATGGTAACAATTTCAGCATTACAAATGAACATGCTCCAGTATACTTAAGGCCAAAATGATACAGGCATTGAAACAAAAAGGAATTGCCTGAATATGGCCCCTGCTTCCATTTGTTGCTAGATTCTTATTAGAATCTACTTTGGTAAGTTAATTTTGGGTGCACATATTGCGGGTCTGATATGCACTTCGTGTCATGTGGCTATATGTATACTATGGTTGTATCTGTTGTCAAATTCTAAAAATCTGTGTAGGTTGACATGCAGCTGCCACAGGCCAATTGTCTCTGTTTTCTCCTGCTGCTCCGCTCCTTTTCCAGGACGACCAGGCCTCCCCCCAACTCCAGGGGCCTCTGGAACTGTTTCTGAATTAAGTCCAGCATCTATTCTGGTTGACTGTTGCCCATTCCACAGAAATATCTTAGAATTAACTCCAGCTTATATATATGGCAAGCAATGGGGTCAGCCTTAAAGCTGAATACTGAATTCTGCCATTTAGTAACTGTCTTTCAGTGAATTGCTTAACTGCTTTGTGTCCCCATCAGCTTCTCCATAAAATGGGAATAATAATAAAACTTAGCTCACAAGGGTCCTGTGCACATTAAACAAGATAATATATGTGAAGTGCTTAGAATAGTGCCCTTTAGTAAATTTTCGACACTGTCATCTTTGCTGAGTTTCTTGATTACGAGCTTAGAATTTTTCCACTAGGTAATACCTCTCAGGCTCAGATATTGCAAGTAATATAAGGTACTAGACTAGAGCAACCATTTGAGTGAGAAATGAAACGCATTTTCAATTTTCATTGATTGAAAAAGATGGTTCACTAGGGAGTACTGCGTGCTCATTGTCATTATTTACAATGATACCATGTAAATAGAAAGACTAGAATTATCTCTTGGGTGCTCTGAGCCAAGCAGAATTTGAATTTGACCCAGAGGGAAAGTCAGGGAGTACCTCGCTGCCACCTAGAACTAGAGCTTCCAGAAGGAGGTTGTAAATACTTACTCATTAGAAGGGCGGCGCAAGCTGACCCTTTGCCAGCTCCATGTGCAGGTGAGGGACCACAGACGGAGGAGCTGCTCAAGGCACTTGAAGTGTCTCTGCCTCAGTCTCCCCAGCTTCACCCATGGGGACCGAAGCAGTGCAGATTCAGGTCCTCTTCAGTCCAACCAATTGGCTCACTTAAAAATTAGCTCCTGTTTTCAGCATAATTGCCAAACCCTGTCACTTCTAATGTGTGTGTGTGGGTTGTTAAGAGGTGGGGACAAGAGGAGGAAGAGGGAAGGGAGATGCCAGCCGATCCAACTAAATGGCCTGTCTGCTGGCTGTGATTTAAGTATCACCTTCCTTTTGCTCCCACTCTCTGCGTGAGGGCATGGCAAGAGCACTGATGAGTCTATTGACACCTACCACATTGCCAGATGCCCCATCCCTTCACTACTGGACTTTGCATCCTACAAATAATTTAAATTGGATGGCATAAAAATAAATTGCATGTGTAACTCTGTCTTGATGTCATGATGTCACAGAAGCAGCCATGTGTCCATTTTATAAATGAAGACAGGACAAAGTGGTTAAATTGCTGTTGGTCACATTTTAGAATGTGGTTGGAGCAGAAAACTAAAAGAAAAAAATTTTGTCTGGTGGATAGCCAAATTCAAACTCCATTCCTAGATTATTTGGCTGCAGTATTTATTTATTTTATGAATAAGTTCTCCTCTTAAAAGTGACTCTTGGATGAAAGCATAATTGCTTTGACAGAGAGAATGTGGTTCAATAGTGATATGACCTCAACTGCTTATATAGTCAAAGTGAGGTTTTAATTAAGGAGGAGAGAGAAAAGTGAATGATGTGTGGACAAGCAGCGATTAGAATTCTGAGCTAATACTCGTCTTCTCCCTGATTCATGAAGACACATGCACAGTTGAAGGTGTGATGTGCTTGAAATGAGCAGGTGTGTGGCAGAGTCTGTTTCTACTCCTCTGGGGCCACATAATGTCTTCAGACCTACGTCTGGATTGAAACCGTCAGTGGCCAAAGCGGTAAAAACCATTATGGAAATTTCTGGTCCCATCTTCCCAAATGTATTTAAAAAAAAAAAAGTTAGATTGTTAAATGTAAGAAAGTTGGACAAAGTTCCAACTTCCCCCATATTGACCTGTAATGCTTTTTTTGGAAATATGAAAGAGTAAAGCATTCTAGATTGTTGTGTCCCAGCTTTTCTGAAGCCCTGAAAATGTGTTTAGTTTGTCTATTGGGTGCTTAAGGGTTTTCATAGGAAATGGTTACAAGATAATTTTTTTTTACTGCCCCTGGGCCACCTAAACTTAGTCTTCACTTCTGATTCCCAACACTCACATGAAGCAGGTTCATTTATAAGCTGTCACCCCTAATTCTCTCTGCACTTTCTCTTGCCTACCTCCCAAACTAACCACGACCCAGCAGCCAGACTGATTGTTCACAACACTCTCTTACTTAAAATCCCTAAACAGATTCCCATCATGATACTGATGAAGAATATGGCAGCAAATACTTACAGAGCATTTGCTGTTTGTCAGGCTCTCTTGGAAGTGCCCTTCATAGAGTAACTTATTTGATCCAGAGGATAATTCTACATAATATACTATGATTATCACCAATTTACAGATAAGAAAATTGAGGCACAGAGAAATGAAGTTGACTCAACTACAACCACACAAATACCAAAATGGCAAAGTCAGGATTTGAACTCAGGTTCTAGTTCAAATTGTAGGTATCATAAAAATTAAATTTCTTGCTTTTAAATATAAGAGAATGAGAATAGTCAGACTTCTCAACAGCAGTCTGGGAAGCTAGAAAGCCATGAATCAATACCTTCAAAATTTTATGTGAAAATTATTTTCAATCTATAATCCTACAACTGGAATAATTATCAATTAAATATGATAGTTGAAAAAGAGACATTTCAGACATAAAAATCTCAAAATAACATGCAACATATATGGTCCTTTTCTCAGAAACCTACTAGAGGATGTGTTCCACAAAAGGTGTGAGTAATCCAGATTAGAGACAGACACAAAGTCCCCCAAACAGGACAACCAACACAGGAGAGAAGTGAAGGCCACTCCCAAGGTGACAGTAGAAGTCTAAGGGTGATGGCTAGGTAACTGTGCTAGGGAACAGCCCACACAGGGTTAAGAAGCTGGGGGCTTCAGGAAAATAAAAAAAACTGATGTAAAAATAAATAATAACTGAAAATAAATAAATAACTGACACATTATAGGAAAAATTGGTCCAAGTGGAACATTGTATTGAGAGATATTTTTTAGAGTTGTGTGAGCTCTAAAAGAGATTCAAGAACTACTAAGCAAATTTGAAAATGTTTTAAAAAGCAATTATTTAACCCAGGAAAAAAAATGTAGGACAAAAATGTAAATGTAATAAAAACACTTGACTGATTAGTGAATACATTCATTTTTATAACAGTGAAATCACAGAACACAGATTTAACAAATAATTGTGGCTTAAAAAAATAGAGAAAGTAACAGAGTGAAGACCCTCATTCATCATACTCAAAACTCAATGGACAATGTCTAAAATTTATTAATCAGGAAGTAGCATTAGATATCTATTATTTATAAATAGTAAGCACCGGGAGTGTTGAAAGTGGTGGGAGTATAGCAAACCAGAAAGGGGAGAGACTGTTGTTTTAAGTCTCATAGGTCCCTTGGGCTTTTCAAACAATGTGCATGCATTACTTTGACAAAATAACAAATGTATTTTTTAACTTTCAGAATTAAGCATGTTCCATATTAAACCAACCTTTTAAAATATAAATACAACTCTATATTCATAACTGTAACATAATAGCTATTGTTAATGTGTGCTTAGGCTATGCCAAGCTCTATGACAAGGGCTTTTACATATTACCTCATTTAAAAGTATAGTCTAATCCTATGGATGTTGACATTTTTGTTCCCATTTTATGAAGAAGAAAACAGACCTAGAGAGGTGGAGACACTTGCCCACAGTAACTACCGAGGAGCATGACTCTTGGGTCATGTAGTAAGACTGTATTTAGCTTTGTAAGAAACTTGCAAATAATCTTCTAAAATGGTTGTCCCATTTTGGATTCCTAATAGCAATAAATGAGAGTTCTTTTCACTCTACATCTTAGCCAGCAATTAGTTTTGTCAGTTTTAGGATTTTAGCCATTCTAATAGATGTGCAGTAGAACCTAATTGTTGTTTTAATTTGTAATTCCATAATAACAAGTAATGTTGAGAATCTTTCATAGGATTATTGGCCATCTGCCAATTTCCTTAATGAGGTGTCTATTCTGATATTTTGTATTTTTTTAGTTGAATTATTTTGGCATTAAGTATTCCTTGTATATTTTGGATACAAATCCTTTATCATATATGTGTTGTGTAAATATTTTCTCTCAGTTTGTGACTTACATTTTTATTCTAAGAGTGTCTTTTACAGAGAAGTTTTTTATTTTAATAAACACCAATTTATCAATGTTTTCTTTTATAAACTCTGCTGCTGGTGTTGCATTTGAAATTCATCACCAAACCCAAGGTCATGTGTATTTTCTTACATAGTTCTCCACGAAGTGTCAGTTTTGAATCTTACACTTATTTCTATGATACATTTGAGTTAATTTTGTAACAGATGTAAGATCTGTGCCCAGGTAGTTTTTTGGCATATGGATGTCCAATTGTTCCAGTACCATTTGTTGAAGACACTGTTCTTTATCCATTGAATTTACTTTGCTTTTTTTTGTCAATGACCAGTTGATTTTATTTGTATAGGTCTATTTTTGTGTTTTCTATTCTGCTCACTTAAACCTGTCTCTATTGTCAATAGCATGCTGTCTTGCTTACTGTAACTGTATAGTAAGAGTTGAAATCAGGGAGTGTGTGTTCTCAAAATTAGTTCTTCAGTATTTTGTTAGCCACTCTAGATCTTTGCCTTTTCACCGAAACTTCAAAATCTGTTTCTCAATATCCAGAAAATACCTTACTGTGATTTTCACTGGGATTGCATTGTCAATAGATCAAATTGGGAAGAAGTGAAATCTTAACAACGTTGAGTGTTTTGACCCATCAAGATTGAATATCTCTCCATATATTCAGTTATGTTTGATTTTTCTCATCAATGCTTTGTAGTTTTCTGCATACAAAGCATTTCATTTTTGTGCTGCTATTCTAGATGTTAATTTTTTTAAGATTCCAAATTCCAATTGTTCTTTGCTGCTATTTTTGTATATGAACTTTGTATCCTGAGACCTAGTTATAGTCAGCCATTAGTTCTAGGATTTTTCTTGTTGATTTTGGTGTTTCCACCACAAGCAATTTTGTCATCAGTGAATATACAGTCTTACTTTTTCCTTTCCAATCTGTAAACTTTTTTTTTTCTTGTCTTATTGCACTAACTAGAATTTGCACTACAATGCTGAATAGGACTTGTGAGTAAGGACATAATTGGATTGTTCCTAATCCTAAAAGGAATTTGCCTAGTTTCTCACTATTAAATATATTGTTTGCTGTAGGTTATTTATAGGTATTCTTTATCAAATTGAGGAACTTTCCCTGTACTCCTTGTTAGGTGAAAGTTTTTTTTTTTTTTTGAGAGGGCATCTCTCATATTTATTGATCAAATGGTTGTTAACAACAATAAAATTCTGTATAGGGGACTCAATGCTCAATGCACAATCATTAATACACCCCAAGCCTAATTCTCATCAGTCTCCAATCTTCTGAAGCATAACGAACAAGTTCTTACATAGTGAACAAATTCTTACACAGTGAATAAGTTCTTACGTGGTGAACAGTACAAGGACAGTCATGACAGAAACTTTCGGTTTTGATCACGCATTATGAACTATAAACAATCAGGTCAAATATGAATATTCGTTTGATTTTTATACTTGATTTATATGTGAATCCCACATTTCTCCCTTATTATTATTATTATTTTTAATAAAATGCTGAAGTGGTAGGTAGATGCAAGATAAAGGTAGAAAACATAGTTTAGTGTTGTAAGAGAGCAAATGTAGATGATCAGGTGTGTGCCTGTAGACTAAGTGTTAATCCAAGCTAGACAATGGCAATAAAACATCCACAGATGCAGAAGATTTCTCTCAAAACGGGGGGTGAGGTTCTAAGCCTCACCTCTGTTGATCCCCAATTTCTCACCTGATGGCCCCCCTGCAACTGTGCCTGTCTTAGGTTGTTCCTCCCTTGAGGAATCTTACCCATCTCTGGCTTAGGTGAAAATTTTTAACCTGAATGGTGTTATATTTTGTCAAGTATTTTTTCTGTGCCAGTTGACATGATTGTGATTTTCTTATTTAAAATATTGCCATGGTGGATGCATAATTGGTTTTCTAATGTTGCATTTCTGTAATAAATCCCACTTGGTCATGGTGTAGAATTTCTTTTATTGTATTTTATTTTTAAAGTATTATTCTTGAGTTAGTTCAAAAGGATATAAATTGGTTGTTGAACCTAAGAGGGAGGCCTATGTCAGTGAGTCTCTGCTGAGCTGGGAGAGATGACACTTACAAAGTTCTGGTGTTTACCACAACTCTCACAGAGCCTACATAGGGCCACAACGTGCTATGCAGTCCTCTCTACTTTCTTTGGACATTTGAGCTTTAAGTGACTGTTGAGTTAAATAAAAGGGGATGTTTCAAGAAATACAATAATCTTTTACCTCGTAGTTATATATGGCAATACATTCTCAAAACTGTTGTCAAAACGAAAGAAGAAAATATTCAAGGAACACATCTCCCAGATTTTGAAGATCCATAGATAACCTTCCCCAAAAAACTATACAGATAAAATACAGTGATGGTTATAGTAGAGAAAGTCTTCTACCCTCACACTTTTTGTAGATAATAGGAATAATGAAGAAATAAGTTAGATGGGCTGCATCATGAATCAGGCAGTGACCCCGGTTTTCTGGCTGGACAGTTATAGACAGTCCCTCTTGCACTTCCCTCCTCTATGGACAGAAATGCCTGTTTAGCATGAGAGAATATAAATTGATATCTGTGTCCTAACTATGCACAAATGTCTGTAAACAAATGGAAGATTCACTCCCCAACTTCCCTGGCAGGAAAAATTTAGCTCTAGGCTATAAAAAGTTTATAATTTATAAAGCTACACCAGCTATACTTGTGATATATCTATATCCAGAAAGAATATAGCTGTGAGTAAGACTCAACCACTATGTAGTGATACTGGGTAAATAAACACACCACCTAGGCTATGCTTATATATTTATAGAAGGAGCATATCAATAGAAATAACACTTTTGCTGTTTATTGGTGGTTACATACATAAAATATATTGTATCAGCAGTAGGTCAAGTTGTGTAAAAAGTCTGTGATATAGGAAAATAGAGATGATGCATTTGATTTTAAAGTTTATATTAAAGTTTTACCAGGTTCACACACAATAAAAGCCAAATTTTTACACAAAATATGAAAAAAGTTACTCATATAAACTACCTCTATTTTGAAATTATGCCTTCAGTCTTAGACATAATGTCAGAATCTCAGTAACTGTATGCCTTAGGCATTAATTTTTATTGCCCTCAGAACCAAGGTGCTTCTTAAATTATATTCAGTGTATTATACATACTATTTTTAACATACAGAAAAATGCAAATTGAGATAGTTAATGTTCAAGAGTTGAAATAAATCCATTTTACAATTATTAACTGATTTACTTTTGTTGTTGGTATAAAATAACATTCACTGTTTCTGAGTTCTTCTGTAATTGGGTTTTAAAGAAGCTTCTTATGCTTTATTATATTTCATTGGCAATGTGTGCAACTGAAGCATTTCTACTGAAATATAGAAGAAATTATTGTAATGACCACCATTTAAAATCCAACTTTAATTTAGTGTACTACAAAAAAATAGCCATAGGTTTGTGAAAGTAGAATGTTTTCAAATAATTAATCTCCATTTACTTGACTTATAGTTTTTACATATGCACAGTTTTCTGACAGTTTTTTCTGCTTTAATGTGACCCAACAGTGGGACTGAGGCATTGAAAGAGGTTTCTTTGAACTAGTTAAACTGCAGATTAGTAAAAAAAAAAGCATGAATATGCTATTTTTTAACATGGTAAATAACAACCAATACAGTTCAAATCTCTCTTGAAATAAGGAATTCTAGAGGATTATTTGTGATTTACAAATACTGTCTTTATCAACACAGGTAAGAAATGTCCCAAATGATATAATATTGTGCTTACTATAAAGGCAAGAACTGTTTCTCTAGTTTTGGGT
Organism: Manis pentadactyla; assembly: GCF_030020395.1. Classification (NCBI taxonomy): domain Eukaryota; kingdom Metazoa; phylum Chordata; class Mammalia; order Pholidota; family Manidae; genus Manis; species Manis pentadactyla. The sequence goes on from NC_080025.1 coordinate 115,383,715, forward strand.
TCCAGACCATTTCTTTTTACCACAGATAAGAAATTAAGTTTTTTATCTAGTCTTGTATCCCAAAGAACCATTTGAAATATACTTGCAAGACTAAGGTAATGTGTAGTGGCTCATTCACAACACAATTTTGCTCATAATGAATGAATCAAAATTCATGCAGTTCGGTATCATTGTTGATCCTCTCTTTATTTAAAATTTTGATGTTTTGTTTATTTTGGATTTTTAACATTTAATTTCTTAAAATATTGTATTAAAGTATTTACACCTTGGTTATGAGTTTTTGGCATCCTCTGTCCTTTTGAATCCAAGGTTGAGTGCCTCACTTGCCTCACTCTGGCCTGGCTCAAATACTTCTTGAACACTGACTCTATCAGGTAGTATATTAGGCTCTTTACAATTAAAAGTGTCTCCAACTGTAAAGTAGTATAAGAAGAAGGACAAAACTGCTTTAACAACTTCTTTTGGTATTTAGTGCATATTAAGTAAGAATTTGAAGGACTTCAATTCCTTAAAACACATACTGGAGTTATATAAATGACTAAATTAGCAAAGGAGGGTACAACAGTATAGCCTTCAGGTTCTACTGAATATTTATATATACAATGGAAAACAATGAAGCATATTGCACAACTCAATTTTCAAACTCTCAGCAAAGTGTGTATAGAGTGAACATACTTCAATATAATAAAGGCAGTATATTATAAGCCCACAACTAACATCATACTGAATAGTGAAAAGCTGAATTCTTTTCCTCTAAGATCAGGAACAAGACAAGGATGTCCACTCCTGCCACTTTTATGCAACATAGTGTTGGAAATCCTAGCCAGAGCAATTAGACAAGAAAAAGAAATAAAAGGCATCTAAACTAGAAAAGAAGAAGTAAATTTGCCACTATTTGCAGATTACATATTATACACAGAAAACCCTAAGGACTCCACCAAAAACCTGTTGGAACTAATAAATGAATTCAGAAAGGTTGCAGGATACAACAGCAATATATAAAAATCTATTATGTTTCTATACACTAATAAAAAATTATCAGAAAGGGAAATTAAGAAAATAGTCCCACTGACAATTGCATCAGAAAGAATAAAACACCTTGGAATAAATTTAATAAAGGAGTTGAATGACCTGTACACTGAAAACTATAAGACACTGATGAAAGAAATTGAAGAATTCACAAATAATAGGCAGACATTCTATACTCATTAATGGGAATAATTAATATTGGCAAAATGTCCATACTACTCAAAGCAATCTATGGATACAATGAAATCCCTATCAAAAGTCTAATCCCTATCAAAAGGCATTTTTCAGAAAAATAGAACTCTCCTAGAATATATATGGAACCACAAAATATCACAAACAGTCAAAGCAATCTTGAGAAAGAACAAAGCTGGAGGTATCATGCTACCGGATTTCAAACTATATTGCAAAGCTGTAGTAATCAAAACAGTATGGTACTGACATGAAAACAAACACTTCAATCAGTGGAACAGATTAGAAAGCCCAGAAATAATTCCACATATATTTACCACAAAGGGGCAAAGAATATACAATGAGAAAAGGATAGTCCCTTTAATAAATGCTGCTGGGAAAACTGGACAGCCACATGCAAAAGAATGAAAATGGACCACAATCTTATACCACATACAAAAATTAACTAAATGGATTAAAGGCCTGAATGTAAGACCTGAAACCATAAAACTCCTAAAAGAAAAAAAAAACAGGTGTTATGCCCCTTCACATTGGTCTTGGCAATCATTTTTTTGATTTGATACCAAAAGTGAAGGCGATAAAAGCAAAATGAATCAGTGGGACCAGGTCAAACTAAAAAGCTTCTGAACAGTGTAGGAAATGATCAACAAATGAAAAGGCAACATATAAAATGGGAGAGAATATTTGCAAATCCTACATCAGATAAGAAGTTAACACCCAAAATGTATAGAGAACTCATACAACTCAATAGCAAAAACAATCAAACAATCCAATTAAAAAATGGGCAGAGGATCTGATTAGATGTTTTTCCAAAGAAGATACACAGATGGCCATGATAAGAAATCATCTCACACCTGGTAGAATGCTATTACAAAAAGACAAGAAATAACAAATGATAGCAAGGATGTAGAGCAAAGGGAACACTTGTGTACTGTTGGTGGGAATTTAAATTGGTTCAGCCATGATGGAAAACAGAATGGAGATTTCTCAAAAATATTAAAAATAAAACTAACATATGATCTAGCAATTCCACTTCTGGGTATTAGAAGAAACTGAAAACACTAACTAGAAAAGATAAGTGCACCACCTTATTCAATGCAGCATTATTTACAATAGCCAAAATATGGAAACAACCTTAATGTCCATCAGTGAATGGATAAAGAAAAAGTATTTTATAAACACACACACACACATAAATATTATTCAGCCATAAAAAGGAATGAAATTTTGCCATTTATGACAACATGGATGGACCTTAAGGACTTTATGCTAACTGAAATAAGTCAGAGAAAGAAAAATATCATATGAGCTAACTTATATTTGGAATCTAAAACAAAAACAAAAAAAAATTGAACTCATACAAAGAATAGATTGGTGGGGGATGGGAAAAATGGGTGAAGGTGGTCAAAGGTACAAACTTCTAGTTATATAGTAAATATTCATGGTGATGTAATATACAGCATAGTGACTACAGTTAACAATACTATATTGTATATATGAAAGCTGCTAAGAGAGATCTTAAAATTACAACTACAATAAAGTATTTTTTAACTATGTATGGTGACAGATGTGAACTAATCTTATTGTGGTGACTATTTCACAGTATATAGAAATATTGAATCATTATGTTGTACATCTGAAGTAAATGCATTGTATCTTAATATAAAAAAAGAAGATTTTATTGATTGCTCGAATTCAGGGGTCAACTGTATATGTAATCACATTTCAAATGCCATAACCAAGCCAGGGAATCTTTTTTGCTCTCAGTTTTCTGCATCCTTAGAAGAATTGAATAATTTAATAATCACATTTTTTACCTGCTCAAGATTAGTGTTGGTAACTAAAAATCAGAAGGAAAAAGCAAACTTTTGATTCATTGTTGAAAAAAATCTTCCAATGTTAAATTATCAGTCACATAAATGTATTTAATAAATATAAGTTGTTTATTGTTCATTAAACCAAATGAAAAATGAACTAAAGAAAACATTTTAATGACCTTATTTAGGTTTCTATTATACATTAATTCACTCCAGATTTTCAGAGGTTGATGGACCTTTGGGATTGTCTAGTCCAGTTCTCTCATTTACCAAGGAAGAAACTAAGAGAAGTGAGAGACTTACCTGGGGTCACAAAGCTAATTAGTAGTGGAACCTAAATTAAAACCCAGGTCCCTTGGCACAAGTCAGTAAAATCTAGAGCTAAAGTGAGTGGGGCAGTGTTAAGAATACCTCCAATGTGAAATCACTCATTCTTTTTTCTTTTTGACTTTTTCAATTAAAAATTTCAGGCATAATTTACTTGAAATAATGAGGCAATATCCAATTCAATGAGGTTAGACAAATACATAGCCTTGGATTCAGAGCAGTACCATCTCTAAAAAAAATCCCTAGTGCCCCTTTGAAGTAAATTCAAAGGGAACTGAAGTCCACTACTCCTGAGTACAGGCAATCACTGATCATTTTTTTTTGTCATTATAGATTTGACCTGTTCATTACAGCATTTCATATAAATAGCTTTATCCAGTATAGATCCTTTGTGTTTGAATTCATTAGTACAGCATATTGTTTAGAATTATCCAGATTTTTGGCTGTGTAGGATTCCACAGAATCCCATCACATGTTCATCTATTTACTGCTTAGAACTTAAGGTGTTACTACCCTCTGGCTACAAACAGACCCTCTATAAACATGAATGTATAAGTTTTTGTTGGAAATGTGTCTTCGTTTCTCTAGAATAAATAAGCAAGTGGAATTGCTGAGTCACATGATGAATTTATGTTTAACTTTATAAGAAGCTGTTAAACAGTTAAAGTACCATTTCACATTCTCACAAGTGATACTGAACTCCCAGTGCACCATATCCTCATCAATTCCTGGCATTGTCAGACATTTATTTTTAGTCTTTCCAAAGGCTGCATATTTTTGTTTCTCTTTCAAAATTGTTTTGGGTATTCAATATCTTTTGTATTTCTATGTAAACTTTAGATTTGGATTACTAATGCACACAAAATGTCTTCACTGAGATCAAATGGGATCTATAGATGATTGGAGAACTGACTTGCAAGTATTTCTAAAAATTTATTCTTAGGATCAAATCTTGGTTTTCACGCTTAAAAATTTTTTCTTTCTAATGGTTCATGGCTCAAATGTGGAGATGTAATTCAGATATGTATCCTGTCCTTGTATCATGTCATCTTATTAAACTCATTTTTTAGTTCCAGGAGCTCTTATATAGTTTTCATACATTGTCATGTCTTCTGTGAACAAAGAACATTTAAGTCTTTCTCTCCAATCTACATTTCTTTTATTTATTTTCCTTCCTTATTTCATTGCCTAGGACCTGCAGTACATTACTGAATATAAGTGCTGGGAGAAATCATCCTTACTTTGCGCAAATACTTAGGGAAAAAGTATTTAGTTTATCACAAGTAATTTTAATGTTAGCTGTACTTTTTTTTAAGATGCCCTTCAAAATTTGAGAATTTTTTTTATTCATGGCTTGCTGATATGATGATATTGATAGTTTTATTGTAAATGGGTTTTGCATCATTATTTTTTTTCTGACTCGCATGTGATGATTGTATGGATTCCTTTATTTCTTTCAGTATGGAGCAAAATATTGTTTGACTTTTGAATGCTAAGTTTATCATGAATTCCTAGTATCCCATTTGGTCATTATATATCATAATTTTTGTGGATTGTAGACTTGATTTTCTTGAGAACTCTTATTGAGGATTTAGTTGAGGACTTATGTATCTTTGTTCATGATTTATTATTGCCTGTGCTTTTTTCCTATAATTTCTTTGTATCATTTTGATGTCAGAGTAGTAATGGCCTTAAAAAATGAATTAGGAGGCATTTCCTCTGTTTTTCTGAAAGAGTTTATGTAAGATTTATATTAGCTATTCCTTAAATTTTAATAAAATTCACCAGTGAGACCATGTGGGTCTATAACTTACATTTTGAAAGGCTCTAATTACAACTTTAACTTCCTTAATACACTTAAGGCAATTCCAATTTTCTGAAGTAGTGTATTTTCATTTTATTTTTGATAATCTGTTTTTGAAGGGATTTGTCCACTTCTTATAAATTGTTGGCAACATTCTGCTTTTGTCCTTTCTATGTCTGAAGACTCCATAATTATTCTTGGTATTGGTAATTTGTGTGTAGCTACTTCCTTTTATATCAATCATTTTAACTCCATGTTTATCAATATAATTGATTTTTTGGTTACTGAAGTATAATTGACAAAATACCCTATTAGTTTCAGGTGTACATTACAGTGAGTTGATATTTTTATGCAGTATGAAATGATCCCCACAATAAGTCTTTTTTTTTTAGGAACAAGCTTTAGATTGCATTATTTCTTTTAGCTTTTCGATCACTTTTTCTTTCATTTCCCTTCTTCATTGTTACTTCCTTCCCTCATTTGGGTTTTAATTTGTTGCTTTTTTCCCTAGTTACTTACAGTGAAAGTGTAGTGTTTGAGATCGCTCTCCGTGTCTAAGTATTTAAAGCTATATTCTTTATGCCCTGCCTTAATGAATTACCACAAATATTGATTTGTGATGTTTCATTTTGATTTAATTCAAAATATTTTCTAATTGTCCTTATGATTCTTTCTTCAATCCATGGGCTATTAGAAGCATGTCATTTTCATTTCCAAGTTTTTAAGCGTTCTCTAGGTATTTTTTCTTACTGTTTTCTAATTTAATTTCATTTTGGTCACAGAACATACTCTTCATAATTTAGTCATCTTATAAAATGACCAAGTATTTGGTGTATCTTGGTGAATAAACTATATGAACTTGAAAAGGACATTCATTTTGCCATTGTTCAGAAGCATTTCCTACAAATGTCAAGCATCTCAATTTGGTTGAGAGCATTCAAATTTCCTATATCCTTGCTGTTTTTGTTGTATTAACTAATGAGCAGTTCTGTCAGTTTTGCCTTATGGACCTTGAAGGTTGGTTATGGGATGCATGCTTATTTTGCATTATTATGTCTTCTTGGTGAATTGACACTTTAAACATATGCAAGATCTCTTTTTATCTCAGATAATATTCCCTGCCCTACAGTCAAAATTGCTAGTAGTAAAATAGCCACTGCAGTATTCTTATACAGTATTTGCTTGGTGTATCTTTTTTCATCCTTTCAACTTATATGTGTCTTTATATTTAATGTATATTTTTGTCAATCAAAGTTTTGGATCTTGCTTTACCCAGCATGACAATTTCTGCTCTTTGGTTGGAATATTTAGACCATTTATGTATATTTCATGTAATTTCCTTTTGGTGGCATTTAATTTTCCCATTCTGCTATTAGTTATCTTTTTGTCTCAACTGCTCTCTGTTCCATTTTCTGCATTTTCTGTTGTCCTTTGGATTCAGTATATTTTAATATTCTATTTTATCTCTTCAGCTGATTTATTGGCTTTATTCCTTTATTTTTTGTTGTTGTGGTGGTGGTTGGGTACTCTTTGATTTATCAGTCTCCTTCCAAGTAACATACCATTTATATGTGGCATAAGACTATTAGGGCAGTTTACTTCCATTTACTCTACTCCTGTCATTTGTACTTTTGTTACCATGCTTTTTATACCTACATTCATATTATAACTTTAAAACACTTTGTAGGGCTTTTTGACATTCTGAATTATTTTATAAGAAAACCTAAAAGAAACTTAAAAGTGATAAAATGTATTTTTAACTTACTGACATATTTAAAAATTTTGTGTTCTTCCAATAATGTATATCTGAATTTCTAGTTGGTGGAATTTTCATTCAGCCTGAAGAACTTCCTTTTAATATGTCTTATAACAGCTTTCTTAGTGATATATTTTCTGCATTTTGTTTGTATGAAAACATGCTCATTTTATTAGCATTTTATGGTTATTTTCATTGCATATAAAATTTTAGATTCCGATTTTTTTGTTTTTCAGCACTTTAAAGATGACATTACACTGTACTGTTTTGCATTGCCTCTGATGAGAAAGTAGTTCTTAGTCTTTTCTGTTTTCCTCAATAAGTATTATGCCTTCTTTCTTTGTTTAATACTTTGACTAGTTTAGTTAGTTATCATCAGTTTTCAGCAACTTGGTTACGGTGTGCCTTGTTACGGTTTTCTTTATGTCTTTACATGTCAGGAAACAGTGGGATAATTGGGTCTCTGAGGTTTCGGTTTTCATCAGATTTGCAAACGGCCCTTATTTTTCACAAGTCTTTTAAACAGATGTTTATTATTATTTTATTTTATTTTTTCAGCTTTATTGAAGTATCATTGACAATAACATTGGAAGGTATTGAAAATGTACGATGTGATGATTTAATGCACATATACAGCATGAAAGGATCCGCACCTCCATCAAGTTACTAATACCTCCATAATCTTATATATATTGATCTATTTTTTTTTTTTAAGAATGCAACTTTGTTTATCAGTAGGAAAACAGATTAATACACTATTGTATAGTCATGCAACGAAATACCATACATTACTTTTTTTTTTTTATGGGTAATTTTTTTTTTTTTTTTGAGAGGGCATCTCTCATATTTATTGATCAACTGGTTATTAACAACAATAAAATTCTGTATAGGGGAGTCAATGCACAATCATCAACCAACTCCAAGCCTAATTCTCGTCAGTCTCCAATCCTCTGAAGCATAACGAACAAATTCTTACATGGTGAACAAATTCTTACATAGTGAATAAGTCCTTACATGGTGAACAGTACAAGGGCAGTCATCACAGAAACTTTCGGTTTTGATCACGCATTATGAACTATAAACAATCAGGTCAAATATGAATATTCGTTTGATTTTTATACCCGATTTACATGTGAATCCCACTTTTCTCCCTTATCATTATTATTATTATTATTTTTAATAAAATGCTGAAGTGGTAGGCAGATGCAAGACAAAGGCAGAAAACACAGTTAAGTGCTGTAAGAGGGCAAATGCAGATGATCAAGTGTGTGCCTATAGACTAAGTATTAATCCAAGCTAGACAAGGGCAACAAAACATCCACGGATGCAGATTTCTCTCAAAACAGGGGAGGGTGAGGTTCTAAGCCTCACCTCTGTTGATCCCCAATTTCTCACCTGATGGCCCCCCTGCGACTGTGCCTGTCTTAGGTTGTTCCTCCCTTGAGGAATCTTACCCGTCTCTGGCTAATCAGTCATCTTCCCGGGCCATACAGGGAAATCTAAAGTTGGTAAGTGAGAGAGAAGTCATATTATTTGAAAAGGTTAGCTTTTTACTTATTTGCATATTTATGCCCTGTGGCTTTTATGACCAGCATTTGTCTTGAGGTATCTTTACCACTTGGAAGAATTATGATACTCGGTAATTTAGTTATGAGGCACAAATTCTACTTAAGGTTTGTAATTAGGAAGGAAGAAGAAAAGCTATAGAAGTAGCAGACGAAAGAAAACATGGGAAGATTGATTATTTCTCTGACATATCTTCTTGTAGCATAACATAAGCATGTATAGGTTTTAAACTACTGATTAAATTGCGCACACACATTAACATAATAGGAATACAGCTACATAACCAAAGCAGACCTACAATTACCAGCCATCTCCAGTGAAACCAAGAAAACCAGTTAGGCACCCTAGGCATTTGTGAAAACTTATCAATGATATGATGGATATTGTCTAACTAATAGTGTGAGAAAAATCAGACAAATTAAAACAACACATTCCTGGGAACTGTTCACATCCCATATGTTCTTTTAACAGCAGATAGTCTGTAGTCACAAGATTTTGGAGCGCTGAAACTTGCACTTCTCCTAATTCTTGGTTGAGTTCAGACAGCATAGATCCAGTCAAATTTGTTGTTTTACTGTATGCACAGGCCAGCTTAGATATCTCCTTCTTCATTCCAATGGCAAGTCCAGGAACTGGTGGGATGAATGCATCTACACCTGTGACAGTGCTTGGATCTTTGTTGGGGTTTTTTGATGATCATCTTCTGGAATGACTCTTCCAGAGAATGTTGATGTTGGAAGTTCTTCTTCATAGCGTATCTTAATTCATTTTCTGGGTAGCCAAATTAGGCTTTGATCCTCTGTATAAACACAAACAAACACTTTGCCCACACTTTGATATGCCCTTTATATCATTGTGAAGAACTTATTGGAGATCATCACACAGAAACTGCTTTTTTTTTTTTAAGGGACAGGAATATTATCTAAAAAATGTACTTCCATAGCTGATCATCTGACACCCTTTAAATGATCAAAATTAAGGATATTTAAAGCATGCATTAATCGTTGATTTAGTTAGTTTTAGCCTATCAGGGAGTAATCCCCCTTTTCTTTCTTTCTTTTTTTTTTTTGTTATCATTAATCTACAATTACATGAAGAATATTATGTTTACGGGGCTCTCCCCTATACCAGGTCCTCCCCGCAAACCCCTTTACAGTCACTGTCCATTAGCATAGCAATATGTTGTGGAATCACTACTTATCTTCTCTGTGTTGTACAGTCCTCCCCTTTCTCCCACCCCCCCATGCATGCTAATCATAATACCCCCTTCCTTCTTCACCCTCCCTTATCCCTCCCTACCCACCCATCCTCCACAGTCCCTTTCCCTTTGGTACCTGTTAGTCCATTGTTGGGTTCTGTGATTCTGCTGCTGTTTTGTTCCTTCAGTTTTTCCTTTGTTCTTATACACCACAGATGAGTGAGATCTTTTGGTATTTCTCTTTCTCCACTTGGCTTATTTCACTGAGCATAATACCCTCTAGCTCCATCCATGTTGTTGCAAATGGTAGGATTTGTTTTCCTCTTATGGCTGAGTAATATTCCATTGTGTATATGTACCACATCTTCTTTATCCATTCATCTACTGATGGACACTTAGGTTGCTTCCAATTCTTGGCTATTATAAATAGTGCTGCGATAAACATAGGGGTGCATCTGTCTTTTTTTAAACTGGAGTGCTGCATTCTCAGGGTAAATTCCTAGGAGTGGAATTCCTGGGTCAAACGGTAAGTTTATTTTGAGCATTTTGAGGAACCTCCATACTGCTTTCCACAATGGTTGAGCTAATTTACATTCCCACCAGCAGTGTAGGAGGGTTCCCCTTTCTCCACAGCCTCGCCAACATTTGTTGTTGTTTGTCTTTTCGATGGCAGCCATCCTTACTGGTGTGAGGTGATACCTCATTGTGGTTTTAATTTGCATTTCTCTGATAATTAGCGATGTGGAGCATCTTTTCATGTGTCTGTTGGCCATCTGTATTTCTTTTTTGGAGAACTGTCTGTTCATTTTTTAATTGGATTATTTGTTTTTTGTTTGTTGAGGTGTGTGAGCTCTTTATATATTTAGGTCATCAAGCCTTTATCAGATCTGTCATTTACAAATATATTCTCCCATACTGTAGGGTACCTTTTTGTTCTATTGATGGTGTCTTTTGCTGTACAGAAGCTTTTCAGCTTAATATAGTCCCACTTGTTCATTTTTGCTTTTGTTTTCCTTGCCCAGGGAGATATGTTCAAGAAGAGGTCACTCATGTTTATGTCTAAGAGGTTTTTGCCTATGTTTTTTTCTAAGAGTTTTATGGTTTCATGACTTACATTCAGGTCTTTGATGCATTTTGAATTTACTTTTGTGTATGGGGTTAGACAATGGTCCAGTTTCATTCTCCTACATGTAGCTGTCCAGTTTTGCCAGCACTATCTGTTGAAGAGACTGTCATTTCGCCATTGTATGTCCATGGCTCCTTTATCCAATATTAATTGACCATATATGTTTGGGTTAATGTCTGGAGTCTCTAATCTGTTCCACTGGTCTCTGGCTCTTTTCTTGTGCCAGTACCAAATTGTCTTGATTACTATGGCTTTGTAGTAGAGCTTGAAGTTGGGGAGTGAGGTCCTCCCTACTCTATTCTTCTTTCTCAGGATTGCTTTGGCTATTCGGGGTCTTTGGTATTTCCATATGAATTTTTGAATTATTTGTTCCAGTTCGTTGAAGAATGTTGCTGGTAATTTGATAGGGGTTGCATCAAATCTGTATATTGCTTTGGGCAGGATGGCCATTTTGATGATATTAATTCTTCCTAGCCAGGAGCATGGGATGAGTTTCCATTTGTTAGTGTCCCCTTTAATTTCTCTTAAGAGTGACTTGTAGTTTTCAGGGTATAGGTCATTCACTTCTTTGGTTAGGTTTATTCCTAGGTAATTTATTCTTTTTGATGCAATTGTGAATGGAATTGTTTTCCTGATTTCTCTTTCTATTGGTTCATTATTAGTATATAGGAAAGCCACAGATTTCTGTGTGTTAATTTTGTATCCTGCAACTTTGCTATATTCTGATATCAGTTCTAGTAGTTTTAGAGTGGAGTCTTTAGGGTTTTTTATGTACAATATCATGTCATCTGCAAATAGTGACAGTTTACCTTCTTCTTTACCAATCTGGATTCCTTGTATTTCTTTGTTTTGTCTGATTGCCGTGGCTAGGACCTCCAGTACTATGTTAAATAACAGTGGGGAGTGTAGGCATCCCTGTCTTGTTCCCGAGCTCAGAGGAAAAGCTTTCAGCTTCTCGTTGTTCAGTATGATGTTGGCTGTGGGTTTATCCTATATGGCCCCTATTATGTTGAGGTACTTGCCCTCTATACCCATTTTGTTGAGAGTTTTTATCATGAATGGATGTTGAATTTTGTTGAATGCTTTTTCAGCATCTATGGAGATGATCGTGTGGTTTTTGTCTTTCTTTTTGTTGATGTGGTGGATGATATTGATGGATTTTTGAATGTTGTACCATCCTTGCATCCCTGGGATGAATCCCACTTGGTCATGGTGTATGATCCTTTTGATATATTTTTGAATTCAGTTTGCTAATATTTTATTGAGTATTTTTGCATCTACATTCATCAGGGATATTGGTCTGTAATTTTCTTTTTTGGTGGGATCTTTGCCTGATATTCATATTAGGGTGATGTGGGCTTCATAGAATGAGATTGGGAGTATTCCCTCCTCTTCTATTTTTTGGAAAACTTTAAGGAGAATAGGTATTATGTCTTCCCTGTATGTCTGATAAAATTCCGTGGTAAATCCGTCTGGCCCCGGGGGTTTTGTTCTTGGGTAGTTTTTTGATTACCGTTTCAATTTCTTTGCTCATAATTGGTTTGTTTAACTTTTGTGTTTCTTCATTGGTCAGTCTTGGAAGGTTGTATTTTTCTAGGATGTTGTCCATTTCTTCTAGGTTTTCCAGCTTCTTAGCATATAGGTTTTCATAGTAGTCTTTAATAATTCTTTGTATTTTTGTGGAGTCTGTCATGATTTTTCCATTCTCATTTCTGATTCTGTTGATGTGTGTTGATTCTCTTTTTCTCTTAATAAGTTTGGCTAGAGGCTTATCTATTTTGTTTATTTTCTCAAAGAACAAGCTCTTGGTTTCATTGATTTTTGCTATTGTTTTATTCTTCTCAATTTTGTTTATTTCTTCTCCAGTCTTTATTATGTCCCTCCTTCTCCTGACTTTAGGCCTCATTTGTTCTTCTTTTTCCAGTTTTGATAATTGTGATGTTAGACTATTCATTTGGGATTGTTCTTCCTTCTTCAAGTGTGCCTGGATCGCTATATACTTTCATCTTAAGACTGCTTTTGCTGCGTCCCACAGAAGTTGGGGCTTTGTGTTGTTGTTGTCATTTGTTTCCATATATTCCTTGATCTCTACTTTAATTTGTTCATTGATCCATTGATTATTTAGGAGCATGTTGTTAAGCCTCCATGTGTTTGTGAGCCTTTTTGTTTTCTTTGTAGAATTTATTTCTAGTTTTATACCTTTTTGGTCTGAAAAGTTGGTTGGTAGAATTTCAATATTTTGGAATTTACTGAGGCTCTTTTTGTGGGCTAGTATGTGGTCTATTCTGGAGAATGTTCCATGTACACTTGAGTAGAACATACATCCTGTTTCTTTTGGATGTAGAGTTCTATAGATGTCTATTAGGTCCATCTGTTCTACTGTGTTGTTCAGTGCCTCCATGTCCTTACTTATTTTCTGCCCAGTGGATCTATCCTTTGGGGTGAGTGGTGTGTTGAAGTCTCCTAAAATGAATGCATTGCAGTCTATTTCCCCCTTTAGTTCTGTTAGTATTTGTCTCACATAAGCTGGTGCTCCTGTGTTGGGTGCATATATATATTTAGAATGGTTATATTCTCTTGTTGGACTGAGCCCTTTATCATTATGTAGTGTCCTTCTTTATCTCTTGTTACTTTCTTTGTTTTGAAGTCTATTTTGTCTGATATTAGTACTGAAAGCCCTGCTTTCTTCTCGCTGTTGTTTGCCTGAAATATGTTTTACCGTCCCTTGACTTTTAGCCTGTGCATATCTTTGGGTTTGAGGTGAGTTTCTTGTAAGCAGCATATAGATGGGTCTTGCTTTTTTATCCATTCTATTACTCTGTGTCTTTTGATTGGTGCATTAAGTCCATTTACATTTAGGGTGACTATTGAGAGATATTACTTATTGCCATTGTAGGCTTTAAGTTTGTGGTTACCAAAGGTTCAAGGTTAGCCTCTTAAGTATCTTACTGCCTAACTTAGCTCGCTTATTGAGCTGTTATATACACTGTCTGGAGATTCTTTTCTTCTCTCCCTTCTTATTCCTCCTCCTCCATTCTTCATATGTTGGGTGTTTTGTTCTGTGCTCTTTTTAGGAGTGCTCCCATCTAGAGCAGTCCCTGTAAGATGCCCTGTAGAGGTGGTTTATGGGAAGCAAATTCCCTCGGCTTTTGCTTGTCTGGGAATTGTTTAATCCTGCCATCATATTTAAATGATAGCCATGCTGGATACAGCATCCTTGGTTCAAGGCCCTTCTGTTTCATTGCATTAAATATATCATGCCATTCTCTTCTGGCCTGTAGGGTTTCTGTCGAGAAGTCTGATGTTAGCCTGATGGGTTTTCCTTTATAGGTGACCTTTTTCTCTCTAGCTGCCTTTAAAACTCTTTCCTTTTCCTTGATCTTTGCCATTTTAATTATTATGTGCCTTGGTGTTGTCCTCCTTGGATCCTTTCTGTTGGGGGTTCTGTGTATTTCCGTGGTCTGTTTGATTATTTCCTCCCCCAGTTTGGGGGAGTTTTCAGCAATTATTTCTTCAAAGACACTTTCTATCCCTTTTCCTCTCTCTTCTTCTTCTGGTACCCCTATAATACGGATATTGTTCCTTTTGGATTGGTCACACAGTTCTCTTAACATTGTTTCATTCCTGGAGATCCTTTTATCTCTCTCTATGTCAGCTTCTATGCGTTCCTGTTCTCTGGTTTCAATTCCATCAATGGCCTCTTGCATCTTATCCATTCTGCTTATAAACCCTTCCAGAGTTTGTTTCACTTCTGTAATCTCCTTCCTGGCATCTGTGATCTCCCTCTGGACTTCATCCCATATCTCTTGCGTATTTCTCTGCATCTCTGTCAGCATGTTTATGATTCTTATTTTGAATTCTTTGTCAGGAAGACTGGTTAGGTCTGTCTCCTTCTCTGGTGTTGTCTCTGTGATCTTGGTTTGCCTGTAATTTTGCCTTTTCATGGTGATAGAAATAGTTTGCAGAGCTGGGACGAGTGATAGCTGGAAGAACTTCCCTTCTTGTTGGTTTGTGGCCCTCCTCTCCTGGGAGAACAGCGACCTCTAGTGGCTTGTGCTGGGCAGCTGCGCACAGACAGGGCTTCTGCTTCCTGCCTGGCTGCTATGGAGTTTATCTCTGCTGTTGCTGTGGGCGTGGCCTTTCTCGGGCTGCGGCTCCAAAATGGTGGAGCCGTGTTGGTGGGGGAGCGGCCGGGAGGCTATTTATCTCCATGAGGGGCCTCCCTGCTCCCTGCTGCCCAGGTAGTTAGAGTTCCCAGAGATCCCCAGATTCCCTCCCTCTGGACTAGGTGTCCTGCCCTGTCCCTTTAAGACTTCCAAAAAGCACCCGCCAAAACAAAACAAAATAAATAAATAAATAAATATATAAATAAAGCCGCTTGCTTTTCTTTGTCCTCAGGTGCTGGCCTCAGGGACCCGCTCATCATTCCTGCTGCCCTGTTTCCCTAGTATCCAGGACCCCACGCATACACTGTGTCTGCGCTCTGGTCCGGATGGCTGGGGCTGGGTGTTCAGCAGTCCTGGGCTCCCTTTCCCTCCCCGCTCTGACTCCTCTCCTCCCACAGGGAGCTGGGGGGATGGGCGCTTGGGTCCCGCGGGGCTGGGGCTTGTATCTTTCCCCCTTCCCGAGGCGCTGGGTTCTCGCAGGTGTGGATGTGGTCTGGATGTTGTCCTTTGTCCTCTGGTCTCTATTCTAGGATGAGTTGTCTTTGTTATATTTTCATAAATATGTGTGGTTTTGGGAGGAGATTTCCATTGCTCTACTCACACCACCATCTTGGCTCCACCCATTTCTGCCCAGATGTTTATTCTGAGCACTGAAATCAAGGAGAAAGATACAGATGTTTCCCATATACACTCTGTACCTACTCATGCATAGCCTTTTCCATTATGTCCCAGCAGTGTGGTACATTTGTTACAATTGATAAGTCTATATTCACAAGTCATTATTACCCCAAATACATACTTTACATTACGTTTTATTCTCAGTGTCATATATTCTTTGGGTATGGACAAATGTACAATGATGTGTATCCACCAATACAGTATCATAAAAAATAAGTTCACTGCCCTAATAATATTCTGTGCTCAACCTATTCATCCTTTCTTCCTCCCAACTCCTGGTAACCACTCATCTTTTAACTGTTGCCATAGTGTTGTCATTTCCAGAATGTCATACAGTTGGAATCATATAGAAGGCAGTCTTTCAGACTGGCTTCTTATAATTAATAGTATGGATTTAAAGATCCTCCATGTTTTTCTATGGCTTGATAGTTCATTTCTTTTTCACACTAAATAATATTCCATGATCTGGGTGTACCACAGTTTATCTATCACCTGCTGAAGGGCAGGTTTTGGCAGTTAAAAATAAAGCTGCTATAAACATTGTGTGTTTTTTTTGGTGTGCATATGGTTTCAACTCTTTTGGTTAAATACCAAGGGTCAGAACTGCTGGATATCGATATGGATAAGAATGCATTTAGTTTTCTGAGAAACTGCCAAATGTCTCCAAAGTGGCTATACTATTTCCATTCCCACCAGGAATGAATGAGAGTTCCTTTTGTTCCACACCCTTGCTAACATTTGTGTTGTCAGTTTCAGATTTGGGTCATTCTAACAGGTGTGTAGTGGTATCTCACTTTAATTTGCATTTCCCTGATGACATGATGTGGAGTATTTTCTTATGTGACTATTTGCCATCTGCATAACTTCTTTGATAAAGTGTCTGTTGAGGTCTTTGTCTCATTTTTAACTCAGGTTGCTTTTTTCTAATTGTTGAATTTTATGATTTCTTTCTATATTTTAAATTAGCAGTTCAGTTCTTTATCAGATGTGCCTTCTGCAAATATTTTCTCCCAGTCTATGGCTTGTCCTGTCATTCTTTGTTCATTGTCCTTCACAGAGTGGAAGTTTGTAGTTAAAGAAGTCCAGCTTATTGTTTTTTTCTGTGGAACAAAAGCCATTGCCAATTCTGAGATTTTCTCTTATGTTATTTTCTAGGAGTTTTATACACTGTGTTTTACATTTTGGTGTGAGATCCATTTGGGTTTAATTTTTTGAAGGGGTAAGGTCTGCCTCAAGATTCATTTTTTTGTATGCAGATATCCAGTTGTTCCAACATCACTCTTTGAAAAGGCTATCTTTGCACTGCATTTTTTTCTCTTGTTCTCTTTTCAAGCAGTTTTGCATTAGATACTGTACCTTGTGGATGCTGTGCTGTTGAGTATCTGCATTGTGTTGACTTCCTGAAAAGAGATGAATATTGTTTTGGCACACATTTAAGTTACGTGCAGATCATCTTGGTCATTTCTTGCGTTTAAGCTGAGAAAATGAGTCTCAAGTAACCTTTACTCTATGGTTTGTTTACTACTAAGGCAGCCTTTTCTGGGACCTTCATTAAATGCTATGGGTATTCAATAACATCTTCATATTGCCTGGTAAGAACTTGAATAGCTCCCAGCCCTGTGTATTCTGGAAGTTGTTTGGCTTTTAGCTCACTGTCCACTGTTCTTCCCCCCTGCCTGGTCTTATGTACTATCAGACATATGAATATCTTAGTATTCAGATGAAGACTTAACAGACACCTCAACAGATTTCTGGAGTCTCTTCTGTTCTTTGATAATTCTGCTCCACAAATTCTAATCACTTGAGACTCTCCAAATTCAAACTGGTCTCTTCAACTCAGCAAGATTATTGTGCTCTGTTTGGAGTTTCCTTCTCTACATTCCAGTCTAGAAAATGCCTCCAGGTAGAAATTTAGGGTATTCATACAGAACACCTCATCTGTTTCCCTTCTTTCACAGTTAATAGTCCTGTATAGACCAATTTCTGATAACAGCTATTTAATATTTATTTTTCAGTTATTTATGGCAGGAAAGCGCCTGGTTCTAGATACATTATTAAAGCTAAAAGTGAAAGATATTTGAAGAAAAATATTTTTGCAGGTTTATTTCAAAATATAGATACATGCATATATATTTAGGCAAGCAGATGACTGTGAGAGTTAAGGCTGCATTTAACAATCAGAAAAGTAAAAATTGACATACACATAACCGGCTTGGATTTCCTGTTTGAATGAATAGTTTCAAAAGAATAAGTTTTATTTAATATTCTTTAATTATTTGATATGAAAAACAAAGTCTATAATCCACATAAGATTTTAAAAAATATGTTCAACTAAGTCAATGATTAAAAGCAAAATAATCAGTCCCCTATACACGTACCCACCTCCACACACAGACTTTTTCTTTCTAAGTTGTCAGGTTTTTTCTTCTTTTCCACGACCCAGCTATTTGCTAGGTAAAACTGAATGCCAACACCTTTTAAAACATGATATTTTAAGCTGAAAAGTTAAGCTGTGGGAGTTTGGGAAAACTTACTTAAAAAATATAATTGCTTTCAAAAACATTTTCTAGGACTTGAATGTCACCAAAGGAATAAAAAATGAGGGGAAAAGCAGACTATGATCCTGAAAGTATTTTTGAAGGAAATCTTTTTTTTCTGTTGCATGATATCATAGACATTTTCTTCTTTTTCATAGGCCTGGCTGTATTTTTCCTTTTGTTTGTGAGTTATGATTAATAAGCACCAGGGTTTGACTATTAGTGTTTAAAGAGAAAAGAAAAAAAAAACTTAAACCTGTTAGTGATTGTTTCATTGATTCTAAGCCTGTCCTTTAGTACGCACTGGAATGGCAAGGAAGTCTGGCCTGTTAAAAGCTGATGTGGTGTCAGGGGATTCTTGATCCAATTTCTCACCAGTGCATAGTCTCTCATCTTAGCCTGACATTCTACTCCACTCGCCACTGTCAATGTCAGAGGAAGTGTCATGATTTGAACAATAGAATCTTCCAGAAGAAGAGACACTGTGTTTACTTTTAAGAATCAGTCATTGTACATTTAGAAACGTTTTCTGGGGTTAGCAGAAACATATTTGACTGGATGAAAAGCAAAACTTCTTGTCTATGCTCAGATTCACTGACTCAAGACTGGAAGGGATTTTAAAAGCCCAACTAGCCCAGTCTCCGATTTTCAGGTAAAAAAAAAAAAGAGATTTTTCTGCTAGATTTTTAAAGATCTCCATGAAGCACATTCTACAATTACTTTAATTGTTTCTTGGGGATTCAGCAAATCCAATTCTATTTCTAATACTTTTGGTTTGCTTTCTTGAAATATGCTTTACATCAAAAGAATTGTTGGCAAATATACATTCAACTGTTTTTTGATCTCTAACTAGCAAAATTTTGTGCACAAATCACATTCTTATGTAGTTGGTGGTGTTCTACTGTGGGGGTAAGCAACCTTTTCTGTAAAGGGCCAGATGGCCTCTGTTCTGTTCTAATGCTGGCCATGAGGTCTCTGTTGCAAACGCATTACTCCACATTGTACAATAAAAGCAGCCAAAGATAATATGGAAATAAATGGGCTAAGTGTGTTCCAATAAATGTTTATTTACAAAAGCTGGAGGTGGGTCAGGGATTGAGGGTAGCAGTTTGCCAACCCCTATTCCACTCTGTTGACAACCTTACTCCTGGGAAAGGCAGTCATATGTATGCAGTCATTTTACTGTTACGTGGTCACATAAGAATGTGCTTTGGGCCCAGAATGTTTCCTTACAAAGAGAAAAAGAGCCCTCATAACCTCTGATGGGCATTTTCCTTTGTTTGGGAATATCTTCCCCTGGTCTGGACTTGATGTGTACTTCTTTGTTCTGGTTAAGCATGTGCATCATATGACACCTGATCAACCCCACCGCTGTGTCAGTTCCCAGTGGAGAAGGAACAGGGTACCCTGCCTATTAGACAAAAGGGGTGTGTGCAGACCCCCTTCCTGCTTTGGGATTTTGGGGTGAGACCCACTGGCCACAGGGGACTGACGACCACTACTGAAACTTTCATGCATAGGGTGATCTTACACTTCTCTTCTCTATGTGGGCAAAGCATTGTCCCATCTAATGTCATTGTGAGTCATGTCTTTCTTGAAGACCCTAACAACTGGAAACTCTGGAATGGGGTGATGTGCGAGGACTAATGCTCCTGGCTGCAGACACTTTCGTGCTCTTTGTTACCTTCCATTTGGTGGGACTCCTCCACTGGTAACAGATGCCACTCAACACTTATATTTTATTCTATTATTTGAAAGATATAATATGTTCTCTAAAAATGCATCTTCTAATTATGGGATCAGGTTAAGCAATTGCTTTTAGCTAAACCTATTAACTAAACTGTCCTATAGCAAAGCTAAGAATTGTCATGTCAATTCTAGGCTAATTCAGAATGGTGTCTTATTTCTTCATGAGGCTCTCTGATTACTAGGTCAAATCAATTGCATTCTGGTTATGAAATAATTCTGGGATATTGTACTATGCCCCAGTACAGTACTTTGTTGTTGAGTATTTCTATTAAAACAAATGTACATAAAATTAAATGAAAATATGCATATTAACATTAGTAAATAACATAATCAATGACATTCATAACTAATGATATTTAGTCAAATACTTTTTAGAAAGAGGACTTTGTTATTCTTCCCCAGTGAAATTTTAGCTATTACTTAAATTTTGATTATTATAGTATTTAAGCCAAGAAAATTTTTAGATAAGAATATTAGTGAAAACTTCACTTATATAAGTAATGGTTTTTCAGGAAAATGTATACAATTGTTTAGATTTAGATATTTTATCCAGCTGTTTTCTCAGAAATGGTGAAGTTATATTTTAAAGTAAGAACTGTGTAATTTAGATTCATCAATTTTTGGAATTTTCAGTAATATTTAGATTCTTTTGGTAAGATTTCATGTAGTTATCTTGATACAGATTCTCTATCTGAATCAACTGTAAATTGATGAACTATTTTGAAAAAGTAAAATATTGAAGATATGTTGAGAAATAAATGAAGTATTTTGTAAATATGTTTAGAAATACAGCTACATGTAATTAAAGTTAATCACTTAAGCAATTTTTCATTTCATTTCAGGTCCTTGTGTGAAATCCCACTAAGTATCTCTTCATATCATGACAGAAATGATCATAATTCTGATAATATCTGTATTTTTATCTGAACAATGATAAAAAGCCATTTGTATTTCATTTTTATTGAATCAAACAACGGTGATCTGTTCTTTTTAGAGCATGATAAATATTCTTAGCTGAGTAAGGATTAAATTCACTATGTATGGTTTCTTAAAACATCTTGAGGAACATATTAATGAATCAGATAGCTAAAACTTTCATGGGTAGGGTGAAATATAAAAATCTATATGCTAAGAATTTATGAATATATCGGCATTACAGACTCTATCAAGATTCTCACTACCCTTAGAAACTAGATAAGAATGAGGTAAGAACAGAGACAGAAATCAACTTTGTTTTAGCTTTACTTTTTTTTATCAGATTCTTAAAAGTTACATTCTTCATTTACATATAGCCCATTTATATGCCTGTCCAACCCCAGGCGTATATTAAGATCTTTCTGAATGAAGGCCATTTCTGCATCCACAAATCTGTTTGAATAGTTTGACTGAAGAACAGTCAAATCAGTCCAAAAACCAGACATCAATCAAAAAATTTGTGTCAAAATAAAAGTTGCAAGTATTTTTAAAATATAAAACTGCTAGTTGACTTAGGACTTCTTTCTTTTTTGGCTGATGGTCTTGTGGGTTTTTTTTATTCTTTTAAGACAGCTTTATAGAGGTCTACTTTACATACAATGATATTCACAAAGATTATTGGTTTACCACTGCTAAATCATAACAAAAACATTTTCATCATCCTTAAATTCCCCTTACATTTTTTTGTAGTCAGTGCCCCATCCAATGCTCAACCCCTGGCCACTTCACTCTTCTTTGCATTTTCTAGTGTTTAATATACATAGAATCATACAGTATGTGATCTGTTGTTTCTTTTTCAGGTAGTTTGATTCTTTTGAGATTTACCCATATTGTTAACAAATGTTGTAAAACCCACAATACACTGCTATTATTTTTGCTTTAAATAGTTTGTCTTTCAACAAAATTATAAGTGAAAAAAAGGTGTTTTAAATTTGGTCATATATCTATGATTTCTGGTGCTTTTCATTTGTATAGATTGAAATTTCCTTCCAGTTATCATATTCCCTTTCTCTGAAGAACTGCCACAGTTTTCTAATGTGTATCTGCAGGTGATTAATTCTCTGTTTATTGGCCTAAAAAGTTTTACTTTGCCTTCATTTTTGAATGGTATTTTTACTGACATAAGAATTCTTGACTGACAGCTTTTTTTTTCAACAAATCTTTGAAGATTTTCCTTCATTGTCTTCTGCATTGCATAGTTTCTGGTACAAAGTCTGTGGTAATTTTTTATTTTTTTTTCTCTAAACATAAATGTCTTTTTTCTTCTGGCTGCTCATAAGCTTTTTCACCTGTAACTGGTTTTCAGCAGTTTTATTTCAATGCATTTTGTTATGACTTTATTCATGTTTCATTTCCTTGGCACTTTCTGAGTTTTACATGCAGTGAATTTCGTTTTCATCAAATTTGGAAAATGTTCAGTCATTATTTCTTCAAATGTTTTTTGGCCCTTACTGTCTCCTCCTTCTGCAACTCTAATTACAAGTATGATGGATGCTTACTGCTGTCCCACAGAACATTGATGCCCTGTTCATTTTTTTCATTTTTCTGTCTTTCATTTGGGATTGTTTACATTGCTATGGCTGCAAATTTATTCATTTTCCCCTCTGTAGTGTCTCATATGCTGCTAGTGCCATCCAATATGTTTTTCATTACAAGTATTGCACTTTTTAATCTCCAGATGTTCTATTTTTGTCTTTTTCATGTATTTCATTTCTCTCTTCATGTGCACATTTTCCTCTACCTAGCTGAACAAATGGAGCATGTTTATCATGTTTATAGTAGGTCTTTTAATGCTTTTATTTTTTTGCACTTTCCTCTCTTTTTTGTACTAGTTTTTGATATTTTCCTGCTTTGTATGCCGAGTAATTTTGTTTGTTTAGACATGAATTTTATCCTGTTACATTCCCTTAAATAGAATTGGATTTTGTTCTGGCATAGAACCAAATTCCTTGAAATCAGGTGCATTTAATGCTTGTTTTTAAGTTCCACTAGGGCAGGTCTAGAGATATCTATAGTCTTGGCCCCTGCTACTAAGGAGACCTCTAAGTATTTTATCTGATATTCCTTATTTTACAGTGGCTGTCCAATCAGGCTGCTGGGAAAATGAACCATGTCCATCACTGTGTTAATCGCGTTTTTCTGCAAGCTTTCAATTTGTTCTTTCCTCAGCCTCAAGGAATTTCTCTCACACATTCATACTTTAAAATGAAGCCCCAAACTAGAGTGTTCCTCTGCAGAATTCAGAGTCCTCTTTTCTGTGTATCTTGTTGCTTCAATAGTCTCTCCTGCAGCTTTTAGCTGTTTTGTTCTCCTAGACCTTCAACCTCCGACCTCCAAGACAGTAGCACATCGGGATGCTCCTTGGGGTTCCTCATCTCCAGCTGCTGCCTGGAACCTGCCTCCAGTTAAGCTGAGGGTTCATCTTATTTTTTGCTCTTCATTCAGGGATCACAATCATGAATTACCTATTGCCCAAAGTTGAAAAATGGTCTTTTATTCATTTTGTCTAATCCTCTATTTGGATTATGCAGGAAGATAAATATGGTCTTTGTTCATTTGGTCAGAAGTACAAATCCTGATTTGTTATTATTACCAACAATGTATTAGGAATCATAGCATCGATCTGCTGAACTATTTTCCTTGGAACATATGTCTGCAACCTGACCCTTTTATCACCAACTTCACAACTATTACCTAAATCCAAGCCTTTGTCACCCCTTGTTTGTATTATTTCATAGTACCCTGTTCTCATGACTTCCGTTCTTGCCTTTCTGTGGTCATTTTTCCACATTTCTGTCCAGGTGAGCTTAATAAAACATAAATCAATTATGTCACACTCTGTGTTTTCATCCCTCCAATTTATTTATCTTACACTTTTAATAAAAGGTTCTTATAACTCTGGTTTATGGGACCCTATATACTTCTACCTTCAAGCCTATGCCCCAACCTAACTCCCTATCATGATATTTTTGCTTATTCTGTATGATAACCATACAGATCTCTTTACTGTTCATTGAACAAAGCAAGGTCACTTCCATCTCAGGGCCTTTGCACTTGCTGTTCCCTCAGCTTTGAATGTTCTTTCTTCAGATGATAACCTGCAATGTTCGTACACTTCATCAGATATCTGCTCAAGCATCACTTCCTCAGAGAGAGGTTATTTCTGACAACACTATCTGAAATAGGACTATTCTGCCTGTTTTGCTTTGTTTTCTTTATACCACCACTCAGTGTGACATCATATTATGTACTTATTCTTTTATTTTTTACATTTCTTCACTAGAAAATAGGTATAATAGGAATGAAAACTTTGTTTTCACAGCCTGGCACATATTACAAAATTCAGATAATTGTTCTAATGAATGATCAACAGTGACATAATGAGTTTGAAAGCAAATTATTCTTGAATATTTAAAAATTAAATAGTGTTATAGGAAAATCAAATACAGCAACACAGAAATCTTCCTTCAGGCTCCATATAGGACAGATTCCCCAGACGGGAAGGTGAGTGAAAGTACCTCTCTATTGTTTTCCGATTCCCAATCATTTTTTATTTGCTAAGGGAGAGTTACTAGTTTAGAGCACCCATTATGTATCATTAGTTTCTTCAGCACATTTTTCTGTATTTTGAGAATCCAAGTGAAGTAATATAGTTAAATGTCAGGGTTCTCACTTTTGAAATTGCAGTACCTTAAATTTTTAAAAATTTCACAACAAATATCCCTTCTTAAATATGTCATAAAAGCTCATTTAACTGAGATGTGCTTGCTTGCCTTCTCCCTCCCTTCCTCTCTCTCCCCTCTCCCTTCTCCCTCTCTCCTCTCTTCACAATAGCTCTTGTAAAGAGATAATGGGCATGAAGAAAAAAAAATCAATGTTTATATTCATAATCTCAATCACTATTCAGAGGTTTTCCAGTGGGGCATAGGGCCTATGCCAACCACCTCCCCAGCCCCCAGTTAATGAAGGGAAATGTTCTCTAAATATTCACTCTGCCTTCATTTGAGAGCTTTAAATATTCCTCTGCAACACATAAACACATTTTCATAGTATATTTATGAAAGCTTATTCTCTGAAATATTCATTAGATAGACTTCCTGAAGGACTCCCAAGTAATTCCGTGGTCTTCTGAAACTAATCACTAGAACATTTGGCCTCTCAGCAATGACAGAAGTCGCAGCGAGCACCAGCTTAAACGTAGTAGCATTCAACAGTATGTGGAATTTTATACAGAAATACAGACAGAAACACCAAGCAAAAATGCCTCTCATTTTCACTGTTGCTTCAATAATCACTAGTCTGATTATAAATAACCCAACTGTTGGCTGTGTCCTCCTGCCTGTGGAGATCTGGAAATTATCCCCACTGCCATTCTTCAAGCCATGATAGCTCAGATCTCTTGAACAATTCTTGAGAGTTACTCATTTACTTCCAGTGCCTTTCTCTGGTCACATGTTTCTGCATCCAAGGGTGTTGTCTAGTTTTTACCTTGGTGCAAACAAAGATGCAGCTCAACCTATTTTTCATTTTCTATGAGAAATTCAATGACAGACAGTATTTCATTTTCTAGTAACTTTACTGAAGTGTTAAGAGGTTACAGGGAGTCACTGTATTGAAAACACTGCGTTCCACACCCCACACTCCTATCAAACGAGCCCTCTGACAGAGCAACCTCGCGGGAATAGACCGGGCCTTCTGCTTCCTATGTCTCTCATAGAAAGCATCCTCTCCAGGTTGTGTTGAGTGCCCGAGCACACCCTAAAATTCAACAAATAGTGTCCCCTTATTATTACATATAACTGGACCCTTCCATTACTTGTACACTTGATTTTTCTAGAAGAATAAGAGATTTTTAAAAATGCCAACTTTTTGCTCATTACAGAAGATATTCCACAAGCATACTCATCACCATCATCCCCTAACCTTTATGCTACTTGTAGGTGACCAGCAGGCTTCTCTTAGCTGTCCCATTTATAATTTGACTAATTTAGCTGATCAGTTGATTTATTGACCAGTTCAGTCAAAAGCAGTCCTACATGTCTCTCTCTTTGTGTTCATTTTCTATGGGAGGCCAGGTAGTTTACCTCACTGTGAATAAGAAGTACTCAGAGAGCACTATTTGTGCATTCAGTTCTTTCTTGTTTACTGTCACTTATAAAGTTAGTAATTGAAGATAAGGTGATACTGGGTGCACATTGAAATAAGTTCCCTCTTCCTGGAGTGCTCTTTATTCTTCCCAGGCACCTGGGAAATGGTGCTCACTCTTTACTATTCCATCACTGGGTAAATATTTCTATAAGTAGTTTTATGACCTCTAGAAGTAGAATTGGCTTCATTATGTTTTTTTGAAACATATTTCTTCTCATCAAAGAGATGTTAGCTCCTTGAGAACCAGGATTATATCTTTGATTACAAAGACTCAAAATCTTGTAGAATATTCTCAGTAAATATCCATGGAATGACTGAGTAACAACAGTGTTCAATATGTGACAGACTAATAGAGTGGGACATACAAAGATGAAGATGAATATTGGACATAATAATTGAAGAACATTTCATTAGAAAAGAGGCTCTAGAGCTCAGCATTGAAGAGTAAATATGATATACTAGATGGAGAACAATTCCAGGGCATTCTGGGGAAAACAAGTATGAATAGATACAAAAATGGAAATTAAAATATCATGTGTGATGTTAAAGACACTGACTTGATCTGGTAGAAGGTAAGTTTTGGAGAGTTTCAATAGAAATTTAGATATTTTAGATGAGCTATATTATCTAAAGTCATAAATTAATGGCAAAAATTTCTAGACTTAATGTAGTAGGCAATAGAGAACTGGGAATAGTATGATTTGATTCTTGCTTCTGTGCCCTTTCCTCACCCAGGATTAGGTCTGCCTTGAACAATCTAACTTTATTCTTTATTTTGACTATAACCTTAGTACCTAGGAATGGCTATAATGATCAGATGATAAAGAATTGGGAATACTGCAAATGGTCTTAGACTATGATTATTCAAGTCTGGTCACTAGTGCTGTTCTTGTGGTTTGACTCTTTGAATACCAGGCCTCTGAACTGGCCTACCTGCCCCACTAAACTGACTGCATCACTGGCCTCTTCACTTCTGACTACACTGACTCAGAGCCCAGAAACCATGGAATCCAGTGGGAAAGTGATAAGAATACTCCAAATGAGATAGAGAAAGCTTAAATTACAGCCCCATTAGTGGGAAGAATTAAGGTCTAGATAAGAGAGACAATCCAACGGAAGAGCTGATGAGACTTGGTGATATCATTTAGGACAGCTGTGGTGATAAGGGAACCATGGCATAATGGACAGAGGTAGGAGAGTGGGAACCGATCTGAAGTGGGTGAGAGAGAGAGAGTGAGTTAGATCTGCAGATGTTCAGTTTAGAGTGATGGCATATCATCCAAGAGGAGGCTCCAGTATGAAACAATAAATTGAACTAGAGATTTCTTGGGAAAGAAAACAAGTTCAGGAGAAAGGACACACATTTTGGAGATGTGATAATTAAAGGTGTGGGAATAAATGCACTCTCTTCTAGAGAGCGCCGAGCCCTTGTCTTCCTCCACTGTGGAGGAAAACAGAATCCATTATGGTATTCTATAATCAAATGCATCATTGATTCTAAACAGGAGTAAATTAATTCCACATTTATTCTCTTAATTGAAAACTTTTCTGTAAAAGATGATTACAAGTAAGAACACTTGAGCAGAGGCGAGACCTACGTTAAAGGTCTAGGTTTCCTGAAAGGAAGAAAAAATTTGCCTCCTGTGCTAGGAATCTTAATACAGAAATGCTGAACAATCACTTTGAGTCTCTATGACACTGAAAATAAGTTATGTTCTTTACAGCCATCCACCATCAACCTGAAGGCTTTTGAGGATCTCAGAAAAAGAACCAGGGGAAGAATACATCTCCAAGCATGCATTTCCACAAACGCCCATTCTTATTGCCCAAGGATTAATGTTTGCATACCAGTGGGAAAGAATAGACAACCAGGAGACAATCTCTATGATTTTATAAGACCAAGGAATCTGCAGGCTCTAGACACAGAGACTTTGCTGTCCCAGTAACCTGTGAGCAAGGTTTCTTTGTGAAAGCTGGTAGCAACAGGCTTCAGGAGGCTCTTCTTGAGATTAGTAAAAGTGGTATACCTACATTGCCTGGGGCAAAGGAGCACGGGCCTCCACAAGTGTTCCTGCACTTCAAGGAGCTCTCTCATGTGGTCTGTGTAAGCCACCTTGTTCACAGAGCAGAAAGTGTGCCAATCCACACAACCCAAATTATTTGTAAGTGAAAGACACTCACGGCTATTTATTCACAGGGTGTAGTAAAAGCAATTTGATAGAATGTCTTCTAACAAAGAAATCAACTTATCAAAGCTCTAGAAACAGCTGATTGTTTGAAATTTCACCTAGTAAGATAAATGGAACATTCACTCCATTTCGTAAGTGTGGAATTCTCCAAAATGAACACCAAACTTTGCTTCATAGAAACTGTATTGTAGAGACATAAATTCACATACAAATCATATTTTCTTTTTAAACAAGGATATATAAACTGGATTCCCAATGTGGATAAAATCAAAGTTCCTGTGGTCAGGATTCTCACCTGGCCCTGGTTGGCTAGCTCACTACACACGTG
Source organism: Manis pentadactyla (assembly GCF_030020395.1). Taxonomy (NCBI): domain Eukaryota; kingdom Metazoa; phylum Chordata; class Mammalia; order Pholidota; family Manidae; genus Manis; species Manis pentadactyla. Next base: position 115,412,297 of record NC_080025.1, read on the forward strand.
TGGTCAATACGTCATTATTAACTCTATATAAAGAGCTCTGCCCAGTGCTCTGGGAGACATGGTGGTATGGTTGCAAGGGTGCAGGAGAGCAGAGTGGAGGCTGGAGTGGTGGCAGCGCCAAGGACAGAGGCCCAGAGACCGAGACCAGCTTGCTGCATGCAGACTCGCTCTGAGTGAATGGGATTTTAGTGATTGACCTGCCACCTGGAAATAAAGTTGGGTATAATCCTTTCACCCCAAGAACATTCTGCTGTCATTTCTTTGGTCACATTGAATCCATAATGAACTTGCCTGGGGCTGAAACTCATTGGCAAGACACGCAGTCACAACTGGTAGGAAGCAGCAGGCCAGGTTTCCCAAGGAAAAAAACTTTTTAAAACAGGATTTGAGGGATGAAGAGGTACAATTACCCTTCAATATAGCCACATTCCTTGCTGGGGGCGGGGTGGGGGTTGACTATAAATGGGAGCAATGAAGGAAAGGAAATTGTTCTGAAAGCATTTGTGTATGCTTTTACTCACCTGTCCTTGCCATATGACTGATTTTCAAATTCAAGAGACAACTTCTGTCAGGGAAATGCAAGTCTAAACCACAGTGAGGGATCACCTTACACCAGTTAGAACTGCCAGTATCATAAAAATAAAAAATAGCAAGTGTTGACAAAGACATGGAGAAAAGGGAACCTTCATACATTGTTAGTGGGAATGTAAACTGGTGCAGCCACTATGGAAAGCAGTATGGAGGTTTCTCAGAAACCTAAAAATAGAAATACTGTATGACCCAGTAATTCTACTTCTAGGAATATACCTGAAGAAAGCAAAATCACTAATTCGAAAAGATATATGCACTCTAATTTATAAGCAATATTTACAATAGCCAATATATGGAATCAGTGTAAGTGTCCATTGACAGATGAATGGATAAGATATGGCACATATGTACAGTGGAGTATTGGCCATAAGACAAAAATCTTGCCATTTTGCAATAACACGGATAGACTTAGTTTTATGCTAACTGAATTAAGTCAGACAAAGAAAGACAAATACCATATGATTTCGCTTATATGTGAAATCTTAAAAACAAAACAAAGACTCAAACACAGAACAGATGGGTGATCACCATAGAGCAGGGAGTGGGGGGTTGGGCAGAATAGTTGAAGGGGATGAAGAGGCCCAAACATCCAGCTATAAATTAGTCACAAGGCTGCAAATGCAACATAGGGAATGCAGTCAATAATATTGCAGTATCTTTCTATGTTGACCAATAGTAACTAGATTTATGGCAGTGAGCATTTAGTAATGTATAAAATTATCAAATCATTATGTTAGACACCTGAAACCAATATTGTATGTCAACTATATTTCAATTAAAAAAGATAACTTACATTTTCCAAGATTTACAGAATCTTGAAAGGCAGGTGAATTTTAAGTATGTGACTTCTAACCTCACGCTTTTTATCCCTGAAGAACTGAATCGGAGTGATAAGAAGAGAAGTGATACATAGAATCTAAGCATACAATGAAGCCCATTTTTCACCATTAAGGCAAATCAAGTAAAATGTTGCTGAAAGGTTGAAGAGCAATACAGTGGGAACATGTGTTTTAATCCACCTAAAATACCTTAATGACTTCAATTTTTATCTAAAATATTCTTTCAATAAAGAAATCATGTACCGTTGATAAAATATCATTGTGAAAGATACTATATCCATAATTTATAAAACATGTAAGGACACCCTACAAAATAATACAACGAGCTTTTGTGTACCCACCACTTGGCTTAAAAAAAAAAACAGACTTCCAGTTTCCAATTTCCCCTGTAAAGAGATTGGAAGTTTTCACTCCAAACTATCAACAAGTAAAAAGCGAAACAGACTGAGAAAATCAACTCTCCTCTTTTTAGATCCATTAAGAGAAGTGAAATCACAGGGCAAAGGACTACCTATGAAATTAGAGACACAGGTAGATAGAATGACAACTTACCAGAGCAGAAAATCACAAGCTGAAATCTCTGGAAATCAGTGCCGGGGTAAGAAAGCCAGAGCTATAATAGATGAATTGCTGGAGGTTCACACTGGACAACTCTCAGGGTTAAAAGCTTCAGGGGGAACCTGCTGTAGAAGGATCCCAGTATTTTTGTGAGTTTGACATCCAGGAGCCTTGAGCAGGTTTTATAGTAAATACTGGGGGAAAAATTCTTTCTACTTTCAGCAGAGAGGCAAAGGAACCATCTTCAAATATACCAGAGCAGCCTGTTACTAACAAGGTCTGCCCGCAGGAGAAATCATTTAATGAAAGCCTCAGCAGCTGGGGTTTTATCAGAGCCTAACTAACCTGAGGGAAGAAATACATTCACCTCCAGCCAGCTGTAGCCTTTCATGAAGGAGAAGGGAAATACCCAACTCCAGCTACTCTAGCCATCTTGTCCTACCTAAATAGGGAGGAAAAAAAATGAGAAACACCTGTTTAATTCTTGTACAGAGGCACAAGCTCGCTGAAAACCCCACAACAGTGAACACACAGTGCTGAAGGAAAAGAATAAAGTTGGAGGATTGACACTGTCTGACTTCAAGAATTACTGCAAAGCTACTGTGATACTAGAAAAAGAATAGATAAATAGATCAATGGAACAGAACAGAGAGCCCAGAAATAGACCTACACAAATACTGTCAACTGATCTTTGACAAATGAGCAAAAAGTCTCTTCAACACATGGTGCAGGAACAACTGGACATCCACATGGAAAAAAGATAAATCTCAACATGGACTTTACACCATTCACAAAAATCAACTCAAAATGAATCACACTTACTAAATGCAAACTGCAAAACTATAAAACTGTAGAAGACAACATAGGAAAAATCCTAGATAACCTTAGATTTGGTGATGACTTTTTAGATACAAGACAAAAGGCATGTTCCATGAAAGAAATAATTGATAAGCTGGACTTAATTAAAATTAAAATTAAAAGCTACTGCTCTACAAAAGACATTGTCAAAAGAATGAAAAGACAAGCTATAGACTGGGAGTAAATATTTGCAAACAATATTTCAGATAATAGACTCTTCTCCAAAATACACAAAGAATTCTTAAAATTCAACAATAAGACCACAAACAATCCAATTAAAAAACGGGCAAATGACTTCAACAGACACCTCAACAAAGAAGATGCGGAGTTGGCAAATTAGCTTATGAAAAAATGGTCCACATCATGGTCATCAGAAAAATATGAGTTAAACCAACGAGATACCACTACACACCTGTTAGAATAGCCAAAACCCAGAATAGTGACAATATTAAATGCTGGAGGATGTGGAACAACAGAAGCTATCATTCAGTGTTGGTGGTAATGCAAATGGTACAGCCGTTTTAGGAGACGTTTGGCAGTTTCTTACAAAACATGCTCTTACCATATGATTCGGCAGTTCTGCTCCTTGGTATTTACCGAAAGGAGTTGAAAACATGCACACACACAAAAAACTGCACAAAGATGTTTATAGGAGCTTTATTTATAATTGCTATAACTTGGAAGTAACCAAGATGCCCTTTAGTAGGTGATGGACAAACGGTGGTACATCCAGATGATGAAATATTATTCAGTGCTAAAAAGAAGTGAGCTATCAAGCTTTGAACAGACATGGATGGTTGTTAGATGCACATTACTAATTATAAAAGGCCAATCTAAAAAAGGCTGCCTTTTATATGATTCCAACTACATGACATTCTGGAATGGCAAACTGTGGAGATCAGTGGTTACCAGGGGTTGCACAGAGGGAGGGATGACTAGTGAAACAAGAGTTTTAGGGCAGTAAAACTAACTACTCTGTATGTTATAATGGTAGATACATATCATTATATATTTGTTCAAGCCCACAGAATATACAGCACCAAGAGTGAGCCCTAATGTAAACTGCAGATTTGAGTTCAATGATGTATTCATATAGGCTCATCAATTGTAACAAATGTACCACTCTGGTAAGGGATGCTGATAATGATGGAGGCAACGCATGTGTGGGTCCCAAGGAGTATATGGGAAATCCCTGCTTTTGCTGTGAACCTAAAAGTGATCTAAAACCAGAAAATTTTAAATCTTACAGAAAACATTACCAGAACCTTAGAACCCTGCTTTCTGCCCCTCCTAGATCATATATATCTCCTTTTTCTCTTATCAAAGAGGTAATCACCAACTGGAATTTTGTGTTAATCTCTTCTCTTGCTTTCTTTAGCTTATGCAACCAGTATATATTCCTAAGTAATGTACTGCTTTTGTTGGCCAAATTTTGAACATTATATAAATAGAATCATTGTATAAGCATACTTTTGCAACAGTTCCACTTTTAAATTATGTTTCTGAGATTCACTTTGTTGCTTTGTATAATTGTAGTTCATTCACTGTCATGCCTGAATTCTATTGTATAAGTGTACTAAAGTGTAGTCATCCATTCTACTCTTAGACATTTGGGTTGTTTTTAGCTTTAAGATATAATAAAAATGCTGCCACAGGCGTACTTCTACACATATTCTGGTATGTAGGAACACAGTTTTGTCTAAGGTATATGCCTAGGCATGAAAATGCTGAATTTTAGGGTATGTATATGGTTAACTTAATTTGGTAATGCCACCATTTTCTAAAGTGGTCATAAAAATTTGTATTTCAGTTAACAGTAGATGAAAATTTCCATTGTTCCACATTCTTACTAACACTTGGTACTAAGAGACATTTGAATAATTTGCCAATTTGATAACATTAAAATGGTCTCTCATTGTAGTTTTCATTTTTCAGTACCAGATTGCTAATGTTATCATATATTTATAGAACACTGACTTAATGTTTTATCAACATAAATGGTCCCATGGTCACTTTCCTACTAAATTACCTGACTTTTTATTATTGATATGTAGAACTTTACATGTGGAGGATACTACTCGTTTATCACATGTATGTTTTCTAGGAGTTTGGTTTTTTTCATCATTTTATGATGTCTTGTTTGGATAGTAGTCTTCACTTAATTGTGTCCTTTCCTTGTCCCAATATTGCTTATGGTTTTGTTTATTTTGCTTTTTTTCATTCTATTTTAGAAAATTATGTGATATCCATAAGTTAAATAATATGTAAGTATTCTTTCCTATATTGGCCATGTTTTGTTCTAATATCAAGTTTATATTACTTATTAGAATGAGTTGAGGATTGGCTCAGCTATTTCTTTTTTATGGAAGAGTTTAGATGACTGAAATCATCAAGAGTTTTAAATCTAGTCTTTAAAGTTTGGAAGAACTTCAGTCTAAATTATGTATAGGCTTGCCTTTCAAGATTGGTGGGAGTGAAAAATGGAATGACCCTACTGGAATGGACTTTGAGGTATCTAACACTTCATATATATTTACACTTTGATTCAGCAATCTCCTTACTAGGAATTTACTCTTAAATATACTTCATAAATTGCAATGACATAGGCACAAGATTATTCATATAGCAAAATATTGGAAACAACATAAATCCCCAACTGCAGAGGACCAATTAGATAAAATATGCTGTATTACACACCTGTGTTGCTATGTGAACATAACCCATTGCTTCTAACTGCTGCATGCTACTGTACCATATTTATCTATCCCCATCACCACCAATAATATAATAATCAGGCACAGTGTTAAAATATTTACTAATATATTACAGTCTTTGTCCCATCAGAATAGTCATGAGTCTTAGCACTAGGACAGGTTCCTAAAGACCCCTGCTGGCTAGGTTCACCAAGCAATATGAATATATTTCAATATTTTACCAAAGTATGCCACATTGGTATATGATAGCTGATTTATGGTTTTGACTGTGAAGAACATCCTTGCACACAGTCCCCATATGAGAATTTTTTGGAGATATAAAACCTGGAGTGGGATTGCTGTGTTATTGTTTATGGGATGCTTTCTGAAATGTCTGCACTGGTGGACAGTCCTACTGGAGCTAGATTGTGTTATATTCCTTTCATTATTTGTGAATCCGGAGGAGTCAAGTGTTATCTCCTGCTTCTAGTTTACATGTCTCTGGTTTCTAATAATCTTGAATATCCTTTGGTTTCATCCTCTGTAAACTGTTCCTTTTTTTTGCTCATTTTCCTATTAAAGTTTTTGTCTTCTTTGTTGATTGTGAGGGATTCCTCATAATTTGGATATTATATTTTGTAATTGCAAATACCTTCTCCTTTATCATCTTTCCTTTTACTGTGTACTCCCTGAAGAGAAATATTTAATTCTTATGTATTCAAATAACAAATTACTTTTTAACTCTGTTATTTGTAGTTTTATAGTTTTATTTAAGTCTTTCCACATATTCTGGGCACAAAGTATTTGCTTAGATTTTCTTCTAGGTTTTGAGGCATGTGGTATGAGAATGTTTTATCCTACTTTGTAAAAATAGCTCCTTTGGAACAAAGTGATAACCCACGAAATGTCTCAAAAATTTTTGGCTTAGCTAATGGTCATAATTTTCTTCTAACGTTTTATTATGAAAAATTTCAAATATTCACGAAAAGTGAAGAACTATTACAATGAATAGTCCATGTTCAATAATTATAAACATATTCACAAAATATCTGCTTTGTAAAATATCTACTTTGGAACAAAGTGATAACCCACAAGATACCTCAAAAATTTTTGGCTTAGTTGATGGTCATGATTTGCTTCCAACATTTTATTATGAAAAATTTCAAATATGCAGAAAAAGAAATACTACAATGAATATTCATATACACACAGTCCATGTGCAATCATGTAAGCATTTTTGCCATATTTGCTTTAATTATATGTATATTTTCACTACTAAGTAAAATTGAAGATTTCTTAGTACTATTCTTTTCTCTTTAGACTGTATCCTACTAAGATTATAGAAGAAGAGCACTCTGTTTAGATGACACTTTAAAGAATCTTTTTATTCTCTTTGTGGTCATGTCACTTTGATACACAATTAGGTTTATTTGTCTCAGCTTGTTTTTCATTTTTAGGTTTGTGTATAGTTTAAAAGTCAAAACAATGTAAAACAATATATTAATGAAGTCTGCTGTCCTCCTACCCTTTCTACCTTGTCAACTCCCTTTCCCATTAATGACCACCATTTTTATTACTTTCTGGTTTATCATTCAATTGTGTATTACAATTATAAACAATTGAATGATAAACTAGAAACATACACACAAACACACACAAAGAGTATATATAATATATATTTATATTTCCACTTTTTAAATCCAAAAGTGGCATACAATATTAATTGCTCTATACTTTGATTTTTCCCTTCACAATAATACTATAGGTATCACTTCCTATCAGTATAAAGCAATCTTTTTCATTATTTTAATGGTCATTTAATACTACATTGGGCCCATGGATCATAGTTTATTTAACCAGATAACTATTAATGGACATTTGTGTTATTTCAAATTTCACTTTTGTATAAAATTTGTACCTATTTAGTCAGGGCAGATTTCTTAAGAGTGGAATTTCCTGGTCTAATAACACATATAATTATTTAAGATATTGCCAATTCCATAGGAACTGTAACTATTTGCACTCTGACCAGCAACATGTGACAGTTCCTGATTATCCACAGCCTCACCATCAAACTTTTGGAGTTTCACCAATCTGATAGGTGAGAAATTATATCTCACTGCAGTTTTAATTGGTGTTTCTCTTACTACAAATGAAGGCGATTATCTTTTCATGTATTTAACAGTTTATATCTTTTGGGAACCATCTTTCCTGTTCTGAGTCTATGGTAGGGGAGGAGCTCATTAGGTTAAGTGAATCTGCATATTCTATTCCCTTTGCTACAATGATTGGTTCAGAGATGGTCACTCGGCATGTTTGGAGCCAATTAAGTCACGTTTAGAATGGCACTGTGCTTTCTCTTGCAGATGGCAGGGCTGATTCATATTTCATTTATATTCTTTGTCACATGGGAACAAAATCATTACTTCCCTTAGTTGTACTGCCAAAAAAATTTTATGGAATAAGTTTATTTTTGAATTTCTTAGTAAATTTGAACTGCCTGGAAATCAAGGAAGTATATAAAATGTAAAAACTGACCAGAGCAAGGAAATAAATTATTTTGTGTACGTTTTTCTCCTAAATGATTGTGTCTGTTAGAGTGATTTAGAATACTAAACTTTTTTCATAGCTCTCCTATTTTGAAAAATGTGACTTCAGCTTTTTTTATGAAATTGAAAAATAAAATATCCAGACATGGTCTAATTCACCCTTCAGCAATAATTATTGCAATGAATATTGAATATTTACATAAAACAAAAATGCATTGTTTTTTGAAACAAAAATTTACAAAGTTCTTAATATATTTGTTGTGGATATTCACTTTTGTAGATCATTGTCCCTTTTGTCTAATTACCTACCATATATAAGTGAAACAATGCATGCCAAGTCTAGGCATTTTGATTAAAAGTGGAATAGACATTCTGGAAAAACCTTGTATTCAACAAAATTGTACTCCGAAAAACACGGGTAAGAGTCAAACACTCAAAATTCAGGCAACTCTGTTTCCAGATCACTGACAAATACAATAAAAAGTGATAAGACACTAATACACTTTAAAGAATTTATTAATTTCCAATACACTAAAGAAATAACATAGCAATGAGGATTTTTTTTTAGCTGGTAGTTCCACTTAGTTTGCTTTGTATTTAGCTAATGTTATCTGTGGTGTAAAATATTAGTGTGCCAAAAAAATCACATATGAACTAATGGAATTTATTCTTTATACTAGTATCATTTTCCTATCCACTGATTCACCCTTGAGCTAATTTGTGTTACAGAAACACATATGATATGAGAATAGAGTTACTGAATACTCTGGCACAAAATAGCCACTCAACAGTTTAAGCTTCTGTTATTCTCATCATCAATATCATCGTTAGGACTATGCACCATTTTGATAGTTTAGTGTTCACTGAAGTTTATAAAGTGAATATATCTAAGAGATTTTCAGAACACAGTGAAAAATGGTCAATTAAAATGGCACACATTAAAATATGTATATTGCTATTATTAGTATTAAATTTACCATTAGGAACTGCAAAGAGTCTTGTTTACCAAAGAAAACTTTAATGTGAAAATGAATACAGATCATTTAATGCAATTTCACCAGACTTGCAAAAATTTCCCAGATCTTCTATGTAGTCATATTTCTAAATATAGTGTATCTATCTTTATGCCAACATTTCCAAAGCAAATCTTGCAAGGAAAAATGTTAAGTATATTTAGTTAAGTATATTTAGTAAGTTTAGCCTTCTTAGACATGCTTCAATATGTGTTGAATTACAAGCTGTTTTGCACCTAGAAAAAAAATGTATACGTAAAATCTTTTACTTGCCCTCTCTGTATTTTAAATAATGTAAACAATTTTTTTTCTGAATCTAAAGAAAAAAAAAGAATAGTACTTTTCCTTTGGGAGCTTATGGTCTACAAGAAGATAAGATTTCTGTACTCTGTGAGGAGTGCTATGATAGAAATACTACAAGGTGTCATGAGAATGGAGGTGGTGAGGATATAAGCCTGCCTGACTGGTGCATAGCAGAAGACTTGCTAGAGAAGATGGTGATATAAGGAAAAGACAGAGAATGGCAGGAATAGAGGAGAATATCCGAGGCAGAAGGAGGTGATTGAGAACATGGTATAATACAGCTGGGCAATATAGTTCTACAATGTTGCAAAATGAAATGAAAGGGAGAGAGAACCAGTAAGAGGTGAGCAGGACACATGAAATCACATCACAAAAGAACTTGTATGCTAAGCACTTTTGCATTTATCACAATGGATTTTAGGCAGAGAGATGGTGTGTGTGTTGATTAGATGCCTATGGAAGGTATGTGGAAAAAGGATTATGGGTGAGAGACAGTCACAGAGAATTTGTACTATTTTCTTTATAGTGCTAATATATAGTTGTAAGTGATGCATAATCTGTGTAAACTAATAGCAATTTTATATTGTTTTATTAGGTATATTGATTATGAATGTATCTTTCTCTTTCTAGACTGATCTTCCTGATGGAGACTCTTACCATCTTTAAGAGTAATAATGACTACCATTCAAAAACTGCATTCTGTTTTTTGAACAATATGTGAAAGGACTTTAAAAACGTCATCTCAATGAATCCTTGCAATAACATTAAGAGCTTAGTGGGAATGTTTTTGTTTTTGCTTTTCAATGAGGAAACTGGGTTTCAGAAAATTTAAGCAAACAAATAGAGTAGTTTTGTATCAGTCAAGGTCCTGGCAGGAAACAGTTACCCTCAAAGGGGGTAACTGAGGAGAGCTGAATAAAAGAGACTGTTAACAAAGGAGTGAGCAGAGTTACAGGAATCAAAGAAGGGAAGCTGAAGTGCACTGAGTGAAGTCAGTGATTGTGGGAAGCAGCCAGCACCCCAGAACCTGCAGTAAGGAGCTGTCCTCCTAGGATATAATCACCTGACAGCAGGTGAGGCTTTCAGCAGAGAAATGCAGGCAACCACCAAGAATAAATACTCTGAACTCAGCAATCTTCTTTCTCCCCAAAGCCTCCAGGCAATGGTGCCCATTTTCCCAAATTAATTGGAAGCCAGAAGGCAGGTAAGTCCACTGAGCTTCAAGGCAAGCGGTTGGTCTATTAAGGGAGTTCTCAATACTTACGCTCCCAAAGCACAAAGCAAAGATGGAAAATGAATCTGTAGGAGCAATGGGAAACCTTGCAGCACAAGCTAAGATCAAATACAGGAGGACTCTTGCCCCAAAGTCCATGTACTTCCGTGTCTTCCAATACCTAGACTGACGTCTAAAAAGTGCTTCCTGCTAAACAAAAGTAGGAATCAGCATGCATGGCTTGTTCCCTCACCTCTTTTAGTTCTTTACTCAAATGTTACCTTGCCAGTGAAATCTTTCCCTAATCACTGTAATAAACACTTCAAGCTCACTCATATTCCAGAACTCTCTATCCCTTCCCATAAATTGCCTTATTCTCTTATTAGTATATTCTACAATTAATGCTTTTGATATATATCACCACCTCTTCCCACAACTAAAATGTAACCCCTATGAAAGCAGAGAGTTTTCTGTTTTGTTCATTGCAGTATCTCCAGAAGCTAGAACAGTGTCTGGTACATAGTAAACACTGAGTGAATGCATGAATAAATGGATGAATGAATGAAAGAATGAGTTGACATAAATTGAACACAACCAAATATTTCTTGAAAATGCATTTTTGGTGGGTAGTATTTTAAATCCAGTGTATAAATGATTCTCTGAAAATTGGATTTGTACTTTGTCTTTATTGCATTTTCCACCAAACCCAATGGGTTAGCTCATCATTATGTAGACAACTAATGTCTCAGAGAAAAATAGAGTGCTTTTTCTCCCTCATTGTTATCATTCTTTTTACTATTGATTAAAATATTGCCCACCACTGCTAAATATTATCCTTGTACTAAGTCAAGTCAAATCACCAGAAAACTCCACGCCAAGACACCACAAAGAATCACAGAATTATGATTGAATATTTCAAACTGTGTCTCTAATTTGTTACTTACACATCATATTATTTCACTGCCTTTCTCTTATCCTGCAGGTCCTCGTATTTCCTCCCAATTTTTTTGTTAGGCATTTTTCAAAGTTGGAAAAAAAACAGAGCAGTGTTCCAGTTACCTGGACCTGAGGCATTGTGGTAGATTTACCTCTCAGCAGCACCAGACACCGTGTTGGCAGGCAAATATGGCTCCAGAGGTCTATTACACCTTTCAGATTGCAACAGGGGTCCCCCCAACTCAGCCACCTTGCTTTTTTTCCAGAATTCAACTTCCATTGCTTCCTGTGGGTGATAACATTCAATTAATTAAAATAAACCTTTTCATTAAAAGAAACTTCATTTCTATTGTTGTATTACATACATAAAGAATACAAACCTTCAGGCAGTTTACAAAAAAGCACATTCACATAACCACCACCCATACAGAGACATGAAGAGTATTGGTACTCTAGAAGCATCACTTCCATCCCAGTAAATATCCTTCTAAATGTGAACAACTTTCTAGCTCTATCAATTTTGAATAGTCAGGCTAATTGAGATATGTCAGCTACATACCAGAAATTCATCCTTTTTAGATGTAACCATTAATTCGTTTCTCTGTTTTAGAACTTTATATACTTAGAACTGTATCGTATGTTGTCCTTAGTGTTAGGGCTCTTTCAGTCAACATTTTTATGAAATTCATCCATGTCATTTTGTGTAGTCATAGAGAGTAACTGTTTTTTTATTGCTGTACAATATTCTGTTGCATGAGTATAGCACAATTTATCCATCCTATTTCTGATGGACAAATAATTTTGATGGTTTCTTGATTTTGGCTGTTATAAATAATACTTCTATAGTCATTTTTGTACATGTCTCACTTTTAATGAACAAATGCATACATTTCTGTTGGTATATGTAAGGACTGGAGTTTCTGAATCATAGAATATGCATACATTCAGCTTTAGCAGAAACTAAACAGACTAAACCAAAACGGTGCCCTAAAGAGGTGTTACCACTGATTGTTCCACATCTTTACCAACAGTTTACTGCCATTTAAAAAAGTATTAGCCATTCAGGTGGTAATGAAGTGACACCCTTTTAATCTTAATTTGCATTTCCCTGATAACTAATGAAATTAAGCTCATTTGCCATTTGGATATTTCTTTAAAAGTCCCTGCTCAAACCTTTTGTATATTTCAGTTGACTGCCTTTTTATCATTGCTTTGTAGGAGTATTTTATTTATTCTTAATATAAATCCTTTGTGCACAAACACACATGATGTATGTGTGTATATATAGGCACGTATGTGTGCTTATATATAAAATTATGTGTATATATACATATACAAACATACGTATTCTCACAAGGCAAGGGTTTTACAAACTCACTCCATTTGTAGCAGCTGCTCTTCCATAGTTTGCAGAAACAGCTCCATTTTTCTGATTTAGCTATTCTGCAGTTTTCTTCTTTGTTGCCTTCACTATCTATTGTTATCCTCTATTTAATAATTTTGTAGCAGACTGTATTTTCCAATGATAGCTGTTAAAATACCTCCCATTCCACACAATCTTCTAATAATGTGACCTACCACTCCACCCACTGAGAAATAGAATCTCCCCTAGAACTTGGAAAGACTCATGATGATGGTAGAAGTGATGCTATGTAACTTCCAAAGCTAAGTTAGAAAAGACAACATAGCTTTCACCTGTTTCTCTTGGAGTGTTTTCTCTTGAACTCCAGCCCCATTCTGTGTGGAAGCCTAAACCAGCCCATGCTGAGAGACCACACAGAAAGAAAACATAATGCTGCTCCGGCTGACCACCCAGTGATGTCCCGGCTGATAGGCAGCAGGACTGCCAGACTTAAAAGTGAAGATGCCTCTAGATGGTTCTAACCCCTCACTGTTATGTCATTGTCAGCCTTCAAATCTTTCTAGGTATTGTGGAACAGAGAAAATCTATCCCTTCTACTACTGTTCATAATCCATGAGCATAATAAAATGGTTGTTTTATGACACTAAGTTTGGGGGCTGGTTTGCTACACAGCGATAGTAATAGAAAAAGTAACTTTCTCTAATATCTTGCACTTAAAAGTACTAAGGGAGAATCTATCTGTGTACTATGGTTACCAAATCTAGCTAATTTTTATATTTATGTTAATTTTCTTCCTGCACTTATTTTTCTCTCTCATTCACCTAAGTGACAAGTTTCTCAGAGGAGATGTTTAGCAACAGTGCAATCCTCCATCCAAACAGTTATGGCCATTAGAGTATCGCGTTATCTGAGAGGCCATTTTTCTCAGGAGAGAGTTGGGGAATACTTAAGTGACAGAGTTAAACTTTCACAAACAAAACACACACCTATTAATCTTAAAGTAAAAGTTTGTTAGATAATTTTAAAATAAAATTCAATACTGTAGGTTATAGGTAAGCTAATTCCTGTCACCAATCAACCCCCAACATGGAAATCAATGGCAGACTATCTGTTGCAAATAAAACCCAAAATGTACACTGGTGCAAACACAATAGAAGTCTACTTCAGGCTCATCTAACTACTAAGTGGGTGAATAAGTCAAAAGGGTGGTTCTCCTTCATGCAGTCATTCAGGGTCCCAGACTGCCAGAGGCTCTACAATTTCCAACACAGACCTTTCAACTAGGAAGTGGAGAAGACTGTAGAGAGCAACACCAAGAGAGGATTTTTATGGGCAAGGTATGGGTCTAAAAGTGACACCCATTATTTCTGGTCACAATTCATTAGTTAGAACTGAGTAATATGAACATACTTAACTGCAAGAGAAACTAGCATAGGTTGTGTACTTGGAAGAAAGCAAAGAAGTTGGATTTTGGTGAGCAGCAAACAATCTGTCACAAACATAAATGATGCATTTAAATTAAATATAATGTATTTATTAATAGTGACTGTTAAGAAAATTAAAATATAATTTAAGTTCCTGTAACTCTGGGAGGAAATACTTTCTAAGCAAAATATCTTTGAAACTGAAATCAATCAAAGGGAGAAATAAAGTGAGAGAAACTTGTTTATTGCCCACAAGCAGCTGTCTACTTCTGCTCTCCAGTGTCTCTTATGATCAGGTGGCAAAAGGGACCCCACCCAACCTCTCCAGTCCAGAGATGCCTGCTCCACCCTTGTAATCACCATTGATACGGAGACAGACTACTTCTCTTCAGCCCTTGGCCTATTAATATGGAAATGCACTAAGGCCAGGCAAGAGATTCTGGAAATATTGCAATTTTACCCACAGTTCCATATAACAACTCTTCTGTTATTTTCCTTATATTTGCTCTGTTACAACCTGGTTAAAGTATGAACTGATTCCACTCCCAACCATATCTGTTTCAGAATGTAAAACTGAGAATATTTCTTTAATCAGAGTCTCTCACACCATAGAAAGATAATTCAAAATGTGACTGTAATAAAGAAAGGCATAGGTACTCTAGACTTGAGCGGCCATTCTCTGGCTGACTGGTTAGCTAAGAGATTACACTGACATGACATTTCATCT
Organism: Manis pentadactyla; assembly: GCF_030020395.1. Classification (NCBI taxonomy): domain Eukaryota; kingdom Metazoa; phylum Chordata; class Mammalia; order Pholidota; family Manidae; genus Manis; species Manis pentadactyla. The sequence goes on from NC_080025.1 coordinate 115,427,364, forward strand.
CTATCTTTCTCCATGATATTTTTTGTGCGTGAGGGGGCTTGAAAGAAAAAAAGAAATTCTACATATTTTTCCTCTTTGTGCTATATTCAAACTCTTTATCACTGAGACAATTTGGGCTGAATAATATGTCTGGCCACACATCAGCACAGGGTGTGCACAGGGTGGATGAAAAAAAAAAAATGGAGCAGGATTCCTAAATACTGATCCATGGCAAAGTAAAAATCTAGTGACTTCTTTTTAAAGTTAGATGTTTTCTCTTTTTTGTATTAAAATGTCTATTTACATATATATTATATATATGCTATGTTATATTTATATTATAATGAAATATATATATTAATATGTGTATTATATATATGTGTACATCATTTATATATAATGCTAATGATAAACTATATGCATTTAAACCATATAACTATATGCATTAAAAAATATATTCAAAACATGGGAAATAAAAATTTACAGATACTATATTCTCCCAAAATTTTTGAATATTGTTGCCCTATGAAAGCCAAAATTAAAACTAGTAGCATCTAAAATGCAAATTACCAAACAGGCCTGTTCCTGGAAAGCTCAAGTCTTTGCCTCATTTTTAGCATCATTCACTTAGCTTTCTCTGGAGTTTAATTATTTGGTAATTTGGAATCCAAATTTTAAAACTTTCGTCCAGAACATCACAGACATGAAAACCATCATAATTTTCATGTTCACATCTCTTTAATAACACTGTTTTTATCCTGTCCTAAGAAATGCTGAGGCTTAACAAGAATAATTGCCAAATTACACTGCTTAGAAAAATTAAAAATTGCTTTTTAAAAAGTAAGATATAGATGGTATTATTTGTAGTAACTTTGAAATTTAAGTGGAATTTAAAAAATATAAAACCTATAGTTCCAAATACTCTGTATACAGTATTTATTCTGAATGGAATTATCTCTTTAATAGATGTCAAGGACATCTATTAAAGTTAGAAATATTGAAAGATTCTCTTTTGGGTTTGAGAATGTTTAAAGTGCTTTTTACCTTCAAGCAAACTAACTGCATACTGAATAAAATCACATTTTGAATGTCTGAATGATGCTGAATTCTTTGCAGCTAAGCTCAAAACTGAAGCAACTACACAAATTACCTTTAGTTTTGAGGTTAGCTAAATTCAGCGCTTCTAATGCATATTTTAATAGTACAATGTTGCAACCTTAACAAGGACTGCATTTGTCTTTAAGTCCACATGATAGCAAGAGCTTAATATTAAAAAAAAAAAAAACTTTTGTCTAGCAAAAGTGATTTGAAGATGTTTTGCTCCATGCATGTGAACTCAGCAGGTGATTCTTGCCTATCTTTGATGTCAAACAGCACAAAACTTCAGTGAGTAGTAGCTTCAGAAATGCAATAGACATGGCTGAGTCTTCATATGAAGCTCATGCTTGAACTACATCAGAAGAACTGACATCTATTATGGTGAGCAAAGACAAGTGTTTGAAAAGAGATTCAAACAGAAGTGTCAGAATTTACAGTGCATAGTTTTATATAAGTTGATTTTAACCAAGCATATCTCTATGAACTCTGCAGGATAGAAAAGAAATTTCAAAAGGCAGAGAAATTGTTGTCATCTAAGGGCATGGAATGTTTTAATAGCTTAAGGAAGAACATTTCTGTAAGGTTATGTGGTGATCCATTTACTTTGACTGAGTAATAAGGACTGTCATTGTGATAGCGCAGTTTTTAACCCTTAGAACAATAGAAATACACATGAACCTGACTGCGTAAAGGGACACTTAAAAACTCAGAACAGACTTGGAGCCCATATTAAAGTTTCAGTCTCTAGTCACAGAAACTTACTATAAATTTTCTGACTATCATCTAGCCACCAAAGAGAAAGCAAACAAGAAGCAAACAAAAATCCTTTTTAGACCTAGTGAGTCACACTGACCTTAACAGAAATAAGACAGAAAATTTAGTTGTTTCTATATCAATACTTTTCAAAAGAAAACAAACATTAGCACTGTTTGTTATGCTTCTTCTCATGTGCTTCTATTTCCAACAATGCACAGACTTTGTACACATTATTAAAAAAGAAGTCAGTGTGTTTCTAAGTGTAAGGGTAAGTGTGCCATGTTTGTGTTGCAGGCAGCAGCGGGGTAAGTGTTAGCGATCTCAACTGGAGGAAAGCTTGTTTGTAATTGTGTCCTAAGGGCTTAATCACAGCAGTCCTTTAAAACTCTCCCTAAGGGGTCTAGTGTCACCAACTAACTTAATTGTTTTTCTAGCTTTACTTCTCCACCCCCACCCAAACAGACTCAAACAAAAGCAAAATTCCTTGGCTAAAGCACAAAAACACAATTCCTGTGCAGCAATTTCCAGCTTGTAATCAACATTTAGCTGTGTGAGATCTACCTCTTCTTAACCTACAATTAGCACAATTAATGTGCCACATGCCAAACCACTTGTTTAGTTATTATATTCTAATGTTTGCTTTTAACAACAAATTTTCCTCCCTAGATTAGCTGCTAATGCCTCCTCCAAGGACAATCTGGCTAGTCAAATTCAAATTTGTCACTCCCTTGAGCACCACACTGCAGTTCTCTTAGATTTAATTACTGAATTTATTACATTACATTTAAACAAGCACTCTCTCCTAAAATGGTCTAGACCTTCAGAAAGAGTAGCAGATGCCATATGTTGTGGTGTGGGCCAGCCTGGTTACAGACGTACCATATAGTCCACAGCCCTTTCTTTCACATTAGCATAAGATGTAAATAATGCAAGCTGAGCCACAAGAAAGTAAATTTAACAAATGTTCATTAAGTGCATACTTCCTCCAAAGCACGGGTGTAGTGCTGTAGGGAACAAAAAATGATATAATAATAGCAAAATAATCACTGTTCATTGAGGTGTTACTAAATTACTTCCTTCCATCTATTTAACATCTGTTTATTTCCTTCATAGTATTTATGAAATCTGGAGTAATTTTACCTCTTTACTTGTTTGATGTCTTTCTCTCCTCTCTCATTTATAAACTCTAAGAAGGTAGAGATCTTAGAAGTCCTCTTTACTGCCCTATTTCCAGTACTTAGCAGAATGCTTTCTCCATAGTGAGTGGCCAATATAACATTTTGTAGAATAAATTAACAAATAATGCTAAGTGCTTTATATGTATTATCTCATTTAATTTTCACAATAAGCCTATATTATTATTGTGTTTTTACAGATTTGGAAACTAAGCTTTCTTAGATGGGGATGGGTTAAGTAAGACTGTTGGATGTATAATTCAAACAAAGGTATGTCTGACTCTAATGCCCAAGGTGGTAACCGTTTCACAATGTCGTCAATTCAAAGAGTTCCTACTAGGTTTCTTTCACTGAAAGATAGTCTTCAATGCATCATGCCAGGAATATTTAATCAGAGAAATAGAAATGTACATAAATAAATCATAGAAAACAGAGCACAAATTGCTATAATGAAAGTACAAATATCAATCTGTGAATGAGGAGGTTAATTTTAAATAAAAGATAGGAATCTAGGTAACTTTCCTGAAAAAGCATGATCGATTTCATATACTGTATTTTTGTAGTTTAAGACCTTCCATTTAGTTCTTTTTAAATACTTTCTTTCTACTGCAGAGCTTCTTTATATTTTAGTTCATTCGTGTAAGTAATCATATTTTTCTTCATGGTATCAAATGGTGTCATGACAGATAATTTAAAATCCTATCTGATAATTTCAATATATAAATTATATTAGCCTCAGTCTTCATGAAATATCTTTTCTTTTAGGAGTAGACCACACTTTCCTGCTTTTCCTGTTCAAGCAATTTTGGATTATATCCTGGACACTGTAAAGACATGTTTTGGAGACTCTGGGTTTGATTAAACTCCCCTGAAGAGTATTGATATATTTTTGTCTGTTAATTTGGCTGGACTCAAACTGCAAATTCAGTCTCTTGGGCAGCTGCTCAAAACTCTGTTCTGTTCCCTCAGACTTAGGGGGGCTGCTTGCTTCCGCCCAGTGGATAAACTGACTGGGTCTCAGTCAGGGATCTGATGAGAGCTTACACAAAGATTTGGGGCTCCTCTTCTCTGGCTCTCTCCTTTCCTGGATTCTTCTTCAATTTTGAGTGGCTGTGGTTCCCTGAATTCTGTATCCAGATTCTTCAAACTGTAACAACTCTGGTTTTCTATCAGAATTCTAGCACTCACTTGGTATATACTGGAGCCTACCCTCTGACCTGACTGGCAGCTATAAAAATAAAAACTCACCAGATGTTAGTCCCTTCCTCCAATAGTCAATTAAGATTCCTCCTGCTTTTGGTTGCTCTTCAATGCCTTCAGGTAGCTGTTTTTTGTTTGTTTGTTTTAAATTTTTTCCAAAGTTAATAGTTGTTATTTGCAAGATGGTTGGTTTGAGAGCTTGTCTGGCATTTGGTGGATGTGGAACCTCACTGAAAAGGAAGATTTAAATGACCTTAATATGTTCGATGTGGACAAAAATGGGGCTGTGGAGAGGTGCAAACAGGGACTTCTATACCAAAGGAACTGTCTGCACAGTGGTAGTGAGAAATAAAGTTCAAAGCATGTTGAGTTTGCAGCACTGTGAACATGTTGGGGTAGGTGTTTGGTTATTTATGTGGCTGTGGTGGGGAACCGGAGTATATGCGATGGATGGGTGGGTCAGTAAGACAGGAAAAGAAGACTAAAAAAAAAAAATCACCCTTTAGAATGCCAAGTGAAGGTTTTGGACTCTAATATTTTGACAGTGGGGCACCATAGATTTTGGGGCATGGTATAGAGATAAACATATGTCTTGGATAATCAATGCAGAAGATGGCTACAGTGGAAAGGAGAAAAATGATGATGTTGGCTCTGTAGTCAAGGAACCCTTCCAGAAGGTCACTGCAGTAATCTAAAAAACAAAACAAAACAAAACAAAAAACCAAAACTGTGGCAGCTGAAGTATAAATCCATCTGAAGTAAGCAAATATAACTAAAGTTAGGAATATTTTCCCATTCATATGCTCTGTAATAGCTAAAAAGACATCTAAAATAAAACTTGTCAACATGGGAATCTAATTATTAGGATATTTTGATCGATGTTTAATTGGTTATAAAACTTATGAATTGTGATTTCCACTTGTAACTGAAAAACACTCAACTCCTTTGCTAATTTAAACATTAAATGTACTTGATGGTTGCCAATTAGCAGTAGACTTGAAGGGGTGAGAGTATGAAGAAGTTGACATTTATAAAAATCCCTTACTACATACCCAGGCACATTCTCACCTTCCCTGCCACTGGAACCCTTGGGAAATAGCTCTATTTCCATTTTACAGATGTGGAATTTGAAAGACACAGAACTAAAATTAACTTTTTCAATGCCACACAGCTAGTGAGTATAAAATATATTATTTAAGCCCAGGTCTATGATCCTATTGTTTATTCTATTTTCAGCATAATTCAACTTATTAAAGTGAGATAGTGAATGCAGTAGACCAGCTATAATTCTGTTTTTGGAAGGGACTTCCATATCTCCTCTTCTTCAGTGTCCTCTGATGAATTACAGAGTTATTATTGTAACAATATAGATATAATTTCCTTGGGAGTACAACAAAAAGAGATGGTTCTTAGGAAATAGTTGTTCAAATCTTTTTTCTGTGGGAGAAAATTGGTATAATGAATTATTAATGGGCTAAAATGTGATGGGACGAACGTCTTGATTAGTTGTAAACATATGTAACATAAAATAAGTCATCTAATCAGATAACCCAATTGTTTTTATTATTTTATGAGTTGATCAGGATAACCAGGGCTCCCCTGTAGAAAAGATAGTCACTTTTTTAGGGTGAGTGTTTTCAAGTTTGTTTTCCCATATGAGGAAGCAAGAAACTAATAAATCATTTAGTTATTCACAAAGCCTCCAAATATTGTGTGTACCTAATAATCCTTGAGACATATACCAAATTTAACCATAAACTCCCTTGTAAGGATTCTCTTGTTTGGCTGGTCATCCTTTCTCCAACTGGCACTTTCCCAGACCACTGTATATATTTTATTTTGGCAGGAGGCAGGAGAAATAGATAGCCCTATGATTCTTTTACAAAAGAACATACTGGGAGCCTAGGGAAGAAATGCTACCATGCCTTATTAAAGGCCTCACTAAATCTAGTAGAAGGTGGTTTTGCTATCATTAAATACTTTGTGTTTCTAATTTTGTGCTTGTTCTAAATTATTTTTCCAATAATCTTTAAAGGAGACTAAAAATGGAAACACTGGTCATTTTCTAATAGAGAAGCATTACAACTCACTATATTATATAGGAAAGGAAGCAGATACACTAACTCATATTTTAGTTATTACTAGTAGCACACACACTCCATGAAAAAATGAGTCTCAAGAGAATTAGGATGTGATGGAGCTGAGAGTACCTGGTTATAAAATAGCACAATGAATAGAGCTAGTTGAGACAATATTTGAAGGGGTTATTCTGATGTGGGCCCTGGACACCAGAGAAGAGAGAATCATTGAAATTGGAAAGATTGGTCAAGAAGTAAGCATAACCTCTCACTGATGGCTATGATTTCTATCTTGATCCCCAAATAGTCTTGCTTATCCATAAGCATTTCTGTGGGTGATTTTGTTTTCAAAAATCAAACTATATGTATCAACTAGCAACTGGGCTCAAAACTTAAGAAAAATGGTGGAGATTTCACATTCACAATTATAAATACAATGTTATCTTCCCTGTTGGCTCCTGGGAGTAAAATTTTATCAATGTTCCAGTCTGATCACAATTTAGATAAATTAAATAACCTTGTGAAGGTTGTTTTTCAAGTTTATGGAAAACTGTGTTTTGAATCAAGCATGCTAAGTATTCTTTAGTTGGCCTTTTCTTTTGGGAAAGCTAGTTAAAATTTACTTATAGCCATTTTTTGTTTCTATTTTTAAGACATAAATATATAATTTGAGCAGCCTGTGTTCAGAAAGAAATATTGGAGGAGATTATGATCCTAAGCTCATCCTGAAACTATGTGGTCTCCCTCTGACTTAATAGGGTGCTTCATACTTGGATCACAAATGCAACCATCCATATACTTTTCTCTAGTTGTGCTCCAGTGAGACAACTCTGCATTGTAATGTGGCACCAAAACTACTGACCACCTTCACTAACTTAATGAGCACCTAATTCATGCCTAGACCATAAAAGAATATAAAATTGCTTAACTGATTTAATGCTCACAAGAATGTTTTATTGCCTACTTCTCATAGTTTTTACAGATTTTACTGACAGTTCAATATAGTGTTTTTTCTGAAATTGGAAGCTGGATGTACTTAATAACAGTGGCTTCTTATTTTCCAAGAACACCCCTTACACTGAAACTTGTCTAGCAATTAAAGAAAACTGTTTAGAGAGCTTATTTTTTTCTAAAGGAAGGAAGGGAGTGTATTTGGACTCAAAAAGCACAGTTTAAATGGATTCTATAAAACTGATGATTATATTCACTAAATAGTCTAAAATGAAAAATAGACGTTTCTACAAATGACAGATAACTTGATTATATGAAACACATATTCATCACAAGCCAATACACTCCTACAATCTAATGAAATGGTGACAAAAAAAAGTAATGATTTGAAAACTCCATTTAGTGTAGAACCCTCTTTTATCCCAACAAAACCTTAAACAGATACCCAATATATAAAACATGTATGAGTAGAGCCTCTGTGGCTGAAATCTGAAGTATGAAACACCAGTGGGACCTCAGGCCAACATGAGGCTTCCATGGATGATCTTGAGCTAGAACATACAAAGAAGTTTTGAACAAATACCAAATAAGTCTTTCAATTATGGCAGACAGATGAACTTCTTTAAAGACAAAAAACCCCAACAATAGTCATGTTAGAAATAAAATTTACTTGATAGTGGATTAGAACGTATTTTTAATTATTACTTCAAAATTTCCAACAGAAGTCTAATATAATTTTTTAATATATGCCTGGGCAAAAACTACTGACTTAATCTAGTTAGGCTGCCCTTAGCACAGCACTTAAATTGGCCCACGACAATAAGTAATACTCTTAAATGTAAAGAGAATCTGTATGATGCATCTGGTACTCAACCAACTGGAAAAGGGCCTTGATTTAAAAACTTGAAAGCCAAATGTGTTCTCTATCAAAATTACAAACTACTGTTCTAATCTATTTTTGGGTCATTTCACCAGCAGTGAACCACAGATATAAGCTTTATTAAAGAATAGTGGCATGTTTTAAATGTCCATTAATATATTTTTAATTATAATGGAATGTCTATAAAAGTCCATGTGACAACTATACGAAGATCAAAACAATTAATTATAATCAGCTTTAAATGGATACAGAATAATTAAAAAGGGATGTTCCAAAAAGAAAAAAAATACAGAAAGCTTGAATGTGAATAATAATGTGGGTTTATAGTTAAAAGAACAAAGAAATTTTGATTTTTATATACTGATTTAATTAGTAACTGTTTTAAAGATGTGTATTTTTGTCAGTTGCCAAAAATTCCAAATCACTGAAGTAAATGCAAAGAGAATATGAATTCCTTCATTTGTTTATTCATTAACTCAGCAAAAATTTATTCAACATTTGTTAGGTACCAGATATTGTAATAGTAAAATATGTAACCTGGCCACAAATTGCTCATAGACTTAGTTCAGAGAGGTACATAATCATGTGATTGTAATCCAGTGAAATAGGAACTATTATAAGTATTATATGCCCAAAGAAAAGAATATTCAGTTCTGTAGGGCAGGAGATGGATTAGAAAGATTGTGAGAAATCTAGAAACATTTGTCAAAGAGAAAAAAATCCTTAATGGGTACCCTAAAGACTGAGTAGTAATTTATAGTTATAAAAAGTAGATTATTCCAGGAAGGAAGGAGAGTACAAAGGTGTCACGGAGCATGGAAGAACAGTGTCTTCAGAAAACTGCACTGTCTGCTGGGTGAAGAGTAAGGCTTGGGGGGAGACACAGTAGATAAGTTTAGCAGAGGCAGAAAGCAGAGGGCTTTGGAGCCAAGCTGAATAATTCGGACTTCCAGACCCTGGGAAGGAACTGAAGAGTTCAAAGCAGATGAGTAATATTATCTGTTTTACATTTTAAAAAGACTACTATATTTACAGATGGAGTACATATCAGTCAGAATCAGAGGTTCAGATCTAATGACAGAGAAATAGTTAACAGAAAACTACAGCAGCTCACACAGGGAAGCACAAGAAAAGGGTGGCAGCTCCAGAATGAACAGGGACTAAAGGTTGGGGTGAGGAGGAAGATGGAGAGGGTGGTCCATAGGATGACCCTTGTGTTTCTGACTTGATAATTTGTTTGATTGTGGTATCTTTTACTAAAATAAGAAATAAAAGGGAAGAAAGGTCAGGAATGAAATAATGAGTTCAGTTTTGAACATTGAAACTGATGTACCTACAAGATACACATGACAAGATATCAGACATCAGTTGCATATGTAAATGTGGGGCTGAGAAGAAAAGGGGAGAATCAGAATTTTTGAATTAATCACATGTGTCCATGCTTTGAAATGCTTGATCAGTGTACATATATATGTTAGACTGAAGCATTTCAAATGTGTAAATGACGCCACTATGGACAAAATTGAAAGAAGCACGTGTTGCAAATTTCTCATATATACCTACAGCAGGGAAAATACAAGTGAGGCAATCAAATGTTTAAAGTGATATATACCAGTGTTCATGGGCATGGACAAATGATTCTTTAGCTAAGTGCTCACATGTAAATCAACCTAACATGTCTGAGAAATAAAAATATATCAAATCAAAGATCAGCCATTTAACTTCTCTGCCTTCATTCACATATCTGTTCATTTATTTTCATTGTTCAGGTATACTATTTTAGATGCTGGGAAAATAGCAACAAAACAAGACAAAGTCCCAGAATTTGTGGAACTTATATGATCAAAGTTCATCATAAACACATACACAAATATATATATTACTTAATTTCAGACAGTAGTAAGCACACTGAAGAAAAAGAATGCAGGATAAAGAAGCAGAGTGTGAAGAGAGATGTTTTTAAAAGGGCAAGCAGAGAGTCATCAAGGAAATGCAAATTAAAACCACAATGAAATATCACCTCACACCAGTTAGGATGGCCAACATCCAAAAGACAAGGAACAAATGCTCGTGAGGATGCAGAAAAAGGGGAACCCTCCTACACTGTTGGTGGGAATGTAAATTGGATCAACCATTGTGGAAAGCAGTATGGAGGTTCCTCAAAAAATTAAAAATAGAAATACCATTTGACCCAGGAATTCCACTCCTAGAAATTTACCAGAAGAATAAAAGATCCCTAATTAGAAAAGACATATGCACCCCTATGTTTATCTCAGCACTATTTACAATAGTCAATACATGGAAGCAACCTAAGTGTTCATCAGTAGATGAATGGATAAAGAAGATGTGGTACATATACACAATGGAATATTATTCAGCCATAAGAAGAAAGCAAATTCTACCATTTGCAACAACATGGATGGAGCTAGAGGGTATTATGTTTGGTGAAATAAGCCAGGTGGAGAAAGATAAGTACTAAATGATTTCCCTCATTTGTGGAGTATAACAGCAAAGCAAAACTGAAGGAACAAAACAGCAGCAGACTCACAGACTCCAAGAAGGGACTAGTGGTTACCAAAGGGAAGGGACTGGAAAGGGTGGGTGGGTAGGGAGGGAGAAGGGGATTAAGGGGCATTATAATTAGCACACACAGTATAGGTAGATCATGGGGAAGGCAGTGCAGCACTGAGAAGACAAGTAGTGACTCTATAGCATCTTACTATGCTGATGGACAGTGACTGCAATGGGTTGGTGGTGTAGGACTTGATAGTATGGGTGAACGCTGAAACCACAATGTTGCTCATGAGAAAACCTTCATAAGATTGTATATCAATGATACTTTAACTTAAAAAAGGCATCAGAGAACAATTATTTGCTGAGGTGAAGGAAGGACGAAGTCATGAAAAAATATGGGAGAAAAATATTCAAGTCAGAGGATCAGCAAGGTCAAAGACCCTGAGGCAAGAATTAGTTTCCCTTATTGATAGAAATAAGAGCAGCATCAACTGGAGCAGAGTGAGGGCAGGAGAGACTGTGGATACAAGGTGGGAGAATATGCCACGGGGGGACAGCTTAGGAGTTCAGTGACCACAGAGAACAGTGTGGATTTTATTCTAGTCTAGGTGTAACCTGGATCCATTGGACGGTTGTGATCAGAAAGTAAAAACGTCGTTATAGTGTTTATATAAATATTGTTACACAAAGATTTTTTCACTCCTGGGACAGAAAATGAATTATGATTACAATTACTTTTGTTTTTAAAAAATCAAGTCTGGCTGCTATGCAGAACTGTGACAACAGTGTCATCAGGAACAAGACTGGGAGCAGGAAGCCCATTAGGAGGCTACCACAGACAAAGGCATAAACTGCCAAGCCTGGGCCAGGCTGGGAGTGATGGGGCTGAGGGGCAACTATCAGATCTAAGGTGTGAAGTGAAGAGACTTCCTGATGGACTGGAAGGTATGGGCCCCAGTGAGCTACTGATCAAAAACAGCATCTGAGGAAATCCCATGTCAGTCAAGTTTGACATTAACAGTATTTTTTTTTGACTGAATTAAAAAAATTTGGTCTGATTTTACCAAAATATTTTGATGAGCCAATGTATTTCAACAGGTTCTTGAATCTGGATACATTTTTAATAGAGAATGATTCTCTATTAAAATTCGTCATGTATGCCTGTGGCTGCTATGCTATGAGTGTGGTTGTATTTAGATAAAACGTAGTTTTTCAAGGAATTCCAACAGAGGACACAAATAATAAGAATTAATGTTGATGTCTATCTCTGATCCTTGTTTTATTTTCATTATGTTTCTAAATAATGAAAACAATGCAGGATGATATCTATGGAGTTTGGGAGGGAACTGCATATGCCATTTATAGACATAAGTGTAACAAATATTTTAGTCTTCATTTCAGGATGAAGAAACATTTTGCTCATTTAAAATATACATATATATAGAACATTAATTTGAAGGTCAGTGAGTTCCTTTCTGTGGCTTAGAACAGATGAATCTTACAGAAAGAAGGTTTATACTCATGAAAATTGGAGTTTACTCAGGAAATACCGCCTAGCGTCTTAATGAAAGTGCCATGCATGCCTCTTCTGAAATTTAGCACATGGAATGAAGCTTCCCATATCTGTAGCAAATGCAGACTTCACTGCCTTGAGGGCTTGGCATTTTCAGATAAAAAAGAATCAATGTCATTATACAGTATTTCTCTAGAGCATCATAATTATTCTGCATGCATACAATATTTATTTAAAACTTAAAATTAAACTTCAAGAGGTGGTCATTTGAAAGCTGGCAGTCAGTGAAAAGATCCTGCATTCATGAAAAAGAGAATATTTCTTCTAAAAGTTGAGAAATAGATCAAAACGGTCTTTCCGGTAACTGGCACTTTAGTCATATAGATGCTTTTTATGTGTCAGATTTATTAATCAAGAAGGTCCATGGGAATGAGAGAAGGAAATCTTGAAGATGTGACTGTCGGTTTTTGATATGTCAGGTATAATTTTGTAGCTGTGATTTTCGGATTGCCGTACACACACAGCATTGTCCTGATGTTTGTCTATCTCTTTATACTCATCATTTGTGATGACTGGAAAAGATGATGAGGAGGGGATGTTTTGATACAGGATTGAAACTTGAAACTACAGTCCTTCAATTTGAACAGTATCCCCGTTTCATCTTTCTTTTCATGTTACCTTTTTAACTTTTGCCACTGATGTAAAAGGAAAAAAAAAAAAAGAAAATTTTGAAAAGATGCCAGGTGTTGGGTCTTATCTGGGTGAAGGATCACAGAAGTAGAGGATAAAATATAGTTTGTAGTTTGTCACAGAGGCAGACTTATGAAGATCAAACACTTGTCAACAACAACTGTTTGTCCTCCTGCGGCCATCACAGAATTATTAAGACAGTGACATCTTTTCATACTTGCTACATTTTGCCAAGATTGTACTGTATAATGTTCCAATTAGTTTAACAGGATGTATTCTGCTGTGATGAATACAGTCTTCCTTAATTGCTTTTGGCTGCTTTCTGAAATAAAAGAGTATCATTGTGTCACAAACACATCAGTCACTCTGAAATTCCGAATGGCATGCTCCCTTTTAAGTCATCAAAAATCACACGAAACAGGTATTTCCAAAAGCTGAGGTAAAGCAGCTTATTTTTATGATGTTTGAAGTGAGAATGCAACAAAACTGTCTGAAGAGTAAAAGGACCAAGCCAAACTTTTTTTTTGGTTATTATTTTATTAAACTTGCCAGATAACCAGTGTGATGTTTTTCTCTGTTGGTTTTCATGAATAGACCAGCTGCTTGTGTGTTACTTAGACTGTATCATGTAGTTCTTGGTGAAAAATCGCATCTTTGACCAAAATTGAGTAACTGCTTATTTTCCACATACTTACTAATTTTTTTTTCTTTTTGACTCCTGCAGACACCAGTCCCTACCAAATGTCTAACAGTCTTGGTTCTTATTCCACTCAGATTGTTTCTGGGATGTTGTTTATGTTCATGAGGTTTAGAGCCAGCAGCGCCTCAGAGTTTGCAGTGACTGGTGCTTAGCAGCATTTCTTGAAGCTCCTTTCACATTAGCATCTCTTAGCCACAACTGCCCTTAGTGACTACATGAGGTCCTAAAGAGCCTGAGAGACTAGGCAAAATCTGGAGGCACTCCGTGGGCAAAAGGAACAGGAATCGAAGACAAGGAAAAAAATTTTGGAAGAAAGCCATGAGTAGAGATGCAAAGCTGTAAAATGTAAAGATATGAAATTTGAGATGAAAATTACACCCCTCTAATACCTGCAGGAATGTTATGTGGTTTTAATTTTTGAAGTGAAGTTTGTATTTCTATGCATGCCAAACAACATAGCTTGAGAAAACCAAGTTAACCAATAAAATTTTGTGCATATAAATTAATAAAATGACATCATATTTATAAAAAGCACTTTAGAAATTGTGACCTAATCCATATATATATTGTAACTACCAATAAGTCTGAATTTGTCCAGAGGGTTCTACCTAATGGCCAATTCACAGAAATAAAAAAAACACTGAACACTCAAAAGATAGAGGTCATTATTTAACCTAACCAGTTAGTTTGACTGATTTGGAAAGAACTCAGTATAATCTAACCTACTTCTTCCTATTAGCATTCATGAGTTTAACTGCATCAACTTTATGAAAATAATACAGGCATGTAGTGCTAAAAGGCTTATGCTACAATCCAACAGTCCTTCCTATGACTCCTGATTATTCTGCTCTGTAAAGACAACCACTTCCAATGCCTTTAAGGCATTTCTTCTGGTATCCATATATATTCATCCATACATGCCATCCATATATATATATATATGTTACATAGACATTTTTTCTGGTATTCATATTACATTCATATATATGATACATCAATTTCTTAATGTAACAATTATTGAAATAATATGTTGACATTTTGCTTTAGAAATACAGAATTTACCTCTCTCTTATGTTCCCCATCTACTTGTTGGGTCCCAATCTCTCAGTACAGTTAAACTGCAATTTTTTGGTTAAGGTGATAGTGTTTATATAAATATTGTTACACAAAGATTTTTCACTTCTGGGACAAAAAACGAATTATGATTACAATTATTTTATAATAAACTCATTGTTTTTCCTGGAATTAGTATTGCTTCATTATTTCCTTGATGTTTCTCTATAACTATTTTTCATTTATATTTCCTATGGAGTAATTATCAAAATAAATTTATTAAAATAAATACTCCAGAAATATGCCAAAGGCCTATTAATATTTTTTTCTAAACACTGAAACAGTTCTAAGCAGTCTCCCCCGCCAGCCCTCTGTCTCTTGCTCTAATCTGTATTGATGTGTGCTGACATACTGGCCCTTCCCTCTGTTGGTCTCCTGTACCTGAACCCTTGATTTCTGGATCTTTCTTCTTGCTTTTTTTTTCTCTTGTATTTCTAAAGCATGTCTTCTAGTACTCCCCTAAGAAAAAGTGCACAGAAAGTACATTAATTTATTTTAGATATTGAATATCCGATCTGAGGATGTCTTTATTCTACCCTGTGTGAATGGTAACTTTGAAATCATTTTATAACGAAATTTTACAGGCATTGGGCCACAGTCTTCGGGAACACAAGAGTTGCTCTTAAGAATTCCAGCGTAATTTCCTATTCCCAAGCCATTTCTCCTTGACTTGCTTCTACTCTTTAAGAAGTTCTTAGAATCTTTTTCCAACCCTATTTTTCCAAAAGTTAGAACCATCTGCTTTGGTGAGGGTCTTTCTCCATTGTGTTTGGCCCTCTTTAGGCCCTTTCTATTTGAAGACATAGGACCTTTAGTTCTGCAAAATGCTTCTGAATTGATTTTTGATAATTTTGTCAACTCTATCTTCTTTGTTCTTCATATCCTGATTTTGTAACTCTTAAATTTATTCTCTTTTTCCTCTTCTATAGTGCTTGTCTTCCCCCCTCCCCATCCTGCCAGGAAAGCGCCTTGATACTATCTTCCATACTTTCTAAGAATTTTTTCTTATTTTAAATCATATTTTAATTATATTTTAAATTCCATATTTTAAATCCATTATCATATTTTATCATACATATTTTAAATTCCAATAACTATTCCTTGTTCTTTGATTATTCCTTTTTATGATAGCACCTTGTTCCTTTTAGGTGCAATATCTTCTCTCATCAATCAGGATAATAATAATAACTTATATAATATTTTTTAAAGTTTTCTTTTGTGTCTTATATTGTCTCCATTTTCTCCTAGTTTATTCTCTTTATTTGTGTCACTCTGTATTTATACCTTAGACTTTCCTCTAATATTTGGTATTTCTTGACTGTTCATTCAAACTGAAGAGTGAGGCACATTTATAGATTGTTAAAAAGAAAAACTGGGTGACATCTCTTGGTGTATAGGAAAGATTTTCAGCATGAGTATTTGTGTAAAGGGGATCTTTAAATATCATAGTTACAGATCTGTTCACTAGAGTTCTTAATTTTCTCCAGGGAAGGGTCCTCTATATCTGGGAGTGAGTGGGAGGAATATGCGGGAGTGTGATTGGCTGCCGGCCTGACCCCCGGGGAGCCCAGGAGAGGGAGCTGGGGTGGTTCACCACGCATCAGTTGCACCCCACCCCCAATAAGCCCTACCCTCCAAGTTCCTGCTGTGCCGCACTCAGTAACATTTCTGGTGCTTTTTTTTCCCCCACAGGGGCTAAAACTCTTGGAGGGGAAGGTCAGAAGGGTAGAAGTAGCCTCAGGGTTTGCAGCGCGTAGTCCCTTGTTCTCTAAACAATGAAGCAAGCCCACTTTCCATTGTTCCTTGCCTGATACTAGGCTTCAAAAGCTTTGGTAAAGCACTTTATTAGGTAAAAGGTTTCAGCTGTCTCAAAAGTTATACTTTTTCTCATAAGTTAATTTGAATTGCACTTTGAGGTAAAACTTCATTGAAAGCTTTATTGCTGACCAGGTGCATTAAACTAAATACATTTCCTTCATCTACTAATTTTGTAATTTTGTTAAAGAAAGGAGAACTTTAGTCTTTTGAGTGACTTTTTCTCCCTATAAAATCTCATGCTGCTTATTGCTCTTGTTTCTAATATCCCATATGGGCTGTAGGGTTTTTTGTTTCCACCTGAGGGGCTTCACAATAGACTTGCCAAATTGTAATCATTATAGCAAATCTTTTTGTTCTGACAAATAAAACCTACATGTTTTATTTTATCCCATTTTCTGGAGCTACCTAGTTCAGTCTAAGTTTTCAAAAGTAATCACCAGTCTTTTTGAATCTTGGGAGTTCATATTTCTTTAGACCCTGTAATGTGCATAGTGTAAAACCATTTAAAGTTATATTAATTTTTTTCTTAGAAATACTACTTCAAATAATCATGCAGAGAAAAAAAGTGAAAATGACTATTTATGTCAACTGAGGACCTCAATGAGAGATGTTAAAGGGTTGAGAAATAGAAGCTGTAAAGGAAAGTTTAAGCAAAGGAACTTGGATTATTTAGCCAAGAGAAAGGTCTAAGAGTCTCCATAGTTCAGACCATTATAGAAAAATAATGACCTGCTGTTCTCTATAGCTAGAGAAGACGTAAGAAGAGGAATTACACTCAACGTGAAGTGTGGAAATTATGAAACTTCTTAAGATTCCCCAGGCCTGACTTGCATTAATGCTCTAATAAAAGAATAAACATATAGGTTAAGGCAAGCAGGATACTTACGTTAAAAATACATGTCGCAACAATCTTTATAATTAAATCATTGTTTAGGACCCTAAAGTCCCCCACAAAGACAAAGACTTCCATTTATTCAGAAGTATCAAATTCAGAATAAAGTGTAAAAAGACCAATTAATTCAAGTGGTTTGGTAAAAGTAATAAATTAATATTCATCTCCATTTTTAAATAATATAAGAATAAAACCTAGGGAAACAAATTAAAGGTTCTGTGTGTGTGTTGTGCCCACTGTGCAAGGGGCCCCTCTGAAGGCAGAACGCGGATTATGCATGTTTAGAGGTCCCCCACACCATGTGTCTTTTGCCCTCTGGAGACTGCCTATTTAGAGACTTCCGTAGGAAAAACACTGAGCAAGCTCACTACTCTGGCTCTAAGTCTAACTCTCATGCATGCCAGACGGCTCTGTCAGTACCCTCTGCCAAATACATGGAGCTGTGTGGCTCTGCCACGATAACTGTACACCAAAGCAATTGTACCCAAGGTTGATTTGACTTTCTTAATGACCCTCATACATGTTTATCCCTGAAAGATAATTCTAAGGCTGTAGAGTTTTCACTTGGCTTTTCCCCTTTCTACCTCCAATTTTTTTTTCTTTTTCCAATCCAGTTTTTTATTTTAAATTTAGGGTACCTTATGAAACCTAGGAGAAAATGGACATAGCCTGGATTGTATAAACTAAAAAGTAAGGGCTTACTACTGCATATGTATTTCTCCATAGGTGTGTGTTTGTGTGTGTTCTGAGCTGTCCATTTGTATATCAGAAGCTGCCTCATGGGAATTTGCATTTATACTGTCACACTTGGTGATGAGCTCTAATCATTATTTAATTTAATAATAAGTAGGTGGATTTGTCCCTAAGAGAGGTCTGAGATTGGTTCAGGGCTAATAACCGTTTTTTTAGCTTATCAGTCTTCAAGGAGAAATGTGGGACCTAATGCTGAAGGCTGCATATCACATGCAAGTCTGGACTTAAGACTAGAGGCAGTTATGGAACGTGACCTTGAAACTGATCCTGTAAGAAGGAGAATGTGGGGTGGAGCAGAAGAATACGTATAACATACATATACATACACACATACATATACATGTGGGTTCTTTAAACTCTAAATCCTGTAATTTAAAATGCTTAATTCTCTATAAGTATCTGAATATTTTATGAAAATTAGAAAAACCATTAGTTTGATCATATGTTTAAACCTGAAATATGACATTTCTCAATCATTAAATACTTTGTTCAATTAACATGTTGCATTGTATTTACTTAAAAATACATACTACATATATTATGTACGTTGAATATGAAAAGCAGTTCATATTATGACTTTGGAAATTGGAGAGCCAAAGCTATTAAAAATCTCCTTCTCCCCATTCCTGTAGAATACATACTGGGAAGCTTACACTTGGGATTTCCCAGTCTCTTTTACAGTTAGGAGAGGAGGCCACGTGGCAGACATCTGAGAAGAAAAGGTAAGTGGAAACTCCAGCAGAGTGTTTCCCTTCCTCGTGCTCAGAGGGTAGAGCTGAGGCCAGAAGGACTTGAGTTGCCAGGCCAAATGACAAAGGCCTACATGCCAGGAACAGTGGAGTATGAGATGGAAAGGGTCTCACTATTGGCCTTGCTGAGCTGCTGTCCCAGCCCTGGACCTCCTCCCTCTCGGCTCTGTTGTGTGAAACGTTTGTGCCCCTTTCTAGTTAAGACAGGAGAGAAGCAGTTCAGAGTATTCTATTATTTACAGCTGAACACATACCTCAGGGGTTTTTGTTTGTTCTAAGGCAGATATGTTATAGCACTTAAAAATTCTGCAAGGATGGATAAAACAGGAAAGATTTCTCAATGTGTTTGGCCATGTGTCTCCCACATCCCCCCTTTTATGCAGCTTGAATGGATATAACTCACATGCCACATGATTCACCCATTTAACATATACATACAGGTCAGTGGTTTTAAGTATGTTCATGGCTGTATAACCATCTCCATAATCTACTTTTAGAACATTCTATTATCCCCAAAAGAAACTCAATAATTCCTGTTTTCTAAGTATTCTAAAGAAGGAGTTCCCATGAAATACCTTAGTTTCATGGCAAGTCATTATTTTTACAAGGTATCTACTTTAAAAAATGAGCTCTGTCTTTCAAGGTGGCAACATGAACTTGGCAAGAAATATAATTAAGCCAGTATCTGAATTTATACCTTTGGTATCCTCATATCTGTCACAAATTAGGACCAAAAACAATTCTGTTGCTATAGATTAGATAGACAATTGTTATATGAAAGATGAGACTATGGTTTTTAGTCAGTGGTCTCTTTGGATCTAATTATATTAGTGTTAAACAGAGTCAAAGTACATTGAAAAAAAAAAGATGCAGATACAAGGATGGCTGAACTATTCTGGGTTTTCCTGTTAAGAACACTTCCTCAAACAGAGACTGAAGTGAGAGGAACTCCTTTGGCTCTCCTGTTTGACACTCAGTTAGGATGCAGCTGCTGTAACAAACATATCCAGAAACCCAGTTGCTGCAACAGAATGATCCTGAGACAGGTGGGCCATCCAGGGAGTTCACATACTTCTACTTTAAGAAGTCACCCAGGTTCTCCCATCATGGGGCTCCAACCATTGCCTAAAGAATATCATCAAAGTTGACTGTTACAGATGGAATTGTGTCCCTCCCTAATATTAGTATGTTCATTTGTTGAAGCTCTAACCCAAAATGTATTGGAGATTATGCCTTATAAAGAGTGTGGGTAAAATTGCAATATTTCCAGAATATCTTGCCTGGCCTTAGTGCATCTCCATATCAATAGGTGTTTCCAAGGGGTGGGGAGAAGCAGTCCATCGCCATATTAATAGGTGATTACATGGGGAGCAAGGGCATATATGGACAGGGAGCTCCACATTTCAGCCAGGTCACGAGAGACACAGGGAGCAAAAGTGGATGACTGCTTACAAGCAATAAACGGGTTTCTCCCACTTTATTTCTCCCTTTGACTGATTTTGGTTTCAAAGGTAATTTGCCCTGGGCTGGGAACAGATTTTACCCCCAGAGACACAAAGAAGTAATAAAGGTAAAATGAAGTTGTAAGAATGGGACCTCAATCCCACATGACCGGCACCCTTATAAAAAGAGGAAGAGTAAGAGGTACCAGACGTCTCTCTTTCTTTCCATTTGTACAAGTGGAAGAGTCACGTGAAGACACAGAGGGAAGGCAGCCATCCACAAGCCAGGCAGAGAGGCTTTGCCAGAAACCAAACCTGAGGGCACCTCACCTTGCACTTCCAGCTTCCAGAACTGCGAGAAAATGTATTTCTATTGTTTAGGCCACTCAGCCTAAGGTATTTTGTTACTGTGGCCTTAGCAGATTAATACTCTAGGCAACATGTCCTCTTTCTTCAACACAGGAAGGAAAAAAGAGAAAAAATAAAGAATAAGCAGCTTCCTTTCAAGGATATAATATAGAAATTGCAAATATTATCTCTGCTCACTTCTCATCCAGAATTTAGACACACAGGCACACTTGAGTATAAAGAAGGTGGGAAAGTTTTCTAGTGGGTTGACATGTTCCCTACTAAAACTCAGTGTGTGTGTCTCTGTGTGTGAGTGTGTGTTTAACTAAAAGGTCACTGGAAGGCAGAAGGGGGAAATATATAATAAGGGACTTAGTAATCTCTATAACAAGCTATTTTCCTCCCAGTTTTAGCATCTCTTTCTAGGTGTCTCTTAATTACTTACTAGCTTCCCAACAAATGACTCAGTAGATTTGCACTGTTGACAGTACCTCATACTCTAAACTTTGATATATAATCCAGCTCTTCCAAGTTTTTACAATCCTGCTTCTTTCCTCAGTTTTATGTTCTTAGAGGGTACTGAACTTACTAATTTATACTAAAATATTAATGGGTGATAAATTAGCGGCTAGTGGGAAATAATGCTCTCAAATAACTATTTTCCTTTTAAGTAGAAAGTTTTAGGGATTACTACACCTTAACCCAAATGGGTAAAATTCTAAATATAAACATTTCAGATCCTCATGCAGATAAATAAAGAAGTAGTTTGGGGCCAGTTCCCTTTTCAGTCTCACTGAGATGTTGCAATAAATAATCGCCTATGCTTAGGATTTACTCCTTAAAGACGAAGAAATGAGTAACATCACCACAAAATTTTATTATTTTTTAAATTAATTATCCCCTTCTTCCTCTCATTTATTCTTTTGTGAGGAGAGTTTTTTTTTTTTTGCACACTTGTATCTGTCCACATCAGAAAATATCCATAGTATCAACAGAGACAGCAGAGAACTGCAGGTTTCAAGGAGATATCTAAGGGAACCCAGCTGCATTATTGCCTGCCTGGGATATTTCTTTCAGTCAAGAAAAATGTATTAGCAATATACTACACTGAGGTGCTGGGGATACACAGAACCATGAATAAGACAGGCCTGGATCCTGGCCTCATGGTGCTTAGAGACATGTGAGCCTATAATAATGGGATAGTTTGTGTCTCTGTTTGCATACAGAAGTAGTTCCTGACTGTAGCCAATTGTGCTCTTGAAAGGGGAGGAGAACCCAGAGCATGACAATGAATTTATGTGCTTACTCTATCCTTGCCTATCTATATTCCTCCCCTTTAAAGGCTGCTTTCTACCTACTTTAGGGACTGCACCCAAGTCCAGTGGAAGCACGTCTGAATAGCTGACTCACTTGGAACATTGCCCTGATCTCGGATTGTGTTGGCTCCCTGCCTGTCTGTCCAGGCTTTGTGATTCCTTTGTAGTCACTGTACTCCTAATGGACAAGTGAAAACATCTAGCACATAGCAGATGTGAATGAAGAGAAGATCTTTAGAGACTCTAGGTTCACGTCTCAGGACCACAAACACAAAAGTATTTTGATAATGAAATTCAGCTGGTACCTTCTTTCTATAATAGTTCTTCTTGGATAGAAGCCAAATGGATTAAAATTGTACCAAATTTGATCATGTACCAGGAGGTATTATCTTTAAGCTTTAGTACATACAATTCAGCTTATGCATTTCTACCAGAAGAGCCAAAATTAATTTAATTTTATGAGGGTCAAGGGACAATTGTAGCATGTGTGTGAGAGGCCTTGGAATGGGGGTCAGCTTCCCTGTCATCAAGTA
Organism: Manis pentadactyla; assembly: GCF_030020395.1. NCBI lineage: Eukaryota > Metazoa > Chordata > Mammalia > Pholidota > Manidae > Manis > Manis pentadactyla. The sequence goes on from NC_080025.1 coordinate 115,449,862, forward strand.
TGTCACCAGTGATGATGCTCAAGCTTCCTCATCCAGGGAGACAAGGAGCAGGAGGTAATTCCACAGGAAGGAGCTGGGGAGGACTCAGAACAACGGCACTGTAGGTACCTAAGCCCTTCATAGCTGATCTCTCTGACAATAGCCTTGTCTAGAGGTCAGCAAACTTTTTCTGTAAACGGTTAGATACTAAATATTTAAGGCTTTGTGGGCCAAAAAGTCCCTGTGACAAATACCCAACTCTGCTTTTGTAGTGAGAAAATAGTCACAGACAAAACATGAGTGAATGAATGTGGGTGTGTGCCAATAGAATTTTAAATACATGGGAATTTGAATTTTATTTAGTTTTAGTATGTCATGAAATACTTTCTTCCTTTGATTTTTGCTTTCATCCATTTACAAATGAAAAAACTATCTTGGCTCACCAGGCAAAGCCAACCCCGACCTGATGTCTTCTTCATTCAAGAAGTAGTTACTGACTCCATGTGCCGAGCGCTGTTCTCAGTGCTTGGAACACTGCAGTGAGCAAACAGAAAACACTTCCTACCCACGCAGAGTCTATATTCTAGATGTGCCCACTGCCACGGCTTATCGTCCACAAAGGAGTCACTATAATGGCACTGGGTGCAAGCGCATTACCCTGTTACAGAATCCCACGTCCACATGCTTCCTGAGCCATATGCCAATGAAGTTCACATTCTGCAAGTTTGGTTGCACGCACAGTCTTTGTCCACACCCTTACTGTAACCCTTCGTGCATTGCATCACCTCTCATCTATTCCCTCACCCCTAGCACACTGCCTGGCGCAGAAGGGATTCAGCACCACAGGTAATTGAAGCTAAGATGCTACTGGCATTATTTTATGTACTAAGGGAAAAAAAAAAGTTGCCATTTAATTCAAGATGGTCATCATTGTGAAAGGGATCTACATTTCAGAGATGTTTAAATGTGAAAAAAGAAATATGAGACTTAGGCTCCACGAAATAGGGTAAATATTTCCTAAATAAACTGTGTCTATATCCCCATTCTTTCTTAAAATAAATGATACTGATTTATAATGAGGCACAGGGAAGGGTCAAAATCATAACTAAGGGCTTTGTGAAGAATGTCACGGGTGAGAGTAGCCCGCCTGCATGCCTATGACTCTGCGGCATTTGTGTGCAGGAGATGATCTGTCCTGCATAAAAGGCCTTGCTTGCTTTCCTGAAGTCTCCAGGGCTGCTTCACATACAGCCTTGCCTCCTTCTTGCCACTCTGGTGGTGAGTGGTGCAGAAACGTTTTAATTAATGGTGAACTTCTCAAAGTTGAAGTGCAAACAATTACAGCTCAATTTTACTTTCAGCCTAATTTTCGTCATTTCCATTCTCTCCTCCCTCCCTATTATATGCCTCCGTTTCACAGTCTGTAAAGCTGGCTAATGGCTCTGCTTGTGAAAGAGAGGGTATTGTTTCTCTCTCCTGCAATTAAAAGCTGCAGAGAGACAAAGACAGACCTCGCCTACTGAACTTCTCTAGAGGAGTCCTTCCTGAAGGAAGACACCCCAGGCTTCTCTAGCTGGGGAATGATTTCTTTTTTCCAGAAAGGATCATGTCTTTCCCATAACAACTGTTTGCACACAACACTCCAAGAAAGTTCATAGCACACATCACAAGTATGTCTGATATGTAAGTGAAGTGATCTGTAGCACTGCTAATTAGACCTAAATTCTTGATTTACTATTTATAAAACAAAATTGATTATTACTTCATCAACAACATTTAAAGCATCATTAAGAGAGGTCTACTCCAGCAGCCTCAGGTTAAATTTTTTAACAAGCACTTTAGTTGCTAATCTGTGTTATTGCCAACATATGTAAACTTCCTAATGCTAATTGCATTCAGCTGTGAATCAAACAATGTCTAATTCTCTTCAGGATTAATTATGCACATGTGCCGCCTGCATTCCTAAACACGGTTCTCATAAATAATAAGAGATATATCTAAGCAGATGGGATTTTTCCAACTAAGTGATCTGTTTATCATGAATAAAACAAATGACACATACTAGACTTCAAATGCAGAGTCACTGCAACTTCACATATTTTCACCATTAATAATTACCCCACAATTGTTTGTGTGAATTCATTTTTCAACAATTGAGCAGCAGCCCATGTTTGCTCACATGCTATATTTATCTCTTACGACATTTTGAAAACATTTTGAGCTGAGAAGTAGCAACAGCTCTGTACCGACTGGGTGAAGATAATTGTACACTGCAAAGATTCAAATTCCGCACTCTCCACGGAGTCGTGTGCAGAGTTTGTAATTAAGCTGATAAAACATTATATAACCTTCTTAATTCATAGAACAGAACATGTTAGTGGGCATCTTTCCTAGCATGACCAAACCAGAATTATTTCAATAGTTTTATTCAATTCTTTGTTCCTGCAACAAAGATAAGTTTGAAAGAAAATGTACATGTGCAAAAGTATATTCTATTTCTGTGGGGTTTTGTTCACTTTCATAATGTACCCATGGTATATGCATAGTAATATGAACCAAAGTTGAATTAGGATACCTTGGCATTCCAGAAAAAATTAAGATATTTTTCTTTAAGGAGTCAAATCCTTAACAGCTTCTAAGAAGGGTTGAAAACTTATTACCAATCCTACTGCTTTCTCCCCTCTGTCCTTCTTATTTCACAGTGAGCAAAATTTCTCTGACTTGTCCATGACCATCTTTATCAGATTTTGCTAGGTAGTGAAGCTACATGATAGATTATTTAAATTATGGCTCTAAAGATAATGTAAGTGTACATAAACTTAGAACACAAAAGACCCGAGTCTGGATCCTGTCTCTACTACCTACCAGCACTGTGAACTTACAAGTTATTTAACTCCCTATGAAATTTATTTTCTTCATCTCTAAAACAGAGATAACACCACTTCCTTTATGTGAGGATTTATAGAGATCTTCAGTTACTAGGCCTAACCAGTAGAAAATGCTCAGCTAATGTTTATTCTTTCCACTTCTTTTCCTTGAGCAACATATCATTTACTTCTCAGAATTCACATGCAGAGCGTTAACAAAAGGGGACCTGTGGAATTTCCACTGGGAGGCAGAATGAGCAAGAGACTCTCTGGTACCTCTCAACCTCACCAAAGTTCACTGTTTACTACCTGGACTGAAAAAAACCTTCCTTGTCCTAAATGATCCAATTCTTCTTTAGTTTATCAAAGTACATGCACTTTTAAAAGTAAAAAGTTTGTGACAAAATAATATGACCTTACATGGTTTTCACAGGAACTCTTAACAACATGACCTATGTGATGTGGTAATGTTAGGCAGAAAGACAGACAAGAGCAGGGTGGAGGGAGAATAAAGCCAGTAAAGGCCACTAACAGGGACTCAAAGAGTTAATCAGATAAAACCAGAGATCCAGACTTGCAGAGTTAATTAGTTAATTAGTAGAAGTTTCAAAGGCCTGGAGTGACTTGAAATGTTCAAATATTCCCCAGATGAGAAACAATTACCCAGGTAAAGAAAAACATCAGAGCACAGCCCATGTCTTCATTTTATCAAATAGGTAAGGTCTCCAAGGCCAAAGACTGTCAGTCAAGGACTTCCCTGCCCTACCTCCTGAAGTAGGGCGGGGAAATAGGACAAGGGTCAGGTCATTGTAAAATCTACTTAGCCTGAGAAATAGAGGCCTAGCTTATTCTTAACTTAATCTATATGCTGTTCTTTCTTTTCTTCTGGCCCCTTAATCAATTAAGTAACTCTGTGACTAGGACAGGAGATAAACCTAGGAAGGGTAAATTAACCTATGTGGATAATGAATGCCAAGATCTGGACCAACACAGTCACCTAAATAACACTATTCTTAAGATAAAACTTCAAAGGAATTATGAATAACCGGTGTACATCATGCCTTGTGCTGACCCTTACCCAGAAGGCCTTATAAAACCCTCAACCCTGTACCCTTAAGTGTGCCTCCTCTTTGAGGTTCCCTGCACTCCCATCTGAGTGTATACTGTCTTACAGCAAGTACACTTTCTTGTCACATAAACCCATCATTGCACTTGTCCCTGAACTTTTCTCTATGATAAAGACAAGAACTCTCCAACCTCCACTTCTAGTAGTAAATGTCTTTGCCTCTTTGCTATTTCATTCTATTTTCCAGACTTAAGAACAAGTCTTCAATCGGTCTCTGCTCTACTCCAGATAAGTAGGGAGGGGCTACTGAGAGCTCTGATTTGGACTTTCAAGTTCCCTTCGCCTGAGTGATCAGACCAGGACTGCAGCTGGACAATCATGCTCTTTGGTAGCCTGCCTGTCTAACTTTGGGCAGGCCCACTCTGTTACTCTGGTACATGGTGCAATAAAATTTACTTTGCTTTCTTGACTTTGTTTTCACTCTGATTTCCCCATATCTCTGAACCAAACTCCTTCCCAAGAGTAATAAATTAAAACATTGGATTATTAATTTCATCTGCCAAACCTGCTAACTTTGGTTATTTGACCTTGTGGCAATGACTATTTCAAACACTTAGAATCATACATCTTGGCTAAGCAATCAGCTAAAGCACGTCCTTACAGTTTTATGAGGACATTCTAGGATTCTGGAGGGGCAGTGTCTCATACTGCTGGTAAGGAGGCAATGGTGTAACTGTGGCTAATGGCAGAAATAGAATGTAGTGGGGAGTGTTGTTTGGTATGAATCTCTTTGTCTCAAACCTTTCACCAGGAAGCAGTCTCACCTTCTGTCTACAACCCTCACACTGTACTGGGACTTCTACTTTTTATCTCTGCCCTCCAAGTGATATGCAGTCTTTCTGCCCTCATTCAAAAATCTGACTCATCTAGATTAACTGGAAACTGACTATTCAGATTCTTCAAATATCTAAAAGGTCTTTAAGCAAATTTTTAGGCTGAAAATTCAATAAAATATCCACTAGAAAATAAAAACGAAAAAACAAAGCCAAATGACAAAACAAACAAAAATCTGGATTTAGTCCTGCCAATAACTTCCTTTGCCTGTTGATACTTTTAATACAATTATCATTTATACCTGAGGCATTTATAATATTGAGACATTAATAAAATGCAATTATATTCAATAGATGCATTTTCCAGGTCAGAAAAGTAGATATTTCAGAAAAGTAGATATTTAGTTTCCCACCAAATTAAAACTAAAATAGCTGAATTTCATCCTGCCTCAGTCTCCTCATCAGTGAAGTGGTGACAAAACTAGTAAATATCTCATAAGATGACTTGGAGCATTAAATAAACCAAAAATTATGAAATGCTTACAATAGTGCCAGGCAATAAGTGCTTAATGACTGTTTTCTCCTATTATTGTTTTAATAACTTAACAAATTCAACCAACTGTATATCTTCCACACACTTTTGGCCTTACTATGACTTTTTTATTAATCATGGATTTGAGTTAATAATATAAGAAATAAATAATGCATATGGATTTTTAAAAACCTAGCTGTCCTTAAGATTGAAAAGCATCCAAAAATACAAAAAGAGGAATAAAACACTGGATTAATGAAGGAAATGGTGCTACTGGAGACTCTGATGGCTGCACAATATATCGGCCCCAGGCATTAAGCCCGAAGGCATTTTTATGTTTTTTTCCTTCACTTTTCTCTGGGCTCCTGCCTATATGTAAATTGAAGCATCAGTCCATTCTCCTCCCCATTAATGTCTTTCCACACTTGATAAGGATATTCATGCTGTTCCCTAGGGTTTAATAATTGCCAAAAGATGCATTAGATGATAATATTGATTGTGAGGTATTTTGAGTCACTAAATTCTCTTTTTAACAATTAATTTAATATCCTTCCAAAAACAATTCTAACTGCTTGGCACAGAGCATATGGTACTTAATATTTTACTAACATTTAAACAAATCTAAATTTGCTAGTTTCCTTAAATAACCTTACACTAAAAATCATTTAATTTCTAAAATGTACATGTGGTAACAAATGTGCTATCTTAAGTAACATGAAGGTTGCATAGGTAGTAGGCTGTGGTCCAACATATTAGATATCCTGCAATGGATGCTAGAGAAATTTTACCTCTTTAGTATCAAAATTTTAAGTCTCAGGACTTGAAAGTAAAAATGAACATAAAGAATTTCACATACAATGTAAAAAAAAAATGAATGTAGATGAATAAGCAAACTGATTTCTATATGGTCTATTTGAAATACAAAAGAGAAAAGCAAATAAAATTGCCTCAACCCCTTTAGCTTTAACTACCAGAAATATTCTCTGATTGCTCATGAATATTACTAAATTCTTATGTGTGAGGCCCAAGGTTAAAAATAACCAGGTTAAAATGAAACAAAACAAAAAATAATCGTAACTTTCTTTGAAAAAAGAAAACGATTATCAGTTTTGAGTCATCAGGTAAAATACATGTTTTCTTTTATGTCCAATAGTGGATTGTACTCTATGATTTCTTACGTTTCTTCTAGTTTAGAATTCTTTGATTCCTGTTTCTTCTAAAATTTTAAATTTGGATATAAATTTATTTTGGTTAGAATGTAGTATAATGCAATTAATGTAAAGTTGGCATTCCAAATCAATGGGAAAATAGAGATAGACTGATTAAATTAAATCTCCTAATGCTTAAAAATAAATGTGAAAGAAGTCACAACTAGTTGAAAAATTAGAATAATTCTCAGTAATATTGAGAGGGGGGAAGGTTTGGCCAAGCATAATCCAGAGGAAAAAATAACTAAAAGAAGACTGATTATATGTCACTATATAAAAACGAAAAGTTTCTATTTATCAAGCACCATAAATGACCTAGGGAATATTTGTTGGCAAAAGGTTAGGAGTTCTGTTATATGAAGAATAAGCAATATTTATAAATCAATAAAAGAGACAAATAATACAAACTCTCTGGTAGAAGAATATGTAAAAGATAGGAACAAGTAATTAATGAGAAAAGAGAAGACAAATAGTTATATGAAAAAATAGCTTCACCTGCAATCTAAGAAATGAGTAAAGAATAAAATTTATTTTGTTCTTTATTGTGATTTTCCAATTAGAAAGAATGAAAAAGAATATTAATATTCAATGTCATTAAGAGACAAAGAAAGGGACATTGCTATATGCTGTTTTTCTCAGTAGAAGCACTATTATCTGGAGGGCAGTTTGGTTATCAACATTAATAACCTTAAAAATGTCCAGAACAAGAAGGACAATGAGGAACAGTTCCAGACTAAAGGAGACTAAATAACAATGAACACAATGTGAATCCTGGACTGGATTCTGGGGTTGGGAGATAGGAGATGGGGTTGAGGAACTCTAAAGAACATTGCTGGGGCAGTCAATGACATGTAAATATGCACTGCATAATAGATAATAGCAGTCTATTAGTGTTAATTGCCAGATTTTGATAATTTTATTGTAGTCATGGAGCAGAACATACTTTCTCTAAGGAAAAGCATTCTTAAGTATTTAATGGTAAAAGGGCAGGATTTTATCAACTTTATCAACTCTCAAATGATTGTGCTGTGTGTGAAGAGACAGAGAAAAAGAATGCAAAGCACAAAGAAATAGGCATATGGCAAAATGGATGAATATAGGTGAAGAACATAGAGAAGTTCTTTGTATGATTCCTGCAACTTTTCTGTAAGTTTGAAACTATCAAAATTGAAAGTTAACAACAACAAAACAAATTTTAAAAATATATACTCAATAACCCATAATTTCATTTCAGGAATTACTCTAAAGGAAACGAAACAATCACAGATTTGCAGCAAGGATATTTATCAATCATAGTGTTACTTATAATAGCAATAATCAGAAACTAAATGAATGTACAAAAAATTCATTAAAAATATCTATTTTATAGGGTGGAATTCATATAGTCATTAAGGTCTTGTTTAAAGAAATGTTTATTGACATGGAAAAATATCTCTGAAATGATGTTAATTTTAAAGAACTCTTTAAAACATAAGCACAATAGGTTTTCTTTTTAAATGAATATTAAAATTGGTAGGTATACTAATAGACAAGTGATTAAGATTGTTTTTTTGTGGCAGTTTATATCCTTTCTGAAAAATACATCAAACAATTAATGACAGATAAAAGAGGAGATGTGACTGAGACAACTGTCTAGGGTTTCTTTCATTTTTTTTTTCAATATTCACTTTATTCTGGTGGTCTGAAACTAAACCCACAATATCTCCAAGTATGCCTGGAATTCCCCATTCCCTTTCCCCCAGCCCCTAGTAACCTCTAATCTATTTCTGTGTCTATGAATTTACCTCATATAAGTGGAATCATACATTATTGTCCTTTTGTGACTGGTTTATTCCACTTAACATGAGGTTTTCAAGGTTCATCCATATTGTAGCGTGTACCAGAATTTTATTCATTTTAAGGTTGAATATATTCCATTGTATGTATATATGCAGTATTTTACTTATCCAGTCATCTGTTGATGGACATTGTGTTGTTTCCACCTATTTTGCTATTGTAAATAATGCAGCTAAAAACATTAGTGTACAAGTATCTGTCTGAGTCCCTGCTTTCAGTTCTTTTGGGTACATACCTAGGAGTGGAATTGCTATAATTACGTGTTTAACTTTTTGAGGAACTACCAAACTGTTTTCCAGAGGGTTTCTTTCATTTTGAGAGTATTTTGTTATTCATCACAAGGCTGCACCATGACTTTTGTCAGCCCTAGGAACCTCTGCTTTCTGGGCCCCTCTATAAAAAAACCATATGAAAAAATTATATTTTACAGTTGTGCTTATATAAAGTTGAATATTATTAAGATTGCATATTAAAATGTTTTATTCTATACAAACGTCTATTTTTTTAATTCTTATTTTAAAAGAAATTAAAATGATTTCAAGAACCCCTTAAAGTATTGTGGGCTCTATCTATTATGGAAACACACTGTTTCCATTGTGTTTAATAGATAACTTGGCCATAACTCACTTTCTTTACTGTGCTTTGTTCAGCTGCTGCCTTGTCACGCTGGTCTTATTTTCTCCAGCATGCAAGAACATCTTCTACTGCCTGCTGCACACATATCTATTTGCTTATTGATACAGATTCATACCCAGACTCATATCTGAACCTGAATGTGTGTCTAGTAGGTATGCCAAAACATCAGCAGAGATCATTTATTTGTGGTAGAAAGCTGGATGATATTTAATGTTATCTGTGTACTTCACTGTTTACCAATTCTCTTCATGGAGCATGTGTCACTTTACTAAATAAAATATTATATATTATAAATAGCTAGAAATATATATTATAGATATTTCCATGGAAAGAAAACAATGTAAATTGGTCAAGGTATGATAAGCAAAGTGTGTTTTGGTGATCTTGGTTGGAAAAGGTAGGAAAATGAAGTCTGGCTATTAAGGAAGTGAAACAATATTTTGATATAAAACTATTTATAATAGAACTCACAATTTTGTGTTTGTTACTTAAGCCAATTAAGTTTTAATAACATTCTTTTAATAGACTATATGATTCTGAAGATTACATGATTTATCTTTTCATCTTCTCTGACCAGTACTTTCTAAAAGCTTAGTATGTAATTGCTGGATCTCGCTTGTTAGTGAATGGTGGAATAAATACATAAAAAGTCTATTTACTTTAATACTCTTGTCAATGACCAACATAATCAACAATGGGCAAATCCATTAAAATGGGTCTGTTACACAAGTTGTTATCATAACTTGAAAGACACCTACCATGCTATTCATTCCAACTCCTGAATATCATTGGCACTTAGACTTTTAAAAATTTGTCTTTGGGGATCTACAACACTGCTCAAAAGTTTGTTTTTACTATTTAACAATTATTTTTAAAGTTAAAACATTGCTCATGAAATATGTTCAGTTTATCTAAATAACAAAGTAGTATTACTTCATTTTTTCCATGAAATATTAATGAACATTCTTTTTACCACCTCAATTTATTACAGGGTAGTGATTATTTTCCTCCAAAAACTCATATTTTAACTTACAGCATATGAATATTTTTTCTAAGTCTTTATCCAGTCATCCATCAGGGTTTGATAGTTATAAATGTTAGCTTAAATCCAAATGATTTGAGCAGAAAAGAAAAATAAAAAACCATAGTTTCAGATTGGAGAAATATATTTTGCTTGGCAGTTCAAGATTTCATATAACTGAATAATGTAGTATGTCATCGCAACATAACAAATACAATGTATATATGTATGTATGTGTGTGTATTTTTTACATACAGATGTATATATATATAAAATCTTTGAAATTTTAATGTTCTCTTTGTGCCATACCTTTAAAATTTTATTTATAACCAGTATATGACATATAAACAATGGAAAGCTTTCAAAAGTGAATTCATTACAGGTATTAAATGTACCCATAATTATACCTTTCTCCATTTACTTGAGGTGACCTGTTATTTGGCACTTTTTGGATGGAAATATTCTTATTCAATTCATGGAATGTTTTCAACTACATTAGTGCTAGTATGTAGTAACTGCCTTATCCAGACATATAATTCTTACAGAAATACTGGAATGGAACTCCATGAAATTAATATTCTGTGTTTCCCCTGCAGACTCTTTAGAAAGAGGAATTTTATATGATTTTTGCAGAAACCTGATATAAGCCTGTATAACTTAAGGATCACATTCACATTATTTCCCATAATTACTTAGTGCCAGACGAACACCCCGTGTACAATGCCATATTTATTTTAGGTGAACTATAGTTTTGAGGTTTTATAATTTCTTTGCATAATGTGTATATTTAGAAAATATATACATGTGGTTGACAGAAGTTATAACTATTCTTGCTATACAATACAGCCATTGAGCCTTTGTCTTTGAATCATATAAACATAATCTTATGAACAGTTTTAAACTTCAGGAAATAGATTACTTTATCCAATATTTTAAATTTTAAATTTTTATGGCAATATATATGCATACAATATTTATACATGTGAGAGAGATTTGCAATTGCCTGTGTAAGTCTGTATGAATTAATTTATTCATGAAGTTCCCCTGAAAGTCTTCATGACGTGTCCTTCAATGGTGAGGAAAACATGAGGTCATGGTGAGCCAGTGACCTAACAACTCAGAACAAGATAACTGTTATACAATTAAATCATTTAATGATATTTCTAATTATATAAAATTTGAAATATTAAAAGAATATATGAAAAATATATGTAAGTTATGAATAGTGAGAAAAGATCCGATCCCCATGACCCTAGCACGTAACTTAAGAACTAGAATTATTACCATTAGTGGTTCATCTATTTTTGTGTTTCCATTCCTCTTCCTTCCCCCGGTGGGTAATCACTATACTGAATTTTGTGTTTATCTAATTCTTTTAAAAACAGTTTTATCACAACAAAATATGATATTTAGATTTGGATGCTTTTGAGTTTTACAAAAATGATATGATGTGTGATCATTGGTGCTATTTGTCCTGGCAACCAAATCTGACCTGTGAGTCAAACATTATCTTTTATGCACAGTCTAGTTATTCCACAATGGTTAGAAGACCTGGCAGAATATGTAGTAGTGTTCCTTAGTGTCTCAAACAGAGCCTCTAATAATTACCTACATTTCAGAAACTGGTTATTTGAAGATTGTTATAAACCTTTAAATGATTAAAAATTCCTTTTAAATTCTAAAGGACTAAAAATAAGTTGTTTCAAAATTATTTTCTTAACTCAGGCTGTCATAACAAAACACAATGGATTGCTTGGCTTAAACAACAGATAAGTATTCTCTTACAGTTTTGGAGGCTAGAAGTCTTAAGGTCAAGGTGCCAGAGTCATCAGCTTCTGGTAAGAACTTTCTTCCTGGCTTGTAGATGACTGTCTTCTTGCTGTGTCCTCACATGGTATGGGAGGAAAGAAAGGAGTTGGGGGGAAAGGAAAGAGGCAGAGAGCGCTCCTTTATGTTTCTTCATATAAGAGCCCTAATCTCATCAAGAAAGCCCCAGTTTTATGACATCATCTAAACCTGATTACCTCCCGAAGTCCTCATTTTCAAGTACCATTACATTTGGGGGTTAATGTTTCAGCATAGGAATTTTAAGGGAGTGTAAATCAATCCATAGCACTTACATTTGAACTTCCTATTTTAAATTAAATATATTTATATATAATACATAATTAAATACATGTAGTATATTATATACACACATACATATTCATATACAATATACCTACATATCTGTATCTATAATATTTGACCAAGCAATTCATCATTCTGAACTTGCATGGCTGGTATAATCCCTTTGAATATTCAGAGCCCCAAATCAACACATTCTATCTCATGAAGCACCCTTTATAATATTTCACTCATGACTGACTCTGCTATGGTTGTGCAGATGCACTCTTTAAAATATGTCTTTCTGTGTTGAATATTTTTGTTTCATATAAAAGCAGTATTAGTTATTCCCAGGATCACATGTTTTTGTTATGAGTAATGTAGCCTGCCCCCCTCACCCCTTTTATCACTTCATTCCTCACCTTCTCTACTAAGTACTTAAGATTTCCTAAAATAATAACTCTTCACTAAAACACCCTCTAAATCCATGAATTCTTTTCCCTGTTCATTCAGCTTCTTTTAACCAAGTCATTTATATGCCCCAGAAACACTAAAATGTGTATGCTGGGTAAACATGTTTTATTTGCATTTTCAACTATAAATTTCACCTTGTTATCTTTTTCCAGTGTGCAGTTTAATTAATCTCTGAGAGTGTCTCACTACCAGGGTTTGTGATTCAGAAGGTTTGAGGTAGAACTCAAGAATTTTTATTTCTAGTAAGTTCCAAGGTGATGCCGATGGTGCTAGTCTAAGGAATACACTTTAAGAACAACTAATTAAAGTGTTTTTAGCCTATCCATAATCCATGTCCTTGGAATAATCCAGATCACAGAAAGCTAAATCAGATTATTTTGATTGGTATGTATCCTTGTACCAGAAGGCCACAGTGAAACTTTTTAAGAAAATCATGGAGAACCTGCCTTTATAAGCACATTGGTAGGACATGATATGAATTGATTGGCTACTTTCATACCTTGGCTCTATGTTCACTATTCTGTATGTGTTTTTTCTGTACATGAAACATCATCAGGCTTCAATGCTGTATCATGCCTATTGTCATATTTTGAATTGCATGTTAAGGACTTTACCATGTTTCTACCTTTGGGTTGATTCCAAAGAAGCTGAGAGGCAAATCTGTAGTCAATTTCTAATAGTGTATGTAGGGAATTATATTATTTGTGGATTATTTTTATACTTGGCTTTATTTTATTCTATTTTCCCTGACTTTTCCTATCATCCTACCAATTCCTCTTATCTTTATGTTTTTCTTTCTAGCATTTTTTGATAGGTTACCTCAGTTACTCTTTTGGAAGAGAGTACTGGTAAAGATTATGAAATAAGTGACTAGCTAAGCAGTCAAACAAAGTGCATGAGAACACTGATGTCCAATTTTTAAGATAATAAATTTGCTTAGTATATAACATAGTTAATTTGGGGATCTATTATATTTTCCCCTGGATATTACCCTTATTACTTGGTTATATGCCCACTTATTTTTTAACAGTCGGGTTTGTAGTATTTCATTGCTAATTGAGGCTTGCTATGAGTTTCACAGAGCATAAGCTATGATTGTTTTAATATGAGGACATAGCCCACCAGGTCCAGGATTTTCTCTTTTGCAAGGAAACTTGGGAGAGTACTTCATAAATCTAAGTGATTCTGTTTCCTGTTATACATCTGGAACATTGTGTTTATTATTGTACAGAAAACTTAAAAAAAAAAGGTGGGAGCACTGTTCATAGTAGATTATTTTTACTTGTCTAAGTATACTGTGTTTAATTAGCAGAGAGGAAAATCGCCAAAACAAATGAGGCAGGGGAGGGGGTGTGTTTTCTGTTGTCGTCTGAGGTCATTTTGCTCACCACAGTGTCAGTGAAATATTCCCCGTATATTGCTGCAATCTTGTTGATTCTTTTAAGTAAACATTGAATCAGACAGAGGGAAATCATTTTCATATTTACACAGAAAAAACATATGTTTCCTATCAAAAATTTTGGGAGATCTTTTTTGTTTTAATTGAGGAGATTAATTTACTAGCATGTTTAATGTTTCTCTACATTGTAATTTGTTTTTAATTACATATGAATGCCATATACAGTTCATTGACACTGTATTAATTCTTGCAAGTAAATTTACTCACCACTCATGTCATTTGTATCATGGGGTGTATGTTCCTTGTTAAGTGATTCCTTTCTAATTTCTAAATAATTAGCTAATTAAGGGTACGATCCTAGGGTTCGTACACAAGGATAACACCCACTGGCTTGAAGACAGCAGGATCGGCTTTTATTGTGGTTCACAGTGCTGAGTATCCTCATCATGTTGTTTTCCTAATTAGAGCCATATTCATATTTGCAAATATTCACCTGTTAAATAAACTTGTTCCACAAGCTTGTGGATTTTTGTATTGTGAAGGTGGTCAACTAACTGATGGTAGATTCAAGAGTATCTCAGTGGATTTCACTTAGTTCCACTGATAAACAACCTTCACTGTATCCACAACCCTGGCCAGCCAGCCACCTTGCAAATAACTGTAGTTGATCACAGGAGCAGCATTAAATCAAACTAAACACCCCAGTCCAGGAACACCAGCCCTACTACTAATCAGAAAAATGATAATGATAATGATAATAATAGCTTACATTTTTCTAGCATTTATTATGTCAGATGCTGTTACATATACTATGTATAACTCAGCTAATCATCACAAAAAACTGTTGAAGTTTGTATATATACAAATAATAGTGGGTTAATACAGTCATTATTTTATTTAAAGGGCATCACATTTTCTACTAGTAACAGAGAAATATTTAAATGCACTAGAAATATCAATGCTGAAGAACAACATGCCAAAGTTCGATTCTGACCTGTTCTTTGACATTGAATTTGAAAAGACGTGAAGTGATTTCTTCCTCTATCATAATTTATTTCACTAGTTGGTGAGTTTTTAGTAGGATGGACACACAAGGCTGAATTATGTAGAGTGAACTGTCTATTAAATATAATGGAGAACCTTTCCTCTTGTTCAACTGGGTTGGTAAAGGGGAAATTCTCTGTTGTTTTTTCCTTATGTGCTTAGAGTGAAAAAGACCCCCTGTGCTGTTTAACTTTCTGGTCCATCTTTGATATTTCACACTCTCCTTCCTTGAATTCAGGCCATTCCTTCTCATTTAAACAAATATGTTAAAGTGTGAGCTGATTCACCCTGTCTCTAGACCTCTCTCTTTCCCTGGTACTTCGATAGGAGGAATCGTCCAACAGCACTTCTGTGAGCAAGCAGCCCCCTAGCAAAAAAACCACAGGTAAGTCCCATAAAGACCCAACATATTGCAGCAACACTGCAACACCTTTACAGCCCGGCCTTTACCCAGATGCATGAGTTTTACTTCCCACTCCTTACCTTTCCCACTCCCACCATACAGCCCTACAGTCATCCATTCACACTGGACTGTATGAAGTTCACTGAATCCCAGGCAACCATCTCTTTGACTGTGCTTCTGCTCTTACTTCTGTCTGGCATTTCTCCACCACCTCCTCCCATCATTATACAGTATAATGCTACTACCTTCATGACTAAACATCACCTCCTCCAGGAAGTCCTTCCTGAATACCAGAATTAATCAGACTCTTTGGGCTCTTTGCTTCAATTTCCTTATCCCAATACTTATTCTTTCCTGTGATATATTTATTTATTTACATGAATGACTGGCTGACAGATCAGGAATTCTTTGACAAGAGGACTTACCACATGCACTCATGTAGAACCATCCCCATGCGCGCACATGCCTAAGCTTGGCCTAGTGTCACTCTGTTGCTAATGGAGACCTCAGAGCCACGTGTGCGTTAGCAGAGTTGTTGGCTTTCATATGAAGATCAACTTTTATCTTTCTATTTTTATCTTTTTATATCTTTTATCTTTTAATTTCCCTCTATTTTATTTATAAGCAATTCTTGAGTAGTACATTAGCAGTAATGTATTATTCTGCCTTTAGATAACAGCCATTTGTCAATAAAATATAAACTTCTTAAACACAGAGCCCTTGTCTTTTTTATCTCTTATTTATTTTGTGTACTCTGCATACCAGAGTGGCTAAAGAGTGCCTCCGGAGCCAGACTGTCTGGCTTCAAGTCTCAACTCTGCTTGTACCTAACGGTGCAGCCTTGGGCAAGTTATTTAACCTCTCTGGCCTTCCTATGTCAACGAAATGAGGAAAATAACCACGTATATTTCACAGGCTTGTTGTGAGGTTTAAATAATACGTGTACAACATTCAGAATAACACCTAGCACAGAACAAGGCCTAGGAAAATGCCAGCTGTTGTGGTTGTGATGATGTTCTCTCTCCTGTACCCCACATGCACCCACACATTATGCCTGCTCTTGGGTTTTTGATGGTCCAGAGGTAACAGAGACTCCCGGAAGACCTGACGAGGAGCAACCAGAGACAATGCATGCTCAATTCTAGATGAAATGCGCTATGTGTTAAATAGATCTCTGTGAGTGTTCAGAAGCGCTTTTGCTTATAATTATGTCTTGAATGACCTCTATCCCAACTCGCTGTATCGCTTTGTGTTGCTGAGGCAAACTCCACGAAAAGCCTGAGCAAACAGGTAGGCCTTTCCACTTGTACCCTGAATGCACAACTAAATCTAAAGCTAATGAAGTTCATTGAGATTAAAAGCACTTCATATGCCTACAACAGCTCTTTATATAATGCAGTTAAGGGTAGAAAATTCATGGCATTTCATGCCTACTTATATGCTTTTCATGTGAAAAGATACAGTATAATAAAAGTCGAGGATTACTCATGTTAATTTATTATATTTTGCTGATATAGTCACATCAAGGGCTTAAGAAATATACTTCAGCAGCAGTACAAATGAAGGAAGGATGGTTTAAGACATGGCACATAAATGCTCTCCTTCCCGCCGCTTTTAATGACACTTCATTTAGAAATACACCCTCTTTCATATGGATAACACTCTATTTCAGAGTTAGACTTCTTTGGGAAAGGAAACTATAAAACTCATTGAGCTGATTGTTTAGTAAAAATTTAACAAAATTATTCTCATGTAAATGTACTGAAATGTAACAAAAAAGAAAGATAGATGCCTTGTAATTCTCACGAGCACTAACTTTTAGAAGAAACCTATTACACATACCAATTCAGTTTATTTAACACATTTTACATAACACGTAAGTAACAAGAGCTTTATTTTATTTTAATTGGATGGGTTTAGTGCCTTTGAAATTATAATTGGAGCGATTTATATTTAAATAAAACAATAAAATCTGTGCTGTCTTTTCACTATAAGAAGGATCTTGGAAATATCATCTTTGATATGAATCAACAAACAAATACTTAGCACCTACACACACAAAACATTAAATTGGGTTGGAGGCAGAGGTTGGAACAGAACCAATACCCAGAATTGGTAATCAAAGTAGACACTTCATAAAACCACATGCATATGTCAACTTAAGTAATTATATAAGTCAGTATGTAATGCAGACTAAATTAGGAGTGCAGATAATATGTGCTAAAAGAATTCAGAGAAAAATACTGCAGTGGGCTTGAAACAATCGCCAGTCTTCAAAGAGGAGAGACTGTATGAACTGAGAGTAGGTTATATTTAATAAGCAGAGAAAGGGGAAAAGATATAGCTGACTAAAGGGTGCAATGAGCAGAGGCAGATTAACTGGGAAGCAAATGATGACTAAGGGGCACGGGCCCCTCCCCAGACCTGTACTCTATGTTATATTCATAATTTTTCTCCCTTCCTTGTTCACTCTCTCCTTTCTTCTTAAAGAAGACCTCACAAGTTGCATAAACTTTAGACCCCACAAAATCTCTATGTTTATCTTGTAAAGAACGAAAGTTGATGGGGGAAAATGATTTATTGTTAGGACAATAAATGGACTAATCTTTATTTAGCAGAAGGTTCATGTTAAAGGGGCCAAGGGGAATGAATGGAAGTGAAGGGGTATAGACTGAACGTCTGTTTCTTCCCCAAATTCACATGTTGAAACCTAATCCCCCATGTAACTGTATTTGGAGTGATTAGGTGATGAGGGTAGAGCCCTCATGAATGGATTAGTGCCCTTAAAAAAGAGATCAGATTAGAGAGCCCCTTGTCCCTTCCACTACATGAGGGCACAGTGAAAGGACGACCATCTATGAACCAGGAGGTGGGCTCTCACCAGACCCTGGATCTGCCTGTGTCCTGATCTTGTTCTTCCAGCCTTCAGAACTTCGAGAAATAAACTTCTGTTGTTTATAAACCACCCAGTCTCTGGTATTCTGTTATAACAGCCTGAGTGGATTAAGTCAGGTAGGTTAGGCCCAAATTGCATAAGTCATTCCTTTTCACACTAAAATACTAAATCATTTAAAAGTCTATCCAATGTGCAATGGAAAACCACCAAAACATTTTAACAAAATTAATATTAATTGAGCTCTTTCTATATAGGTCATAGACTGATCATCATCTATATCTTACGGGCTGTTCCAAAGTCATACATTAAGCAAATGGTGGTGCTGGGACTCTAAAACAGATCTTCTGGCTCTATCCATGTAACATCTTCTCCCTATCCACACAACAGAAGAGCGGAAAGATGAATCTGGCAGTGACAGCCAGAATTAGGTGAGTGTGAGAAGAAGAAAGAAGAGAAAAATCAGGAAACAGAAGAACAACCAACCACAGATAAGAATCTAAAGAACTGGGTGATGTGAGGCATCAAAGTCCTTCCTGTTGTTTGGGAAACATAAAATAGGCAAAAGAAACATAAACTTTCAATCAAGTAATGTTGTTGTAAAGACCACTCTGTGTTAAAATCACCCAAATCACTGCACAAAAAGAAAAGACCAAAAATGAACAAAACAAAGAAACAAAAGTTTAAGTTTTAGTTATGCCTAAAATCTCTACTTCTTGGTTTGCTAACATTTTTAACTACAGAAAATGTCTCTTCCCAGTAACAGAATACTGTCTTCAACTTTCACTTGACATTGTTTGTATTTTACTTGTATTATAATTACCTTTGAACATGTTTTACTAGATTATAACTTCCTTGAGGGAAGGGTCTGTGACTGACATGTTTCAGCAGAACTGAACTCACTGCTTTACATGTTATTATTTACTTGTTTAAGTTCATTCTGCTGAAAACGCACACACACTTGCGAACATGCTCCCATCCCATTATAGTCATTTTTATATCATAGAATGGCTTTCTTTATTTTACATCACTTTTCAATATGAAGGAATTGAAGAAGAAAGAGGGTTTAAAGATCAATCAGATCACATGATTTTAGAGAAGACAAGCATACTGAATGTGCTGAAGAGAAGCCATTTGGCAGGCTAATGACACAGGGATGTCAAATGGAACCATTTATGCTTTGGATGATTTTATCAAAAAGACTAAATCGTTACTGTTAAACAGTTTCTTTGGTCTTCAATCTCTCTTCCATTTTGTAAGAAGATTGATCTTTCTCATACTGAGTATATTACCCACCTCTTGAATATTATTTATTAACTCTCCACAACTTATATCCTAAGGAAGCACTACAGTAATTAAAAGTGAAGGCCCTGGAGTCACACAGAACAGGGTTCAAATCACAGCTCCATCTCTAACTGACTGGCCTTAGGCAAGTTTTTTTATTGTCTCAGTTTCTGTCTGTCCTTACCTCACTTACACAGTTATAATGAGGAGTAAATCAGATGAGCTGTAAAAATGTGCATAGCACATCTTATAGTCACTATGTATTAATATCTGTAAACATTTTCCAGAGAAACAGATAAATAGGAATGAAGAAGAGAGAGAGACAGAGACTTCAAGGCATTGACTCAAGAGATTATGAATACCAGCAAGTTTGCAACTTGCAGAGCAGAAATTCAAGCAGAATTTCTGTTAGTTTTGAGACAGAATTTCCAGAATTCCATCTTCTCCAGGAAACCTGTTTTTGCTCACAATGCCTTCAACTGGTTGGATGAGGCCCACTCCCATTATGAAGGATAATCACATCTGCACACTTTCACAGCAACATCAAAAGTTTGACCAAACAACTAATATGACAGCCTAGCCAAGGTGATACATAAATTAAAAATGACAGTATTATTTCTAAGGGACAGACCTGACTGCCTTGTACTTACTTAACAGCACATCATTCTCATGCCTGTGTCTCCTTTAAGGACCACTTACCTCTTTATCCTGGAACAATCTCCCCCTACTTCTCTGCACAGCAAATTTGTACTAATCTTCCATGTCTCACATAATTCCTCAAATTCTCTGTTAGATTTTCCTTACTACTGCAAGCAGAATCGAGTACACATTCTGTATTTTCAAATAGTGCTTTGTGGAATCCTCTTGAAAACACCACCATGTAAGGTTAAATTGTCCCTTTCTGTTTTTATATTCTCAGCACACATAGTATAGAGTAAAAAATTGAATGTCTTATTGAATTTTTCAGTGAATATTTGAATGAAAAATAATGGAATGAAGAAAAGAGAGAGGGAAAGAAGAAAGCAAAGAAAGAATAAGGAAGAAAAGAAGGAAAAAGTTAAAGATTGTTAATTTCTTTCTACAGTCTGCTCTGAGACATCCTTAGTTGCCTACAATATTTTCCACCCTTCCCATAGGACTCAGGATGATGAAACATGATAAAGCATTTGCTTATATTCTTCCTAAACTTGAGAGCTAAGCATTATGTGCAATATACATATATTCATATGCAACATAAGTAAAACAATCACAAAGCTTAAGATTTTGTGGTGGCATTTGAGAGTGAGATAAAATATGATTGAGCCTCACGTTTTTAAAAGCAATTTTTTGTTATTACTTTTCATGAAGAATTAGGTAACTCTAAAATATTTTATTAGATATGCCATCATGTGTTACATGTCTTCATCATGTTTAATGTGAGAATCAAGTCTGGGTCATCATATCTATCTTCCTGTCAATGCCTTCATGCAGATAATTCCTGGATATCCTACAAGTAAGAGGTCACGAAAATCATTTTCTGGAATGATGTTATTATGTCTCACATGAAAAGACATCACTTATGGGTAGATCATTCATGTTGCTGTGTTTCTGAATGGCTAAGTGTCCTCAGCCAGTTCGTTTCCTGGTCACCTCCTCTGCAATCAGTTTAAAAACATGACTTTCTATTGGGTTCTATGTAGTTGATTATGACACATGGAAAATAAAAAAAACTCTTGTATCATTTACACTTCCAAAGGAAGTGACACAATACGTGTAATGTGGGCTCTGCAATGAGAAAGCTTAGGGAACCTTATTTTAAATTGTTATTCCACATCTGCAGACAAATGTTGGACAAAACACTTAAGGGCTCGATAGGGTCCTATATGCCAGGATATACTGAAAGCTTAGTCTCAGAGAAGAGAAATAAATGAAGCTAATGACTAAGTCGATGAGAAAGTAGAACTTTTTTTTCTTTTAAACTTAGAATCAAGTTTAGCTTCAAGCATTAATTTCATCTCAGTTATTCTATTTATAAAAAATGAAGTAACGCTCTCCCTTTAAATCTTTGTTAATATCTCCGAACTCTGTTGAGGTGATTTAATAGAACTGGTATACAGGTAAGTGAGTCCTGACCAGTCCTTAAGGACCTTGCGAAACACCCACTGGGAGGGAGGGAAGTGGGAGGGAGGGAGATGGGATTGTTTCCCTCACTGAGCCCATGGAATGAGGATCATAAACATATTACATTTACTTCAGTTTTTCAGTCATACTAGTACTCTTCCTTATTTTTATATGACATGAATTCACATTGTAGTGTACATTTTTTAAATTGTTGATTGTGTTGGCTGTCTTCTTTTGTATGTGATTTCTTCATTTATTTTGGAATTTGGGTTTTCAGGGTCATTGAGTGGGCTTTTTTTGTTTGATGTGGTTCGATTTAGTTTTTGGTTTGGTTTTTTCTTTCTTTCTCTTGGCTTAGTTCTTGGTCACAACACAGCTCCTTATCCTTCTGCCTCCCTAAGCCTGTAATTTGCACAAAACATGGTTAAGGTAGCCTGAATTCCAGCCTTCTTCAGGAGCTTAGAGCCCTGGGTATCCCCTGCTTCAAGCAGTAGGGCTGGAACATGGCAACTGAAGCTACACCCCCACTAACAGCTTGGGCCTCAGGAGCCTGAAATTCATTTACATTTAATCACACTTTCCAATTTTTATGGCCCAAGGAAATGTTTGGTTTGCTTCTGATCAGGCTTTGTATTGCTGGGTTTTTTTTTCTTTTGTTCCACAAACGTTTATTTGAGGACCTGCTGTATAGCAAGTGTACTGTGTTTTTTACATGAGATTTCTCATTTCTGGGCAATGAACAGTGACTGGTTAGCAAACTTGCCTGCTTTGGAGCTTCTTTTCTCTTCCCTCCCCATGATGCAAGAAGAGCCCCTTCTCCTGTCCAGGGCCAATCCCCCCACCTGCTGGCTGGATCCCATGCCTGCTGTCATGCCCTGGGATGGGTCCCCTCTGGTGCCGTCATTCATACCCTCTCAGACCTTTGACTTTTTCTGTTTACTGTGTATTGCTGTTTCTTAAAACATTTTCTTTTACTGTAAATGTTAAGAGCAGAGGCAGGCTTCAAAACAGATACTGACAAGGCTTGGTGGCCAGATGTCCTCAGGGTCCTTATATTATCAAGAGTTCTATGATACTGGGTCAGACTGAAAATAGGTTAAATTCCTCCAATGATTCAATGGTTCTCAAATTTTCATATGCCCAAAGCTGGTTACTTTATTACAAAGCAGACTTCCAGATGCCATTTCTAGAGCTTCCAGTTCAATATGGTTGTGGTGGTGGGGGCTGAGATGGAGACTATACATCTACAGTTTTAATAATCCATCTAAGTGATTTGGTCTGTTCCAACAATGGGTAATTGATAGATTCTTAGAAACCAATAGCTAAAGTACATAGCAATTTAAGCATGGTGAGGGCTGGTCATGGTGGCAGAAAACTCTATACTTGTGTGTTGGACTGTTACTTGTGTGACCCTCCAAGCCTCAAGACAAACTGTGAAGAAAGGCAAGAGAGAATACTCTAATGAATGTAGGTCCACTGTGAGAAACAGAGAGGAACATAGCTAGTACATTCAGTCAAGTTCAGTGTAGCATGGCTACTAGGAGGGAATCTCAGAGCAGAGATGCAGCACAGGGGAAAATAGAGTCATATAGGTTTAATATAGTGCTTCCTATTAATTAAACATCTTAAAATAACTGTAGTAAGAATGTCTTAGAATCTAGAAATTCTCATGAGTGCTGGGAAAAGCAGATAGGGAATATGCCACTCAACAATATTCTGTGACATAATCATCTGTGGGAATTAAAATCCGATGGATTAAGGTGTTAACTTCATGCTCAAAGGAACCTGCTAATAAGTGACTTAGTGACAGTGATAAGAAACAGTGAAGAAACAGTAGATAACAGGTAGCTGATGAATTCTGAACTGTTGATGTGGAAGTTCTTCACTATCAAGAAAGTGGCAAAGCTTTTTTTATCCATTTACATGTAGGTCTATATTGTAAATCATAAAATGACTGAGAAACCAGTGTCTCAGGATCTGCTGTTTTGTTTAAATCTGCAGTGGCTAAATGGTTCCAACTCATCCTCATGAGGCACTAGCACAGAGGAACAGTAATTTGATCATTCTGCACACGTGTGCATGTCCTTTTGCCAACAGATATGTTGAAGAGTTCTAAAACTGAGCAAGTTACAATCATTCCTTAATAAAAGGACCTCACTTGCTATAAAAATTCTTCTATGTCATCTGCTCTCTAAATCATCTTAGTGTATAAATAGGAGAAAAGGCCCAAATCTTGCTTGCCTTTTCTACTTCAATCTTTAAGTGGGCCAGGCTTTAGGGGACTTGACATTTGACTGTGGAAAACTTAGAATAGTTCTCCAGTAGCTTTAGCTAGTGTGTCCAGTGGGGCACAGGTATACTCCAGATGAACCTATCTGTGATCCTGTCATGGAAGTTTAGACTGGGGAGAGACAGAACAACAGGCATTTTATAACTTGGGCTTTTATTTTTTGTTTGTGATAATCCCAGCTGAAAAAAACTGAAGAATTCTAGGTGTAAAAGGAAGATATGAATGAAAGAAAGGGTTTATATGGCAGACCTACATGGGAAAAATTCAATTCATGGAAATGATATATTTTGGGACTGCTCTCCAGGAATATGCAGTCAGGAAATAGACATAAAAGATTGTAGACTTTTTAGTACAGTCATCACAGTGCTTAAGACAGGCAAATTTACCTTAAGTATTAAGAAATGTACTTAATCTTTTACTAGCAAAATACTGCATACACTCCAAGATTTTCTGATAACTGTCATCTATTTTTTTATAAATGTTTCAATGTACTGGGGAAATCTCTGCTGAATAACTAAGGAAGTAAAAAGTAAAATTAAGAAATAGAACTTATCTTCTGAGAGAATGATTTGAAAAGTATGGTGTTAATATATAAACATGCCAGATTAAAACACTGATCTTCATGGATGTGATGTTTGATTTCGTGTGGAAGCAATACAGTTCAGTGGCTAATATATGGGCTTTACAGACATATGTTAGATTAACAGGGTTCAGGCTCTATCCTTGTACTAACTTTATGACCTTGAACTTTATAGCACCCTTTCTCATCTGCATAAAGGAATTGTGCAAGATGACTAGCATGGAACCTGCCTCATAGCTCCCTGGAAATGTGTGTATGTGGAGGGGATGGGTGATAGTGGTACAAAGGGAGGATGAGAAGGAAAAGGCAACTGAATATAGCATGTTATGATATTAAGCAAAATGTCCTGTTCTAGGTTATCAGATATCAAATACAATTGCTCATTTGTCTGAAAGCCAGTAGATATGAAAAACATTGTGGTGGACAAGGAGACTCGCTGCCTGGATCCTCTAGAAAGGAGTTGCTGCCCTGCTACTAGGATGTCGTCTTCAGGCAGCCTCCAGCTTTTGGCATCAAGCCTGACCTTTCCCCGGGTAGACCACATCCAGTGACTGATGAAAACAAAGTATAGAAGTCCAGCCTTTCCAGCATGGTGAAACCTATATTCTAGGGGGTGACCAAGGCTTTGTCAGGCCTTTACCATAGTTCAGTTTCTCCCTCTGCTCAATCCTACTTCCTCATCATGACTTCCACAGATATCGATCCCTAATAAACACCCTGCATTCCAAACTCATCTCAATCTAAAATTCTAGGGAGCTCAACCTGTGCTACGGAGTATGAATTCTGGTAAGTTGCAGAGCTTTGAAGTACTGGGCAGCAAACATCCTAGACATGATTCTTCATACCTTCAGACCCCATCTGGCTTTTGAACAGGAAGTTTTGTGAGGTTCATAAAACAAAGGGGTATTACAAAACCTGTGTGAATGTGTGTCCAAATATTCATGGTGTGGAATTCTTACAAAGTTATGTCTCTATATCCAGGTAATACAAACGGCGGCAAAACCACAAACAAAAGGGATGGTCACGAGAAAGAGATAAATGGATGCTATTGTTGTGCAAATCATTTTGAGAAATCTTTCCCAGTCGCAGTGATAGATGTGCATGGATTCATTACATTCATTTTTTGTGTGTGTCTTGCCATTTCATTATTTTTTATCTTCTGCTTCCAAGTATAGTCATTTGCTAGATGGCATACTGGGTTGGCACTATAATGTCTGGTCAAGGAATTTCATGACAATTGATGACTTATTTTGGGATTATTTTTCAGGGTGAGCTAATCATAACTGATGGCACAGCTGTGTCAAAAATGTCCTATTGAGACCTTTTATCTAGAGCTTCCCTGCAAGGCCTGTGGCAGAATATAGTAAATGTTGTTGTTATTATATAAATCATGAAAAAGTTAAGAGAACATTCATGTACCCATCTAATAGTGTGAGCCAAAAGGATCTGGACCTCCTCTGCTTATTTAGTATTGCAGAATTAATTGAAGTCAGAGTGTGATATAGGGTCAAGAGAACCAAGGTAAATCATTAAATATCAGAAGTCAAGTTTGGGTTGTCAGGCTGGATTTCACAAGATAAATGTTTTCTTATAGAAAAGTAGATGAAATAAAAAGAAGCAAAGTCAAAATGTAAGAACTAAATCCATGGTTGAGAATCTAGGGATGTAAGTAAAAAGTGATAGGAAAAACATATCATAAGGCCACAGACAAGTCAAACTAGTCATAATAGTAGTATAATAATAATAACAATGACATTTAATGAGCATTTGCTCTGTGCTATTCACTGGGGTAAGCAGTCTATATGCATAGGTGACTATTATTATTACCCTCATTTCACTAGGCTTAGAGAGGCTCAGTAACTTGCCAAGTCACACAACTAATGAGGGGAAGAGCCAGGATTGTAACCCACGAATATACTGTAGGTCCCCTGATATTAACCATGACATGTCACTGTCTCTATACAGAACAACCCGAGAAACAGACTACCAGGAAAGGAAGGGAAATGTCTGAGGTGACTTGTAATAGTTGACTCTACATGGTAGTGTTTTTGTCACCCAGAAAGGCTTTATAGATTCACCTTTTACTGCTCAGTTTGCTTGTCCAGATTGTTATTGATCTAAACTGGTCAATCTTCATGATACTTTGGTCTGCATATATAATAAGTATCACTTTTAGAAAAATATAAATCATTGGTAAGTTTTTGTTATACAAGATTTCTATTTGCCTGATCCCATTCTGTGAGTTGAGGGCATTTCTATAATAATATAGGATAGTTGTATAAAATATGCATAACATATTATTGTATTTATTATATAGCCATTGTTTTATCTCCTGCCTCTCCTAACACACTCCCACATAACATACTATATATAAGATATGCTATATAATTTATAAAAACATAGGACTCAAGAGTCATGAAAATAATACATCATTATAAATGAGTTACCAAACTACACCAAGAAATAACTATACACCATCCATTACACAATTACCATAAGTATATAAAACAAATTAAATTGTTTAGAGTAGGGTTCCTATTATGAGTTTTCAGTACTAAAGCGGATAAAACTCTATACCAAATACAGTTAAGGACATTTCTTTGAGTCCATTCTAGATGCCCCCTTCCCCTTGGATCACTGTGTTCTGCTGGTCCTCTTCCTCACAACTCATAATGTTATTTCCTCGAACACTCCAGCTCTATTCCTTTACCAAAGAAGGAAGCAGAGGTATAGTCCAAAATGAACCGGGGCATCCATTAGCCAGTCAAGCACTCACACAAAATGTAAAAGAACACACAAGGACCTTACTTCAGCCAACTTACTCCAACTCACACCGTCTTTCTGGGTGTGTTGGGCGGGTGGGGAGGGAAGAAATACAGTTTCAGATGTATGTTCACTCTTCTACTTCACTCACCCTCTCAACTTTTGTTGGGGGTCCTGAGGTCCCTCTGGTGATCACCTCTTGCAGGGTAGACAAGCCTCTCCTGTTCCTTTCCCTTTCATCATGTGCTCCATACCCCGCACCCGGCTCCCTCCCTGCCCACCCCCATGCCCCAGTCTGCTTTAACCCACTGTGTTAGCTAGCCCCTGCCTCCCACAGAGCATATGTGCACATGGTTCTTTTCCTCCCTCAGTCCCACTGAGAGCTGGCGATGTGCTTTATTGGGTTCTATTTCCTCTTAGCCATGCAGGCCCAGATCCCAGCTGGCAGTTCTCTAGTGGACTGTTTAAGACCCGAGCAGAGCAGGTGACATGGTTCCCACAGGTTACTGACAGTAGGAGAGCATCTCCTAGCATGATGCTCAGAGCTGACTGCAAAGGCAGTTTCCTGTGTCTCTACCTGACCTGTGACTATGACATGGGTATTTTAAATATATTGTCTTTCTACAATAAATGGATTGTTCACTCAGCAGAAAAATTTTATACTTTCTCAAAAACAAATGAATATATCCTCTATGAATATAAAAGTCAGGGAGATCACTGTTTAATCATTTTATATTCACTTGGATGTGTGGGTGGGGAGAGGGTGAGGTCTACACTTGCCCACCAGCTGTAAACTCTGGATACAAATGACCTTTACAAATAAATTTAAGAAGTAAAATTACCGTTTTAGAACCTATAATAATAACAATTTTTAATGAGAAAAAAACATTTTATTCATTCATTCTGGGTTCACTCATTTGCAGATGAGAGGAAAAAGGAAAAATTGGCCTATGAGGTCATTGATATTCTTTCTAGTGCTAAGATACTATGAGAATAAAATACCTGTGAGTGTTGCTTAAACACTACCAAAAAATTCAGAGAGGCCAATATATTTAGCCTATTCATTTTTTTTTCAATTATTTTCTATTTTGGAACTGTTGAAATGAATTACTATGTAATAGCTTTTTGTATTATGTAATAGCTGACTTTATTAGAAACCACCTATGGTTTCTGGTGAACATTTGCCCATATTGTGAAGTCATCATATTAACTAGCACAGTGGACACCTTATATTTAGAAGAAATTTAGGACTACAGCCATATTGCAGGTCATAACTAATATATTTTGGCAAAGAAATGTTTAAATGTTTATTCTTGCTTTATTAAAAATCATATATTTACAGTAGGCCAGCAAGGTGCTGAGACTATATTTGTTTAGTAACAAAAAGTAATCACACTGCCATAATTTTCCCAAACTAGAACTCTACATTAGAAGGCTGTATTCAGAAGGATATGAATAAATATCTTAGTGGATGATTTCTAATGCAAACGCACATATAAACATTTTTTTTTTCCTTTCAGGACAACACTGTCTTGTCACAATCAAATATGGTGAAAAAAAATGTCCAACACATTCACTGAAAATTGGGTCTTTATGTTATCAAGAAGCTGGTGAAAGCATAATGAAAACTGAGCAGTACTGGTAAAAAGAAGTTGATAATTATGCTGATATAAACATGATAATGTTTATATGTGTAGAAGAAAATGTACCATTTTATTACTTATAATTATTAGTGACAGAACACTTAGAGATAAGTTTTCAAAGAAGTATATGGTTTTAGCTGCCTGACTCCCATTAAGGTCAATGAGAATTACATGGTTAAAACACTGTACAGTTTTGAAAAATTATTCCACAGGGCTCTAATATGGCTTTTTATGACTTACCCATGCAAATCCTTTCATTTTCCAACAGCTCTTCAGTTTAGCAGAATAAGGTAGATGAATTTGAAGGATTATTTAAAAAAAAAATAACACTGTCTCTCGAAGTATCTCAGAGAGTTGACTTATGATGGGATTTTTTCCTGAATTCCTAAATATGAATAATTTTTAATATATTTTGATGAGAACAAAAAAGTTATTTCAATTGAGAGTTGCTAGGACATTTTAGAGGTGACTTGTAACAGTGAATTTAGAAATGTGAATCATTTCTCTTATTTCATTTTGTACATTCTTTTTGAACTTCTACCTGATACCATAATGCTGTTCTAAGGTTGTGAATTTAACTGTGGGTAAAATGAAGTTCTTGTTCTTTTAAGTAGTTTATATTCCAGTGAAGGGAGACATAATAAATAGAAACAGTAATAATAGAAGGGAGACACATTAAAAAGAAAAACAGATATTGCTTTAATATTCCATTAGTCACAAAATCACTATTTCCTACTGAGAAGAGATGTAATGATTATTTAACAAAATATATTCCTATTTTCAGAGTCGATTCTTATTTTAATATTTAGCCAAAAATATTCTTATTCTACAGCAGATGTCCTAAGGTCAAAAGAAGTTCAAATAATTGGCCAGAATCAGAGGCAGAAAGGACTTACATTCACTTAACATCATTTAATATGAGGTCAGGGTTTTAAAAATAATTTTCAGACAGTGTATAAGATGAAAGTACAAGTAAAAATTCATAGAGCAAGAACTTAAAACAGAGATGCTATGAAATGAACAGAGACAAGTATGAGGTAAATAGAAATAAAATTCAAACATGAATACCTGAAAGAGAAGAGGAAGAATTAAACTATGACAATGAAATAAAACAAATAATACTTTGAAGAACAAAAGATTGTATTTAAGCAAAAGCATAAATTTTTTTTTCTTGTTAATTGGTTTAGAAATTATTTGGGGTAATGGAAATCTCCACGTAACTTTACATGCTTTGCATATTCACATTGTAAGAGGATTTAAAAGGGTCTCTGGTTGAGACTGCTTCACAATACGGAAAAAATGTGAAGCATAAGCACTGGCAACAGTTATAAAAGACAGCCTAAAAGTGACAATAAGGTGATGTTCACACAAATTTGACAAATCCTATTAGGCAGGTGCAGGTAAACAATTATCAAGAAGAACAGCAGAGAATTTTTTGTGGTAAGTAGGGATTACAGTTACTTAAACAATTAATGATCACTGTCTTTGGTTACCAAATGAATCAAATCATGGGCCCAGGATTTACCATAAAAACTTTTTAATTTTATTTTCATTACTCTTTATAACTGAATGCAAATTTTTATAGATCTAAGAAGCTGTACACTACATGTCTATCATTTTTTTGGTCTTTTTTTGAGTGTACTGCCCATTTTTAAATGATTGATAAAAATTGTTAAATAAGGCAAATACTGTACATGCTGCAGTGTAATGAGGCCTATCAGGCAGTGAGAATACTGTTCATCATATTAAAATTAAATGTAGCCTTTTTAAGTTCTTTGATATAAATAAAGAAGTTATTTCTCTGGACCACTGCTTTTTCCATAAGCTCAATGTTCTGTGTAAGTCATTGTCATAGGATATATTTTATTTTGAGGCAACCTAGTTATTCCCCTCAATAAATAAGCACCAAATCAAGTATCATTTATCTAAAAATTATGTCTTGCAAAGTCTATGATATGCCAAAGACACTGGCTAGAGGGGGCTGACTGTTTTTCTGGTAGTTTGGTAATGTATACCCATCTTTCAAGATGACTCTTACTTTATTTCAGGTACGTAGGTGATGTCTTCAGTTTAAAAGTTAGCTGGGGTGGCATGTACTTACATTGATTTTTAAGAATAATTCAAATGTTATTGTTTGGAATTCAAGATTTTGGATAGGCTCATCTAAAGTATTTCTGTGGACATGGTGGGGAGGAAGAGTGAATGAGAAGCTTTCAGAGTCAAGAAATCAAACAATAATGATAACATAGGGAAAACAGTTGTTTATGTTAGCAGTCATAAACTATTTTAAGGGAATATCCTCTAATGTATGATGATTTGACATTCTGTCCCATGCTTCACTTGAGAACAAAGTTGTACAGACATATAAACACTGTTAAATATAAAACATGTAAGACTATCTGCAGTGTCTTCCAAATCCTTTCTTTCTTCTCTTGGGTCTATTACATTCCCAAGGTAAGGAAGATATGGAGATAATCTCATTACACAGGGAAGACTGACCTATAAAATACTGGTAGCTTGCCTAGAAATGCTATTAAATGATGAAGGCACAACTCAAACTTAATTCTTCTAGTTTCCACTCTAGTATGCTTTGAATCAAATCCTTGCTGAGGACCCACGTAAATAGAGTATTTTTTCAGGCTCTAAACTGAGAATCCCAAATATTGAAAATAATACTTTAAAGAGATCATTGCTATCATTAACAGTTATTGAGTATATCCAGTATGTAGAGAATTTGCAGAATCCCCCCTAAAAAAAAATGCAGTTGCAGCTAATTTTGCTTACCTGCTTTTTACAAAACAATTAAAATTGTATTTGTTTTGTTTGTTTTGATGACAAAAGCACTACAAATTCATTGAACACTTGGAGCAATTAAAAAGTACAAACAGAAACATTAAAAAAATGAATAACTTGAAATTTTAATTTTCAAAAATGAGAAAGAATAAACAAAAAGAATAATATGTTATTCTTTACATTTTTTCTTTGTATCTACATATATCTTATTTTTAATATTGGGAGTTTTTTAAAATACAGGAAAAATAGGGCAATTTTTAAATCTTAATATGATCAATTTTATCAATTTTGTATCATGATACTTCTTTTTTCTTTTGTTTAGAAAGTCCATTTGCAAACTGAAAAAGATTTTTTTTCAACATGTATGGACAAGGACTAATACTTTGAGTATATCAAGACTTTTTACAACTAATGAGAAACATAAGAACACAGAAATAGAAAAAAATGATTAAAGATAATGGACAATGCGCAAGTGAATAAATACAAATGGCTAATAAAGATATTAGCAAAGATCAGTATATTTGGTAACCAAAGGAATGCAGATTAAAACAACGGTAAGTAGTAAAAGTAAGAATAGGAACGGAGATAGGAAGAGTAAGGGCAAGAGCAAAAGAGAGAGAAATCACCAATTCATATACACGACGGAACAAACAGTTTCACAGACGGTTCGCAGGAGGTCATGGGCAATGGCCTAAGACTGAGGCGTAGAGACAGCAGCTGGAAGAGAACATAGGCCAGAGCGACCGGGTCAGGAACCTCACTCAGGGCAGCAGCAGAATGGGAAGGAAAACTATGTATTTGATTGAATTCATATTAAATGTCAGATATTTCACTGGGTGATCCCCTCTGTATATATGGTATCTTATTTAAACTGCATGAGGACCGTGTGAAGAAGCTTTATTTTACACAGAAGGAAATTCAAACTTGGAAAAGTGATCTGCCCAGTAGGGTACTGTTGAAACATGGCAAAGCTAGGACTAAATGCTTTTTATTTCGAATCCTTGTGTACTATTTCTTCTGCTTTATCAGGTAGGATACAGGCTACAATAACGTGAAAATAAACTCTAAGGGCAAGGGTAGGCAGTACAAGTTTTAATTTTTCTCTTAAAAATATTTGTTTCTATGGCTGGGAACACAAGTTTAAGAGTGCAAGCCAGAAACTGCAGTGTTCCCGAGGATGCACGTGTACAGCAGCGATTCTGAGTTGGGGTCTTAAGAGCCATGGAGGCTGACAATTTCCTGGAACTGATGATAAAAACATGAGACATAAGATAACCAAGGGAGACAATGGAGAGAACACAGCAAAGAGTTTGAAGAATGCATCTTGTAGAAAGTCCACATTTAAGGAATAGTAATTTTAAAAAGGGGGACAATCTTGGCTGAATGTCATGGAGCCCTTCCCATGCCTTATTGTTTCCAATCTCATCATCACTCGAGTCTTACCTATTTCAACCTTTCTAAGCTCTAACCACTTGATTCATCTTGCTATTTGCTCTAGTTTTCTCAATTTCATACTGTTTTTATCCTACTGAATTCTGTCACATTTAATGCTTCTGTAAAGTTTAGAGCTATTGTTCTCAAATGGGAGGGGGCTCTGCCCCACAGGGACAACTTGTCAATGTCTGGAGACAGTTTGGGTTGTCACAGTTCAGGGCAGGCGTGTCTGCTGCTTGAGGCTGGCATGTTGCTAAACGTCCTACAATGGACGGGGCAGCTTTCCACAACACAGAGCTGTACCTCCCAGGACAGCAATAGTGCCAAGGTTGAGCAACCCTGGTTTAAATAAAGACATGCCAAATAACTCCCAGTTTGGGGACTGTTTTTCTAATAACAGAAGGAGATGATAGGTTAATAGGTGAGGAAAGGCCCCTGCAGACATTAATTTCTAGTTTTAATAGTACAAGACCCAGCTAGTGAGACCCATTTAACAAATGCATGAACCACAGGGATGATCATGATAATGATGCTTTGTCTAGTGTCCTCTTATGAAGCCAAGTTGTCATGGATTTCCTTTTACTCTTTTTTGTTTGACACGGTTTTTTTTTTTTTTTAACCTAAGCAGGATTGACTTTGAAATAAAACCCAACTTGTTTTCCAGTTGATTTTGATTTAAAGGAAACCTTTGGTAGAGTGCCTCAGGGTATGCTGGCTATGGCTATTTATCTTTATCCTGGTAGTTTATATATTTTAAGGAAATGATGAATGGAAGCTTTAAAAAAACTCATTATGGTAATTGATTATTATAGAAAAACCTTGGGAACTTTACAAAAGGGAACTGTATTCTCTTGGTATCTTAGCTTTAAACCAGACGTGTAATTAGAAGAATCCATAAACATTTGTCACAGTAAGAAAAGCCTGGTCACTAAGTTTAGAAGGAAACTCTGCAGTCACTTTATTGTCCTGTACTGAGATGACACACAGTAGTGGTTGTCACACATAACAGGAGATTAATATGCCTGTGAAATAAAAGACCACCCACATAGCATCAGTGTAAAAAGTAGAGAGAGCAAAGCTTGGTGCATTTCTTTAGAAAGGATGAATGTGATCCTCTCCTTACAATGTCTCAGCATTAATGAATTGAGAAAAATTGTAGTTAAAATGTTCCTTCAACAATTGTGTTTTATATTTATCTTGTTCTTACTTTCTCTAAAATCTTAAAGGAACAATAAAAATATGACCTGAGAACATCATGTATGTAAACACAGCATATCCACTTGCTCTCCTCCTCACATGTGTGCACACTTACACTATCATTGACACACTAAAAAAATGGGAAGCCATATAGCAACTGTATGGAGAGTTCAATCTTTTTTCTTTCTATAAATACAGTATAATATTGATCTCTTTAAAGGATAAAGAAATGACTATGGAGAAGGGCAAATGTGATCCTTTCCTTACAAATTATTTCAACATTAGAAAATAAAAAAGTTGCTTATAAATAATGATAGGTGAAAACACAATATTGTGTAAGTTTAACTCTTTAAAACTTATACACTGTAAGGTGGGTTGAAGATTATAGCTTCAGCTTCCTAGCCATCTTGAACCAGTAGACTCCCCCTAAAGGGAAGCAATCCAGTCCCCAATCAATCCTGCCCCCAGCCATTGGAAGAAAATTCCTTCAAAGATGCTTCAGAGTTCCCAGTTATAAGATTTAAAGCCTCAGGACTTGTCATCATCCCAGACTACTTTAGCTCCACTAGGTAGGAGGCATATGGGATCCTGCAAATCTTAATCTCCAACCATCTGTGTAGAACTCTTCTCAATATGCATTTTCTCCTGTTTCTCAGGAACACTTCAAGTTACAGCACTTAGAACATTACTAGACCTTCTAGCAAACTCTGGCCACTTGGTTAGGTTTAGAATAGAGAATTCTGGAATCCAAATAATCTCCTAAATTCAAAGGTCAGCAAACATAAGAGACCCGCACTACAACTTCCAAGACCCATGGCAAAAATCCTGGTCTGGGAGAACTGTCTTCAAAAGATGCCAGGAGAACTCAGGAACATGCCCTTCATGTGCTGAACAATTAACCTGGGGGCCGGTGTCATCAGGTCCCACACACCGTTCGGCTTCTTCGGTCTACCCGTTTCAAGGAAAGCCATCACAACCATGCTTCTTAGATGTATCGTCTTTGGTTACTTCTCCAGATGCAACACTCACCAGCTAGCTATCATCCCATATGCGCATATACCTTCTATAACTGCTTAATGCCCTAATTTTCTTCCTCTCACTACTGACCTCCTTCCAGCAATTGTTTCCACTGACATTACTGAAATGACCAGTTCATTAAAACCAAATTCCCCTATCTTCCACACTGCTTCCTTTCATCCATCCTTACGTGTGTGTGTGTGTGTTTTTAATTGGCTCTAAGTCAAGGACAGTTCTTTCTCTGAAACCTTGAGATACACTGATCAGTGCCTCAAAACCCACATTTTTTTGGATGTTGAGGGTGGTAACAGTAACCTCCTACCTTGATATCCACCTAGCCTGTTGCTACTCAAAAAATTCCCCCAAACCTTCACAGGTTTGTAAATTTTGATCAATGTATACCATTTACGTTTTCTGGTGATTTTTTCTTGTTTGCTTGTTTTGAATAACAATTTGTGACGCTTCTGAGAGTGGACAGTGGTCAGGCACTTGGAGTTAGAACAGGATACAACTTCCAATCACTTGTACAGCTATTTATTATTAAGTGCCTAGTATATGCGAGATACTGGTCTAGGTACTGAGCATGTAGTGGAAACAAAACAAAAAATTCCCTGATGTCATGTAACATCTATTCTCATGAACTGGCTGGGAAGTGTCTGACATGTGTGCCATGTCCTTCTCTCATTTACAGAGACTTGGAAATGTTCAGGTCAGTCAAGAGTTCTGCTTACATGTGCACAGCGCTGAAGGACAATCAAGGGAAAGTTTTATGATTTTTGGATGCTTTCACTATATGCCATAAAATGATTTTGTTGTTTTGATCTCTTAGTCCCATGAAGTTTTCTACCAAAGATTTTAGGATTAAAGAGTGGGTCAAGAAAAAAAAAAAGTTGAAAAGCACTGTCTTAGCTTTCTTTTTTTTTTCAACTTCATTGTGACATTGTTAGGTAAATCCCTTCTTTATTTTAGGTTCACATGCTAAATCTACTCTCAACTTGAATGAGACATCCTAAGAGACAGGAGACAGTATTGCTTGAGAGTATAGACTTGGAAGTCAAAGAGCTGTGTGACGTTTAGCAGGGGAGCTAACTTCTCTATACCATAGCTTTTTCATCTTTAAAAGGAGGATAATACCAGTGCCTTTCTCCAGGGTCAGAGTGAAGGTTAATTGAGTTAATACATATCCAAGTGCTAGTAACTCTGCCCAGACTATAGAAAGTACTCAATAAAGGGCAAAAATGTTTTCATTTCCCCCTCCCCCAAAAAGCCCCCTCTTTCAATACTCACTGTGTTAATAAAAGGCAGCACAACACACTCAGTTACTAAGACCAGAAAACTGAGTCATCCTTGACTCTTCACTTGAGCTTGAACTTTGAATCTTTCAGTAAGACTCATTGACTACCTTCAAACTGTGTTCCATATCTGAGCACTTCTCCCATTGCTACCATCCCACTATCACTGTTGTGCCCTTAAGAAATGATATGCCCCCCTAGGAAGAATTAATATGGTCAAAATGGCCATCCTGCCCAAAGCAATATACAGATTTGATGCAATCCCTATCAAATTACCAACAGCATTCTTCAACAAACTGGAACAAATAGTTCAAAAATTCATATGGAACCACCAAAGATCCCGAATAGCCAAAGCAATCCTGAAAAAGAAGAATAAGTGGGGGAGATCTTGCTCCCCAACTTCAAGCTCTACTACAAAGCCACAGTAATCAAGACAATTTGGTACTGGCACAAGAACAGAGCCACAGACCAGTGGAACAGAATAGAGACTCCAGACATTAACCCAAACATATATGGCCAATTAATATATGATAAAGGAGCCATGGACATACAAGGGGGAAATGACAGTCTCTTCAACAGATGGTGCTGGCAAAACTGGACAGCTACATGTAAGAGAATGAAACTGGATCACTGTCTAACCCCATACACAAAAATAAATTTGAAATGGATCAAAGACCTGAATGTAAGCCATGAAACCATAAAACTCTTAGAAAAAAACATAGGCAAAAATCTCATGGACATAAACATGAGTGACTTCTTCATGAACTTATCTCCCTGGGCAAGGGAAACAAAAGCAAAAATGAACAAGTGGAACTATATCAAGCTAAAAAGCTTCTGTACAGCAAAGGACACCATCAATAGAACAAAAAGGTATCCTACAGTATGGGAGAATATATTCATAAATGACAGATCTGATAAAGGGTTGACATCCAAAATATATAAAGAGCTCACACACCTCAACAAACAAAAAGCAAATAATCCAATTAAAAAATGGGCAGAGGAGCTGAATAGACAGTTCTCTAAAGAAGAAATTCAGATGGTCAACAGACACATGAAAAGATGCTCCACATCGCTTGTCATCAGAGAAATGCAAATTAAAACCACAATGAGATATCACCTCACACCAGTAAGGATCACCATCATCGAAAAGACAAACAACAACAAATGTTGGAGAGGTTGTGGAGAAATGGGAACCCCCCTACACTGCTGGTAGGAATGTAAATTAGTTCAACCATTGTGGAAAGCAGTATGGAGGTTCCTCAAAATGCTCAAAATAGAAATACCATTTGACCCAGGAATTCCACTTCTAGGAATTTACCCTAAGAATGCAGCACTCCAGTTTGAAAAAGCAGATGCACCCCTATGTTTATCGTTGCACTATTTACAATAGGCAAGATATGGAAGCAACCTAAGTGTCCATCTGTAGATGAATGGATAAAGAAGATGTGGTACATATACACAATGGACTATTACTCAGCCATAAGAAAAAAACAGATCCTACCATTTGCAACAACATGGATGGAGCTAGAGAGTATTATGCTCAGTGAAATAAGCCAGGTGGAGAAAGACAAATACCAAATGATTTCACTCATATGTGGAGTATAAGAACAAAGAAAAAACTGAAGGAGCTAAACAGCAGCATAATCACAGAACCCAAGAATGGACTAATAGTTACCAAAGGGAAAGGGACTGAGAGGATGGGTGGGAAGGGAGGGACAAGGGTGGGGAAAAAGGGGACATCATGATTAGCATGTATAGTGTGTGTGTGGGGGCACGGGGAGGGCTGTGCAACACAGAGAAGACAAGTAGTGATTTTATAGCATCTTACTAGGCTGATGGACAGTGACTGTGAAGGGGTATGTTGGGGGGACTTGGTGAAGGGAGGAGCCAAGTAAACATAACGTTTTTCATGTAATTGTAGATTAATGACACCAAAAAAAAAAAAAAAGAAATGATATGCCCTTGTAGTCAATTATACCACACAACATTCAGAGCAATATTTTTAAAACATAAAGTAAATTGCATCACTCCCTTCTTCAAAACCCTACAATACTTTCCAGTAACACTTGGAATAAAATTCTAATTCCCTACCATAGCTTCCCTTCTTCCAGAATTTCACACTTTTACTTCTTTAATCAAGGAATTATTAGTGGCAAACCATTTCATTCTCCAAATCTTCTCTTTGAATTGGGTATTCTGTAGTTTTACTATGACATGTATTTGTTTTCATTTATTGCCCTTGGGACTTATGTTTTTGAACTTGAGGAATCAGATTTTCAATTGGGGGGAAAAGTCTATTATCTGCATAGAGATAATCTCGATATCTCTGTTGCATTCTATTTTCTCCTTCAGTAAGTGCATTTATGCATAGACTGGACTTCTTATTCTGCATTCATCTCTCTTAACTTCTCCTTGAGATTTTCTATCTCTTTATCACTTTCTGCTGCATTCTGCATTATTTGCTCAGAAATGCTGTTTTTAGTTTACTGTCTCTTTTCACTTGTGTCTATTTTATTGTTAATGCATGCATTGAATTTTTTAAATTCCTCTGTCGCCTTTACTCTTTCTGGAAATTCTAACTGGTACCACCAGTTTGTTCTTTGTGTTTAGAGTCTTAAAATACCTGTCAGTTCTTACCAATGGTGTCATTCTTTTCTTATGGTTTTGAATATTTTTTAAGATTATATTTATTTTACATTCATTTTTATGTAGCATTTTCCCAATTGTTCTATCAAGTTTTGGGGAGTGTAATTCTGCTGTGGGATGCGTGTGCTGTCTTATTAGATGTGTTGTAATTTTAGATTGTGAGTATACATGATCAAGAAAGTATTCATGATGTAAAAACCACATTCCTCCAAAAAATATTTTGGCTGCTTCTGCAAGGTGCCACAGGGTTCAGTAGGGCCTTGGTGCTTTTTCTTTTGTTAATGTAAACTTTTAATCTTAGGAATTTGGTGATATTAAATTTAACCCAAAGTCATAAGAGGCACCCTTCCAAGGCTATATTCTCAGGGCAATATTTTGTCCTACTCAGAGCCCAAGTTGACAGAATTCCTATTGTCTATGTTGCTGATATTTTTTTTCCAATTTACCATTTCATTAGTCATGGAGAGCTTTAAATTTGGAGATTTAATGAAAAAGGCCATTTTCATAAAACTGACTTTCACAGGCCCAGGGCCCTATGCCTGTCCTATTCTGGATATAAAAACCCATGCCTCAACTTGATAATGGGGGGAGTCTGGTAACAATACTGTTGCTCATGTAATTGTACATTAATGATACAAAGATAAAACAAAAAACAAACAGAAAAAACCCCATGCCTCTGAGCTATCATGTGCAGGATACTCTCCAAACACAGCCACGATGTCTGCCCTAGTTTGCTATTCCCTCTCATTTTTGATTCTTGGAGATTTTCCTTTTTTAATTTTGATCTTTCTAGCCATGATATCTTTTTTTAAGTTTGTAATAGGTTATCTAGCATTTATAGGTAATTTATAATGGTTATTTTTGCATGGCACATGTAGTATTTCAAAATCTTGTTTTTTGTAATATTCTTCCTCACATTTTCCACATTTACTCCACTCATTACAAATTGTCACTTGACTCATTTTACATAACCTGTCTAGTCTTACAAGGCAGTGGAGTTTGCATCTACCATTACAAAATTTCTGTGTCTTTACTACTCTCCACATAAAAAAATCCTTATCTTTTTTCCTTTCTTGATCATATTATTAACAAAAGCATAAGTAAAAGACCCTATTCAAATGAGGCTCATGTTTTTAATTTTACTTCCTATGTTATTACTTTTTTCTCATTAAATAGATAATTAGTCTATATTTTATAATTCCAGTATGGTATATGAACTAGAGTTTTATAGCTGTTCTTATTTGTCTTTTAGAAAATAAAACATAGTGTGAGGTCAATATTTAGTAAGTTTAGAATCTGTTTCACATATTACAGCTCATGAATCTTTATCCTATGGGAAGACTATTCTGTCTTTTGGATTGAAGTTTCTTGAGGACAAAAATATAGATTTTATCAGAGCAATTACTTAGATACTTACAATATACTGGCACTCAAAAATAATCTACATTTAAACTAGCCTTTCTGTAGAGAAATATAAAATGCTTGTTTTACTGAGCTGTGTGCTATGTCAGGCTCCAGTTCAACAGATTGTCTCTCCCATGATAGCTACTGGTTCAATTTGCTGCCATCTCTCAATTTGTTTTCCCTTTATTCAATACACTGTATTACATTATTTTTTAAGCTTGTGAATTTGGGAGATTTTTCTGTTCTGTCTTCCCTCAGAAGAAAATAAAAACTGTTTTAAAAATTATGGATTGAAAATTATGCATTGAAAATTGCTCACATATGTATTAAGCAGTTATTATAATAATGAGATATAT
Source organism: Manis pentadactyla (assembly GCF_030020395.1). Taxonomy (NCBI): domain Eukaryota; kingdom Metazoa; phylum Chordata; class Mammalia; order Pholidota; family Manidae; genus Manis; species Manis pentadactyla. The sequence continues at coordinate 115,490,958 of NC_080025.1, forward strand.
TTGCAAAATCTACTTACATATGAATATACCCCATTCACATGTGTGATCTCACTTGTTTTTGACAACCACGTGTGAGGGGAACCACCCAGGAATTCTCCCATTTTACTGAATGAGAAAACTGATGTTCCTGGGGTCAGGTAACTTGAGAAATCTCCCAGAATTTTTAAGTGGCAGAGTTAATTAATATACTTAAACTTGGATTTATGACTCTAGTTTCAACGGTCCTGTCACTTCTCTTTTTTTTTTATTGCTGTCCTCTTATGTGGAAGCCACTGAGATTTATGCACTGTGGGCAAGACAAAGAATGCCAAACTCCTTTTGATACAAGGAGTTTATCATCTTGTTGTGATACATTGGTTGGACTGATTAAGATTTAACTAACAACATATGTCCAATAATACAGAACATGACTATTAGATCTGCAGTGCAGACAATGAGTGCTTGTTTATGCAAACAAGTGAAGTCAGGAGGTGACCAGAAACCATCTCACAGTAACAGTGGGATGAAGGCTGGGCACTGAAGGGTAAACAGGTTTTGAGTCCACAAGTAGGATGGAGGATAGCAAAATAAGGAGAATAGGAGAGGCAAATGTGCAAGATCTGGAAGGTCTAGGAATAGTTAGGAAAATATAAATGTGTGCAATCGCAGTCCAAGGTGTGCATGCAAGTACCACCTAATTACATGTCATCAGCCCTGACCATGTTTGCCCACACAGTTCCTGTGGCCCGAACACTGTTACCTGGGTGGCCATCATGCTCACTGGATATCTTGTCTGTACAATCAATCTAATAACTGAATCCAGCAAAGCTGAAGTAACGTCAATAAATTCAGGGCTATAATTGCATGTATAAAGTTACTTGTTTAGTTAGAGAGAGGACAGAAAAGGTTACATTTTCATACCACATATTATCTGTGGGATGTTGATTTCTTTATGCACTGAGAAAACCAGCAGCAATTTGATACTAAGGAGAAAAGGAGTCTTTCACAATTCCAACTCTGCAGACCAGATTATTATGCTAGACAGCTCTCAGGGAGCCTGTGCATAATTAGCAGGTGATCACTTCCATTTTAGAGGCATCAACATCATAAGAAATACACTTTTGCAAATACATTTGGAATCATAATTAAATCCCTGTTGCCACAATAGGCTATGCCTATTTCATATCACATACATGTGATTAATACTAAGAATTGGAAAATGTCAACATAAGAGTCAAAACTCATACTTACAGCTTTTTACTATTCTGAGATGACATCTGAAAATGAGCAGTTTTGTGTAAGAATTTTTCCATTAACATTGCTGATCAGCATGTGCTATCAATTTTCTATTGACTTCAGTTATTAGCAGTTGCTCTGACTTTTCCATTAACTTTAATGATTGGCATTGGCTAAGAAATTTTAGGGCTTTCTATGACTAGTATTTGCTACAAACTCTCCTCCTAATTCTTTGGTCATTCTTTGCTATGATTTTGCTTTGGGTTCTATTTGCCATTATTTTACCTTTATTTCTGATGTTTAGCCAAAGATCTAAATTCTTGCCAAAGAACAGTATTCAGCATTTGCTATGAAGTTTTCATTGTAGTAAAAGAAAAAGCCACAATAGATAAAAAAAACTTCTGTTCCTTTGTATTCTGGTAGAAGAGATCATTCTAAACTAAACATAACAGTACTATTTAAAAAGAACTCTAAGGAAAAATAACTTAAAGTTATTATCACTATTATTGACTCCTGACTCCCATCAACCCTGACCCAAATAGTCTTCCCTCCCACCACAGAGCACCTCTCTATTTCTGTTTGGCCCGTAACATGAACACCCCAGCTACCGCGCAGACTCCTTTGCACCCTCTTTACAGCAAGGCCAGCTCTTCCGAATGGATTGGGGTCTCTTTTCTCCATGCTGTAGCTTTTTAAATTTTATTTTTGCTGGGATGGTGACATGCTCCCTGATAGTTGAGGAGGGTATTGACTAGCTCATTTTCTGGGAGGTACAGCAGGGAGAGTTTCTGTTTTTTGGTGTGGACCCTACGAGATTTTTATAGCACTTTAACTCTTTTAACCAATAGTCATTCCACTTATTTTTGTATGTTTGTGGGTAAAATAACCTCTTTCGTCTCCCCTTGGGACTCTATTTCTTGGAGAGAAGGAGTAGGGTCTGAGGACTGAGGGACTTGGAGAGATGTCATTAAAGGTGTGCTGAATCTTATTTCAGATACTAAAAGCTGCCGAGGTCTGAAATGGGATAAAGAGAGGCTCAGGATTGGGGTTAATTATAATTTGTGATTATCTTCAAAATAAACCTTCTTATCTGCAAAATATTATTGCAAAATATAGAACATATTTTGGCTATATTAAGTTGATTTGCATTTGTAAAGATGCTTGTTTTCTTTAAAAGTTAAGCTGTCTCATCCTGATGCTTTAATGATCTTTTTTTTTTTTCCAAGCTGGATCACATCAACTTTTCTTTTCCTGACTTGGTATTTCAGTTTTAACGTCTATGTTGAGCTTAAAGTCACCCTGCAAATGACATTTCCCTAAGTTGCAGCTATATTTAATAGATCTTTATAACCATATGTCAATGTCATATGTGGTTTTATCACTTAAGAATGCATTCCATTATAAAAACATTCTAAGTAAAACTTTCTAAACTTTTAACTTGATCTTGCACTCTGTCTTACTCTACTTTTTAACAGTATGCTTACTATTCACTCATCTTCCTCATAAACCAGCTCTTTCTGAGACAATCCAGAAAGACACTCACAGTCATGGTATAATGGCACCTTTGTCAAGAAAATTGGGCTTCCACCTCTTTAATGCACATTTCATAAGCATTTGGGGGGCACTAAGTTGTTAGTTTTATGTTTTCTGCTTTAAAAGAACCAGAAGGTGAGGAAGATTACCTTTGGCAGTTCTGCTCCACGCCATCACTTTGTTGTCATTCTTGGAATGTCTCAGAAGGTTTTATTAGGTAAAGGCCTCTACAAATTCCAGGTGTCGACCATATGTTCATCATTGTGCCCACAAACAGAAAAATGATTTTATTTTCAAATCTGACTTCCTGGTACAAGTATAGCAAATCCTGTAGACTTGTTAGTACATAACTGAAAATCTTTACACAGTGTGAACTTCCTTTGTGAGCTAAGTTTCAAGCCAAAGAAAAACAGAACAACCTATTCTTGTTCTCCCATTGTTCTACTATGTTAGAGAAATAGTTTCATGAGCTATAGGAGGAAATATGTTATTTTTCCCCTTAGTTCATCTGAGAGCAGTGAAGTCGTTGGGGAGAGTAGAACTCCTGCCTCGTTCGCCTCACCACTGTATATTCAATGGTTTGGGTTCTCTTTGGGCAACCATTAATAACTAGGCTCATTTCCAGGAGCTGCCACTTTATTGTTCCATTATGCTTTATAGCTGGTCAAATAATCAATGTATGAGATGCCAAATCTGATGACAATGGCAGTCAGACAGTCACATGACCCTGGTTGTCCCCATCTAGTTCCAAATGTAGTTTTTATTTACCTCCCTCTTTGGAAATTTTGGAAAAAGGAAACAGAGAAGGGGCAAAAAAAAAACTGTGGTCTACAAAGATGACACATGCACTTGAACATCTTAGTGGAACAGGAGCCACAAAAGCTTCTCTTGTAGTGCTTAACTATAGTTTTATCACTTCTGGGCATTTCTGCTCAAATTTTGTGCTCAAAGAAAGCAACTCAGAATAGTTCAATAATCTTTAAGTGAGTGCCAGATAGTTTGCAGAAGAGAAGCACAAAAATTATTTTACTTTTGTTTTCATCACTGTCAATTTAAATTAATTTATGCAATTGTTTAAAATTATAGACATAGTTGTGAACATTGGTACAATAGAAATGAATTAACAGGTAACTAATAACCAAACATTCCACTACTTTGAATGGTTTGTTCAGCTCTGAAAATTTACTTGTTTGGATTAAAGCTTTTAGTTTTCATTACAAAGCAATAAAACCTATCTGCATATCAAATATTTTATATTTAGGTAGTAGCAAATTACACATTCTATCAGAGGAAAGGGTTTTATTTAAGCTGAAAACCAACCGTCTTTTGAAATAAAATTATGACCTGATGCATAATTAGTTTATTATAGTCCTTCACTTATAATACATATACAGGTTTTGACTGTATGATCAAAAGGAGGAAATTTTTGTCACTAATGGGACAAATCATTGGAACTTCTGGATAAATTTGAAATGACTCATATTTTACTTAGATGACAACATACTAGTAAACACAATATTTATCTGTCTTTGATCTGAAAAATCTATAGTATTACTAATGAAATAGCAAAAATACTTTGTAAAAGTATAAATGCCCGTCTTCACCATTCTCACCATTCGTTCACATCCTTGTAGCCCCACCTAGATCCAGGAAGAAAGTGCTTTATCCCTTAAGTTAACACAAATATGATAGTTTTATTTCCTACAAAAAGCTGGTTCAAACCTTTCTTAAGTCTTTTTACCCAATTTTCTCCTTCAACACCTAGCAGGTTAGAGCCAAATAAAATAAGGTTCATGTTAACTAATTAATTAGAGAGAGCTGATTGTATGGGTGATTCTCTTTTAGATAAGCGTACATGAGTTATTATAATACTGTTGTATGATTTTCCTTTTATTTCAAATTTTTTAGTGATGAATCATAGCTTTATTCCTAAATAATTCCTTTATCTGCCTGAGAAAAATTTTGAAAGGAAATTCCCTTTACCTTTACAGATAAGCTCAAGCTATATGTTTTTAAAGTTTACCACTCCTAGTGAACATGTGTTTTTAACCTTTTAATAGACTTGGATATTCTTGTGAGATTAGAAAATTAAAAGCAAAGCAGGTAATAATCAATTCAAATCTCTGAAGGCTTCTTTCCTATTTCAAACAATGTTCTTTTCCTTCTCTCACTTTTCTAGGATATAGGTAATAGCCTGGAGTTCAGGATTTACTTATCTCAGATGCGCAATGACACCTGTTTTGTTTCTTCCTTTAGCTGGGCCTCCTGCAGGAAGACACTGGAATGACGTCTCTTTCACAGGGATAACTACAGTGGCTGATTCAGGAATGGATCAATACAAGTAACTTTCTAAGCAGTTACCTTGTTTAACAGTAATTTTTAAGAAGCCTACTTGCTTGGCCATTTATTTATTTGTTTTTTTCCCAGAAAGTAGATTCTCTTTTGTAAAAGAATGCCTTTCGTTAACTATGACTTGTTTCACAACTCTTTTTCTCTTCCCTTTCCTGTTTTAATTGCCTTTTTAAAAAATATGGCATTCTATTTCTACTACAACTTTTGTCCAGTCTTAAATTTGTCTAATTAAGAAAGATTGCCTTCAACTCATTTTCAATAATCACAACTATATCTTGTTAATGACATGCACTCTAAGTAGCTCAACGCTGAACAGAATCCACTATAATTGGGAAGGAAATGATTTCCACTGGTATTCCTTGGATCTAGAGCTAGAACTGACATTTTGTTATACATGGTGACATGGTCTCTTTGCTGGAGGAGAAATAAAAGGTATTTCCTACAAATAGGCAACAGGCACCTGACCTGCTGGATCAGGTTACGTCAGGTTATGTTGTGTTCCATGATGTGACATGCCCTGAAGTGACCTGAGGCAATGTCGCTCTGTGTTACCCTGGTGGAGCAGCGCTGCTCTTCATTAAACAGCCATGGGAGGGCTCGGAGCAGTGGTCACAGAGCATTTTCATGCCACCTTTGCAAAGAAGAGAATCAGCCATGCTGGGAACTATTCCTCCTAGGAGTCATTTAAGGAAATCAAAGAGTACAAGAATCACAAAAGTCACACAAGTTTCCACTATTTTAAAAGTGGAATTAAAATTCCCATGTACACAAGATAGACATGCTTTCATATGACAAAGATCACACATGGCCAGGGAATAACCTGTACTCTGATATAAAAATGTTTCATTATAAGTACTCCCAGCATTCTTAAAATAATCACTGAACTTTCAGATCAGTTTACCTACTCTTTAAAGTCTATTCATAATTTCTCTTTCTGATAATTAAAAGGTGTCTTTTAAAATTATACATTTGTAAATTAGAAGCCCCAGTTAAAAGGTATGATAACAGTATGTCTTTAGTCTTACCCTTGGGATAATTTTTATCAAGACAGTGGCTCTCAGGAATAAACTATCTTAAATTATTACATTATGTGATATTATGTAAAAGGAATCCATTGTGCTTGGTCATTTTTTCTAATGATTTTAATAGTATTTTCCTATTGATATATCTTGCATATAAATTCAGTTTTAATGATCTGCATAAAGAACTGAACAATATTACATAGGTACATCTATCTAGTGATTTTAGAGTAATTACTGGTGCATGGAACAGAATATAACCTTTTGGTTATATTCTGCTGTAAAAAGGAATAGGTTAGAAAGGTTTTTATGCAAATTAGAAATGCTCTGTGTTGGAAGCCTAATTGTACTTTTTATTGTTAGACAAGTCAATACTGCTTTAATACACATTTTATAAGCTTCTTGCTGAAATTGTATATGAAAGGGATTGGTTTCCATAGATGAAAGGCATAATCTTAACAATGAGGCCACATAAGCAGAGTGGTTGAAGTACTGATAAGGGATTGGGTTAGCTCCAACACAGAATAAGTCTTATTAGCCTTATTAGTCACTACTGTTTGACCCATTACTATTAACCGTGTGAGTCACATGCATTGCAAACTAGGAAGGAACAGCCCTGTGTTTGGCCATTTAGAGTAAATGTAATCTCATATGAAGAACATATTAACTGCAAAAAATTAAGGACCATATCTTGTCCTTTATTTCCTCCTTAGTCAAAGAGAAGTACTTGAATATTGGGTATCTTAATTTTAAAAAACATTTGATATTTAAGTGATCAGAGTTCAAGAATATTAACTGTAGTATTCAGCTTCTCTTTGTAATCAACACAACTTATGTAAGAGGAAATGCAAAAACAAGGGGTCATTGGTTATAAATTCATAGCAATTTAACAGGAAGTCTAGTAAATCTGAATCATGTACATTTATCTTTTGTGTCATTTTCATGTACAGTTGATCATTGTTTTCCCCTGAATTTAATAATGGGATAGAGTAAGAGTGGTTGTTCTATAAAATGAATATTGTTAGGAAGAAAATCCTAGAAGTCATGAAAGAAAGAAGATGAAAGAAACACCAATACCCAACCCCTTAATTTGTGTGTCAGGGTAGATAATGCAGCTTCCCTGAATCCCACCTATTTTCAAGACCTGATTTTTCAAACCTGATTTTTTCTGCCACATGTATTTACAATAAATTTATTGACTGCTTAAATTATTAATTTCTGTTTTTTCAATTAAGATTCCTGACTAAACTGTATATTTCTTAGTTTGCATTGAGAACAAATATTCTCAGGATTGGGTTATGCAGATATAATATAGGTATATCTATATAATAGATGGAAATAGATAAGATATGGAGAGACTGAGATTCTGTACCAATAAAATTATCATCTGAATTAAAGGTTAAATGTAATCAAACAAACAGAAAACAATAAACCAGCAAAAAAGATACCTAAAGATATATGTGCTCATATAATGGGTAAAGACTACATTTATTCATTAGCTCATTCATGAAATACTTATTAATACTATGATATTCTAAGAAACTGCTCTGAGCAACTGGAGTATGGAAGTGAGGTGGGGAGAAGTGTTGGATTCTAGATATATTTTGAAAATGGAGGAAACAAAACTTACTTATGGATTTAATGTGGGCTTAAGTATATTTAAGGCATCAATAATTTGTTTTGGCAATTAAAATTTTGACTTGCCTAGTTACTGAAATATGGAAGACTAAAGGGGGAACAGATTTATGGAATATGAAGATGAAGAGTTAGGTTTTGAATTTGGTTTGAGATGCCAATTAAACATCAAAATGGAAATGGTGAAGAGCAAGTTGAATGTTCAACAGCCTGTCTTGGCATGAAAGAGCCTGTGGTTGGCAGAGTAAGAGCCCCACAAAGGTGTCCACGTCCTATTCCCCGGAACCTGTGAATATATTATTTTACATATAGCAAAGGAGGATTAAGATTGCTAATCAACTGACCGTAAAATAAAGAGATTATCCAGGATTATCAGGGTTGGCCCAAAGTAATCATGAGGGTCTGTAAATGTGGAAGTGGAAGGCATTGTTAGAGTGTTGTGATGTGAGAGACTCCACTGGCCACTGCTGGCTTTGAAGATGGAGGGCAGGGCCACAAGCCAAGCAATGCAGCAGCCTCTAGAAGCTAGAAAGAGCAAGCGAAGAGATTCTTCCCTAGGGAGTGCAGGCTGCTAGCACCTTAACTTTCATCCGGTGAATCCCATTTCAGACTTCTGTCCTCTGGAGCTCTAAGATAATACTGAGTTCCTGGAAGCCACTAAGTTTGTGGTAATTCAGGCATCAGGATGGCACTGAACTTCTCAATATTAACAGTGGATAAAAGAAATAACAATGGCAATAGCAGCAATGCCTTCATTCTAAGGCTATGGATTGGAGTAAAAGACGTCCATAAGGCCTTTTCAAAGAAAATAAAAAGGACCTTATAAATTACCCATTTGAGTGAGTTGAGAGATGTCCAGGTTTGGGACAAAGCTGAACTGTAGGCCTAATGACAGATAAACAGCAAACTAAACAAATAAAACTCAAACTAAAGAAACAACAAGAAAACGGGAAGTCAAATTTCCAAGTTAAGGAAAGTTATATAAAAAAGAAAATACGGTCATAATATTCTTACAGCTTGAACTTTAGCAGTGTTTACCTATGAGGATGAGGATGAGGAGAGGGAAAGTATGTTAGCAGTGGGGAACTATTTAAACCTTCTTGAACAAGAAAAAACTAAAATTGGAAAATCAGTAGCAAATCAAATATATTATTTAGATAAATGAAGGTAACTACAAAAAGAAGTAACTAAAATAACAAATAACAAAAATTTGAAAGTGATTGTTATAGGATAATGGGACTGCTGTATTTCATTATAGAATTTAGGACTACATGATTTTTGACAAAGTCTACATCTACTACCTAGATAAAATAAAAATTAAATTTTAAAAGAATAGAAAAACAAGTGTAAATAAATATTGGTCTCTACAGCCATTAGAGGATAAATATTTCCTGGAGATCAGCAGAGACTCCGGGAAAAACTGGTTACCACAGTTAAGGGCTGGACCACCCCTAATCAGAATTATCCAGTAGGTAATTATTTAAAATAGCACAGTGTAACAATATGATGGTTAAATGACATGTTATGACACTCATAAAATGACATGATTAAAATGGCAGAAAAATCCTTCTGTAATAATACCGTGTTCTTCCTTACAGACATAAACTTAAATTATCTTAAAAAATATTTTAGGAAAGTTATTTGCTCTTTGCCTAACAGTGATTTTCTATTTCTTTATAAAAAACAATGAGGTAAATCGATCACTTCGGTGTAGGGGAAACACTGATTCAAAAAAGAGAAAGGTTCTCTTTGGACATGAGCTTTCCCTGTAAGATAAGGGGAACAAGTCAGCCTTGATACAGTCTAGAAGAGAAAAGAAGATAAACGGAGGAAGCTGGGATGATGCTTTGCAAATAGGTACAGGGGAGGCAGAGGTAAGTTGGTAAAAACTAACTCAACAATTGATGAACCAGTTCTCATGAAGCGTTGGACTAACCAGCTCTAAAATTCAATGACATTCAGAGGTAAAACCTACTTTGTGCATAATGTTAATAAGAATTATTTGCTGCTATAGGGCAAGATCTATGTCTAACTTAACTTTGTACAATGCATGGAACAGCATGACAAATAGATAGGATGCCCATGTGATTTACTATCCAAACAGGGACATTGTGAGAAAGAGAAAGAGGTGTTATTAATAATTATAGGCCTACATCACAACTGCTCGAGAGCAAACTGTACTATGGTCACCCCGCACAGAGCTGACTTCTTATGCTATGTAACAATACCTCAGCCACCTGACAGTCAGCATGAAATAAGCAGCTGTGTTGGTTTTTAAAGCATACCTAATTGATGAACATCTGGTGGCAGGTAGCCAGCCCATTAAAAATCAATTATAGTCAACGACTTGCAACTGAGCCATACTGCACCAATCTCCTCGCACTCATCAGATCCACATGTTCCTGAATAAACACACACACCACTCAAGCTAGTGCCTTTGAACTTTGTGTGGTTGGGAGTGAATTTCATCAGTGGCTGTCCTCTGACCCATCGTGAGGAGATGAATTCCTGTAGATCAACCCCTGACTGTTGACAGGTCAAGAGACCAGGTAGCAGTCTGAATAAAGCTCTACAATTCGAGGGTAACCAGAGCATTCACTTCAGGGTAGAATATATACCATAAATACCAGAAACAACGTAATGAAACAATAAGGAAGTGGTAGTGATCAGGGATTAGATTTCGAGTATGATTAGGGAATTAGAAGTAAGTGAAGGGAGAGTGCAGCTTCAGAACAGGGAGTGGGAGTTTCCTACACAAATCTCAGCTCAGAAGCTGGATATAGCTTTTTACGTTGGTAGCTTCTATGTGTACCAGATACCAGAGAACAATTAGTGAACAATTGAGCCTCCTTTTATGAGAGGCATAATCCAAAGAATAATTACACTAGGGATGGGTGGGTTGGGAGAAGAGGCTGGGCCCTGTGCTTAGAATACCACCCTTAAAAAAGCCAAAAGTTCCTGATTAGAGCCATCCTTGAATCATAACTTGAACAGGATCTGCATTTGGACATTTAGCAGGCCGTGAGAGCAATAATGTAGAGTTCATTTAAATAGAAGATAATGATTATTAAAAAAAATAACTTTATATTAATGATAATCAGAGAACTACTTCCAGATCTAAAATGGCTTTGGAAGCATAGGAATATGGTTGTTATTGGATTGGGGGCATCTCATTATTACCTTTTCCCTGACCAATAGCTAACAGGCTAGTCACAAAGACGGGTTTTATTTCCTAAGTAAGATTTAGAATGAACATGAACAAAAATTCATGTAATGTCATGAACATGACAGACAAAATTAGATCTCCTTATGGTATGTTCTGTTTAATTGGACTTTCCTATAGATAAGTGTATAGTTTTACACATAAAATACATAAAATAAATGGGTTATCTCGACTTTATACTTCAAACACTTTTTCCTGCTATTTCAAACTGTATAGTGATTGTGTATTTGTGATTAAAATTTAATTCTCAAGTTTGGGAAAAACCTCAAAGGTCATTTAGTTCCACCCTCTTCTTTATAGTTGAAGTAATTGAAGCCTTCAAGGGTGACCCAAGGTCAGATTTACCTCAGGTCATGCACCTTATAAATGGAGATTGGAGACTCAAAGCCAGATTTCCTGGCTCCAAGTCCACTGCTGTATTTTTTCAAGTGTTTTTAAAATGTAAGGCTTATATTTCATATTGACATGTTTATGAAGAGCTAAGCCTGATTAAGCATAATACAAGTTAAACCCATACTGGATCTATGGAACTGAAATATAAGCAAACAAACACTTGTTAAGCTAATTAACTATTCTTCATTCTAATGGCCTTAATAATCTATCATTTGACCTTTGTAATTTCTTGCAGTGCTCAATTATACAAATATAACACACATATACAGACTTACAGCTATGTGTGTACTGTAATATTCATATGTGTATATATATGTATATATATATATACATATACATACATATATACACTTGAAATTCACATTATAAAATACAGCTTTATATTAGGGTTTATCTAGAAAAACGAGGTCAGAATTTTTCAGTTGATATTCAGTATACATGTATGAAAATTATATAAACTGCCATTCATAAAATTCCTAATTTACGTATATGTTAAGGTAGATGTTTTAGTATAGCTTTTATTTGCATTTTAAGCTCTGCTTTTAAAACTACCTGCTCACTCATTAGAAAACACAGATTCAGTTTTATTCCAGCTTTAGAAATAATCATTCAAGTACTTTATTGTATGGCATGACTTTTCTGATAACATATGTTGCTCTGAAACAGAAAAGTACCCAGAGTGACAAAGAGGGTGTTTTCTACTATTTTACCTATGCTAAAAAGATGGGCCAGAGAGCTGTACAACCCATAACAATGTGAAAATCTTTATATGAAGTTGTTCACCAGAGACTTGTCAATAGGCTGAGCCATATTGGATCTGGCAGTCTTTCTACTGGGACAGTATTTGCCTTGAAGTACTATCTTTTCTCTTTTTCAATGTCAGCCTGAAGGCTCTTAGACAACATATGTTCATTTCATGTCGTAGAGATATTGCTTCTGGTATTGCAAATGCATTACCACATTGAGCTTTTTTGTAAAACAGATGGTACATATTAAGGTCTCTGTTTCTTGTACAATTTCTGTAACAATGGCACTGCATTCTTCACACTGACAAACGTATCGTCAACATCATGCAGTGCAGCCCTAGATTATGTCAGGATGGTAAATGAACACTTCAAATAGAAAGATCAATGATGAAGGTGAGCCAAACCCCTTAGAGAAACTTAAAAATGAAACTGGTCATTCCTTGAAATAGTTCTAGTAAAACTTTAGTTAGGAAATACCAAGTTCTTCAGCTCTTTAGAGGCCCTCTGTCAAATGGCTTTTCAAGTCATACAATAGCATATAAACAGTACAGTCAACTTTCCAAGATGAGGTTATGAACTAGACTAGATTCCCCTGACACCTCTCATTCAGCCTAATATCTGCCAGTTAAGTGATATTTTAAGCATTAAAATGCTGTTGTATGACTTTTAGGAGAGTCATTTGGCACTAACTAGAATCACTCCAAAAAACCAGGCTATCATAAAGGTTGAAAATTAGGTTTGGGTTTACCTAAATAAGCTTATGGCAATAGCTGTGATTCACAGAATATTTGGAATATTCTGTAATGTTCACTACAGGGAAGAACTGCTGAAAGTAATTTCTGGATTCAGCAAATCTGAAAATTTGGAGATTTATACCCCATCCCTACATGCCTTTTTCTACAAAAATGACTTCTAATCTCTGCCTCTAAGTTTGATACCAATATTTAGAACTTCTGATTTTTCTTAGGATAGAACCTCTTTAAAATAAGTACATTTACTTTAATAATGTTCTCATTTTTTTTGTTAATTTTGTTTTGTGTACTGTTTTTTTCTAGATAGTTTTTTTAATTGAAAGAATAGAAACACACACAAAACAAAAACAATGATCTATTTATCAAATCCCTATTATATGACAGGTACTTACTTTTCTAAGTGTATAGAATATATACATCTGGGATATAAGAGAGAGAGGGAATACTCCTACCCCTATGGAGACTGTATTCCAGTGGAGAGAAGATAAAGTTTTAAATTTATTTAAAGTTTTAAATTTATTATTAAATTTATTATTAAAACTATCAGTATAGGCTATAAAGAAGAGGAGCAACTGCTTTTCTTTACAAGGTAAAATAAAAGGAGTTGGTCTACTTTTTGAATATAAATACTTAATATATAATTATATAAGTGATAGAAATAGTAATATAAGATCCATATGGGTATCCATTGATCCTACAGTACTCCTGGACCTTGGCTGTTTAATAAAAGAGATTTCAAATTATTTCAGCCAAATCTAACATTTAAAAAAAAATAAAACATTCTGACAAAGGGAATTCGATTGGAGGACCTGGGGTTTCAATGCCCCTTGGAATCATGTGTTTTTAGGGCTCTGCCATTATGGCTGTCATTAGCAAACAATCTTTTAGTATCTTGTATGTGCAAAATATGCTGCTAGACCAAGGGAAGCCAAGGAGATAAGACTTTATTTAAAAGGCTTAAATTTAATAATGAAGCAGGACACACACATGAAAGGCTGAATGACAGAACAAGATAGTAAGTGCTAAGATAATTTGAATGATATTAAAAATGTAAGGGCTATGAATTCAGAAGAGGTAATAATTTTCAAAGATATATATCCAAGAAGACTTCATGAAAAAAATGAGACTTAAGCTTTGAAGACATATACATATATGTTGCATGGTAAATAGTCTCATCGCCTTGCTTTACGTAGTGCCTTGTTTGCAGGCAGGTTCTGTGGGATACCATCACAGTATGTAAGCTACTTGGGATACCTATATATGGTTGTTTGAGCACAGGCATGAATATCAGGGAAAGATAATAAAATTCAAAATGCAAGTTTACTCTGGGGAACACAAATTACTTCTCCTTTACCATAAAATGGACCAATATAATTATCTTGCCACCAAGTCCTAATGTATATTAAACCATAAACGGTATCTAATGTTACTCGCTGTTGATAAATTGTGCACTCCATGCACTGTATAATGAAGTCATCCTGGGTGCAGACAACCATATTGTTGAACCCATGTGTAGCTGTATTTCTGCCTTCTTACAATGTTGTTCATTAGTGCACTGAGTCAGCTTGCTGCAAAAAGGAGATTGACCAATATCCAAAGACAGAATCTTTGGGAGCCTTCTGATAAGAATTAATATTTGCAGGTTTTGGGGTGATTTTGAATAGGCCATTCATTAATCTCTTCTCTAATCTTCCTTGACATCAATACTTCAAGTTTTCTTCTTCCACATCCTTCAGCATCAGATTAGATTATCAGACACTGCCAAGTAAATTTTATAGCTCTTGACCTCACACCATCCCACCTTCTGAGCAGCACAGGCATCTTCTTGAATTTGTGCCCACTGAGATGACTCAGATGAGGTAATGCAACAGCAACCATGAAGTCACATGTGTGCTTTAAAAAGGTGAGGAATAGCTCAGGAATAGGACATTGTAGCAAAATCCCTCTATGTTTCATTTGCCAGAATTGTATCACATATTTTATCCAAAAGCATTCCTGGGAGGGGAAGCAGAATTTTCAAATTGGCTTAAATAAAATTTACCCCGTGAAACACTTGTCTTCACTGTATCTGAACAAAATTTGGTTTTGTTACAGAAGAAAACAGTGTAATTATTGTTGGAAAGGCGGCCAACAGTTTGCCACAGTGACCGTAAATAAGAAATCAATCCAAAACTTGTCTGACCTCCTCTGTTGAAGCCACCTCAAATATATCCACAAAGTTTCTTCAGCCACTTGATGATTTTAATGACCCAAGTCAGTAAATATCTATAAAGTGTAATTCTTTTATTTTACTCTGATTTTATTTATTATACTTTATTATTATTGTTGCTGTTGTTTTTATATTGTTATATCCTTATTACTATTTCATTCTCCAGGCTACACATCAAGTTCAAATTTTAGTCAGAACATCTAATAGAAGTTGGTGAAAACTGTTGTCCTCTTCCTAGAATATATAAAGAACATTTCAGGAGAGATTGGAGATTTATTTCACAGGTTCCTCATGAACATTTCCATTCTAACTGCACAGACCCCACTTGTTCCCTATTCATGTTTTTTATATAATAAAACTGCTGGTGTCAAAATTCAATAATTATCATCATTAGGTAGGCCAAGAATAAAATATTCAGTTTTTCAATAATCTTAACCTAACTGCTCCAATCAGTAAAATAGTGTCTTAATATTAGTTCAAATTACGGCCTCTGGTTTTATTCCATGGCTTGAGAAAATGTTTTTCAGATTGTAGCTGTTATTTTTCTGCCTTAATTATCCAACATTTGACAGGAAAAACAAATTTAACAAAGGGCTGATACTAAGTATTCTGAAATTTGCATTTAAAGAGAGAGGACAGTTACTAATTTCACTACTAGATGAATTTATATGTTCTTTCAATAAATATTTGATCAGTGTAAGTGTACTAGAATATGGGAGGCAAAGAAAAATAGGACTAAATGTAAGTGAGAGGAGTCTAGAATCATGGCTCTACCACTTATCAGGAGCCTGAGTTTAGACAAGCCAATGATCAATCAGCTCATTTTCCTCATTTATAAAAATGGGAATAATAATACCTATTTTCAGACTTAAGTGGAGAGGATTAAACAAGATACTGAACATAAAGTACTTAGAAGAGTT
The DNA here is from genome assembly GCF_030020395.1 of Manis pentadactyla. Lineage (NCBI taxonomy): Eukaryota > Metazoa > Chordata > Mammalia > Pholidota > Manidae > Manis > Manis pentadactyla. The sequence goes on from NC_080025.1 coordinate 115,506,955, forward strand.
ACATGTCACATATTGATAATAATCCCACTATTAACATTATGATTAATAAATAAGTGCAGCTAACTGTTTAAGACTGATCTTCAAATGAGGCACATTAAATGTTTCCTATATGTAAGAGAAGAAGAATATAAAATACTTATCATATACAGCTTTACATAACTTATACAACTTCAGGAATTTCCTTTAATATTTCTTGTGGTTCAGATCTGCTGGCAGAGAATTATCTTAGTTTTCTTTTCCCTGAAAATGTGTTTATTTCATCTTTATTTTGGAAGGATGATTTTGTTGGATATAGAAGTGTGGAATGACAGTTTTAACTTCAGTATTTTAATGATGTTCCCACTGTTTTCTGGCCTTCATAGTTTCTGGTAACTCAGGCAACATGTATATTTTTGTTCTTTTGTAAGAAAAGTATCAGTGCACTCCTTCCTTTTTAGGATTTCCATTTTTAGCTTTCAGCAATTTGACTGTTATATGTCTGCAAGAGGTTGCCTTTATACATTTTCATTAGTGGATTTGCAGAGATTCTGAAATATCTACATTTACATCTTTGCCAAGTTTGGAAAGTTTTCAGAAATCATTTCTTTATTATTATTATATTTTGCCACATTCCCTACCCACTCTTCTTCTGAAACTCTGATTATATATACAGTAAACCTTTTGATAAAGTCTCATGGATCCCTGAGGTTCTGTTCACGTTTTTCAACCTCCTACCAGTTTTCAGATTGGATATTTTCTATTGAAATATCTTAGTTCATTAATTCCTACTTCTGCTCTGCTATGTACAGTCTGCAGTAGAAGCCATTTAATGATTTTTATTTTCAAGTACAGAATTTTATTTCTTTGCTGAGACTTCCTATCTTTTCATTTATTGTGAACATATTTTCCTTTGTGGTCTTTAGCACAATTACAACAACTGCTTATAAATCCTATGTCAAATTCCAATATTCAAACATTTGAAATTGGTTTCCTTATTGATTATCCTTCTTAAAAAGAGTTACTTTCCTTTTTTGTCTTATGTCTAGTAACTTTGGATATTGGCTATATTTTATAGACTCTAAATTCTATTACCATCTTCCAAAGGGCAGATATATACATATATTTTTAGTGGTCTATTAACCTGGCTGAACTCAAACAAAAAAATCTGTCTCTTTAGCAGCAGATAAAATGAAAGTTTAGTCCTTCTATATTGAGCTGGACTACATATTGTGCATTCATGACTTATGGCTCAGACAAATAACTGGATAGGGTTGAAATACCAAATGCTGGACTTTTGCTCTCTGCCTTCAGGGATTTCTCTCTCAGTACCTGAATGGTGCCTATCCAAAAAACCTGTCCTCTGGTTTTATAGACAAGAAAAATGAAATTTCCTCTAAGCCTGCCCTTAGGCTAAACATTACAGAGAATGGGTAACAATCTGTTGTTCCCTTGTTTCCACTCTCTTTATAATCTGCCTGCTTTTGATTATTTTTCAGAGCCTTTGTTTTTTTGTGTTTTGGCCATTGTTTATAGTGGCTTTCTGGCGAAGAATTGAGTTAACTATTTAATTGGTGATAGCTGAAGTGGAATTCCTGCAGCAGTTTCTGAAACTATATGAATCCTACCATAAAAGTAGAACAACTAGGATGGCAAAATTAACCATTATAACAAAACAACCCAGACAATATTTACAAAATACCTGGTAATAAATTATCTACATGAACAGCAAAACGTGAGCAGATGGTGACTGCATCAATAGCTTTAAGTACAATGTGGCATCAATAGTTCTGTGGAAGGAAGAAAAGAAAAGCAACAGACTGAGCACCAATATATCTAACAAGCATTTGTTAGAAAGGGTGGCAGGCCAGTCTGAAGAAGGCAGCTGCAAGTGAGAGAAATTTGCACAGTTAACTCAATGAGAATGTGGGATGCATCGCAAGGTGAGAAGGTTGAAGCAGTCTTAGGCATATGAATGCTTAAAACTAAAACAAAACAAAGACCATAACCTACACTTTTTTTCTAGATAAAGACTCACAAAAATTAAATTACTGAAATGAGGATGTTAACTAAGCAAGATGGGAAGAATAATGTAAAATAAAGAGAGGGTCAGAAAAAAAAGGACGACAGCAGGGGAAGCAAATCTCAGAAAGTATTTTGATTTTTTTTGCAAAAACAACTGAAGTAGAATCTCTAGAATCTATTTTTCCAGAGAAAATAGAAAAACTATGCTCACCACTCTTTCCTAAAATCTTAAGTAAACTAATTTTATATAAAAATGTGCAATATAGGAGGAATAGAATACAATGTTATTAGAAATGAGAATAACATCTTCTTGAATAATAAAGGCATGCCACAAAAACATGCTGACAAAATAGATAAAAATTGTAACCAAATAGTTCAAAATGAGCTCAATGAAAATAAAAGGGCACTATAAATGAGAATTAGAAACACTCAGAGAGAAAGAGAAAGAAGACTGTAAAAAAATTGAAATAAAAAAATCATTTCACAAAGAAAAGTTAAATGAGAAGGAAGAAAAGAATGAGTAAACAACAGGTATCCTGAAATAAATGGAAGGTGAAAAGGAACAATTCTAACATCCAAAGAAATGACATGAGATACTTTGGCTATGGTAGCACATACAGATAAGCGTATCTGGCTGAACAAAATTCTCAGAAATAATTATTCCAGGGCTCTGACATAGACTAAAGATATAAAAAAAAATCAAGCATTTGTTCTTGAAAAACTGGTGGGGTTTGAGTAAGAACAGCACTTACCTGTGGGCCTGCTGCATGCAGGTACTACCATTTCCCTGCTTCCACATGCACATATAAACATTCCCTCAAGTGTGGTTGCTTGAGACCTGGAGCTTTACCAGAGTGTAGATGGCTGCAAAACGAGTAGCTGTGCTGTCAGAGGACAGCTGATTTGGTGCAGGGGGTTAAAACATTTAGCTTTGCTAGATAAACATGGCAAGTATGGTAAGAAACAAATTCCTATAGAAAGTAAATGGGAAATTGGAATGAGTGGCAAACCAGCCAGAAGTTTAAAGCAGATCCTGGGAGGATACAACAGAATTAGGTAAGTTCTGTACACATCTGTGGCTGACTAAGAAACTATGAACATATACAGGGGAGACTCAAGGGAATAGAGTGGACATTAAAAGGCGAGAGAGAGATTTGAGGAGTGGATGAACATTGAATGGGCTCTCCCACACACATACCCATCACAGAAGGTGGAAGCCTTGTGAACATGACACATACTAACACAGCATATCACTGACTGCCTTATAAGCCAGGCAACAAACAAAAGCCTAGAAAGCCATGCTAACAAACAAAAGTCAGAAGAATTGAGCAGACAAACCAGCAGTCATAAACAACAGGAGGAAGATTATGTGGATTAAGTCCAGTCAAGTTGCAAACAAACCCCAAATCCCAAAAGCCAACAGTAATAAAAAGATGCTCAGAAAACTAAATTAAGATTTGGAGTTACTAAAATATATCATCTAACATGTTTAGATTTCAGCCAAAGCATAGGAGAAATCCAAAGAAACAGCAACTTGCTATCCATACATTCTTCACTAGGAACTTCTGATCTTAGATTTTAGGCTTAGCAAACAAAGATGACAAAGATGCTAATGTATGTGGAACATTCTATATCTGAATGATTCCTTGATTCTTGTTATTTATAAATGTGATGTGTAATCTCAAATATTTGGGGATTTCCCAACTTTTTTTGTTCTTGATCTCTAATTTAACTCTGGTTTACTTGGAGATTTTTCTTTATTTCATTCCTTTTACATTTATCATGCCTTGTTTTATGCTCTACTGTAAGGTGATGGATGTGTTCTTAAACTGGATCATAGTGATTATTGTTCAATTGGCATAATTTGCTAAAAATTATGAAACTGTACATGTAAAGTGGGTGAACTTTATGGTATGTAAACTATACCCCAGTGAAGTTGTTAACAAAAGTACAAAAGGGATGGCAAGTCTCAAGACAAAGTCAGAGATATACAATATAGAAGATGATGAAGTATATGTACCAATGCAATGGAAAAGAACAATTTACTGAAATTTTTAAGTCAAGAACTCCTCTTGAAATTAAAAAAAAATGAAATCACATATTGAAAGGGCACAATGTATATCTAGGAGCATTAACTCAGAACAATCAGTGCCAAGACATTTTGCAAAGCCAAATATCACATTGCTTGAAATAAGATCAACAAAATGGATCAGCTATTAGCTGATGACAAAGGCAAAAGGGAGAAAATACAGAAATTAATAGTAACAATTGGAAAATAACTGGCCAAAGGAGATATTTTAATAATCATAAGATAAAGAATATATTTGAGAAGCCCTGTGTAAATATACTTTAGAACCTAAATGAAATTAATTTTTAAATACACTACTTATCAAATTGACTTGAGTAGAGAAAGTCTAAACAAGCTAATCACCATAGAAGAAATAGAAAAAATCATAAAGGAGCTCACCAGATTTCCCCATTCGCAATACACATAACAAATACCCAGACCCAATATTTGCATTGGGTATTCTACCAAATGTTTATGTATCACATAATTTCCATCTACTTGGACTCTTTCAGAGTATGGAAAAGGAAAGAAGCATCAACCTTCATTTGCCCTATTAAACAGAACTATAGTGTTCTGGGGAGTACATTTCAATTTTTAAAAAAAATTATGTCTTTAGCAACTTTATTGAGGTGTAATCTTCACACCATATCCACATTCGTCTTAAATGTACAAGTTAACATGTTTTAGTAAATTGCCAAGTTGTGCTGCAGATCACCACAATCCACTTTTAGAACATTTCCATGACTCCAATAAGACCCTCCTGCCCATTTATAGCTAATCTTCGTCTCACTTCTAGCTCTAGGCACCCACTAATTTACTTTCTGGCTCTAGAGATTTGACTTTATTAGACATTTCATATAAATTAATTCATACAATATGTTGTCTTTTGTGTCTGGCTTCTTTTATTCAGCAAACCGTTTTTCAGGTTCATCTATGTTGTACCTTCTATCAGTATTTCTTTCCATTTTTTCAATTTAATTTTGAAAAGGAAATATAAGTGATTTCAAAATGTAAAAAAAAAATAACCGAAAAATAAAACCACAGATCAACCTCACTTTTAAACATCAGAGTAAAACTCTCTAATAAAATATTTGCAAACAGAATTCCACCCTCTAATTAAAAGAGTTAAGAAGAAAATGCACATGATTATCTTCCTGAATACAGAAAAGTATTTGGAAGTCATTCAACGCAATTTCTTTAAAATACTGAACAAAATTGCAGTTGATAGATACTTTCTTATATGATAAAACATACATGATTTTACCCAAAAGCTAGACCCTTAATGTGGAAATACTAGAGGCTTTCTGAGTAAAGCCAGGAACAACACAAAGATGCTGACTACATTCACTTTAACATATTATTGTTTTGGAAGACATTAGCCAAAGCACTCAGAATCATACAGATTGGAACTGGCATGTCTTTTCAGATGACATGATTATTTACCTGCAAGCCCAAAAAGAATCAGTAGAAAAACCACTGAAAACAATAAGAACATTTAATAAATTTCAGGTGCATTATTCATTTCTATTGCTGCAACAACAAATTACCAAAACATAACAGTTTAAAAGAACAAAACTGCATTACCTTATAGTTCTGGGTCTCACTAGGTTAAAATTAAGGTGTTGGCAGGGCTACGTACCTTCTGGAAGCTCCAGGGGAAAATCCATTTCCTTGCCTTTTCCTGATTCCAGAAGCCACTCTCATTCCTTTTCTGTGGCCCCTTTCTATCTTCAAAGCCGGAAATAGCAACTCAAGTCTTTCTCACATCACACCACTCTAACAAAGACGCCCTGCCTCCCTGCTACCCACTTTTGCTTTAACTGGACTCTTGTAATTACCTTGGCCCCACCTGCGTAACTAGGATAATCTTCCTACGTTAAAGTCACCTGATTAGCAACCTTAATTCTATCTGCATCCTTAATTCCCCTTTCCATTTAACCTAACGTATTCACAGATTCTAAGGATTAGAATACAGACACTTTTTGGGAGGGAGTAGGGAAAGATGCGATTCTGCCTACCCCTTCAGGTTACAAAATTAACATACAAAAATCTAATGTATTCATATACAAAAAACAAAAGAGGAAGAAGAAAAGAAGAAGGGGAGGAGGAGGAGGTGGAGAAGCAAATAATGGAAGAAAAAGCTACATTTATCATAGCAAAGAGAAAAAATACATGAACATAGATTAAAAAATATGTAAAACATTTATGAGCAAACTAGAAAACACTCATAAAAACACAAAAGTAGACTTGGAATAAACAAAAATATGTCATGGACTCAAATAGGAACGTTCAATGTAAAGGTGGCAGCTCTTAAGTTAATTTATATATTGAGTGTAACTCCAATTTTAAGAAATACCTCTATGTTTCTGTCTTGATCTAGAGAATATATGGTGCAATGTGATAAATAAATGAATTTAGGCAGTCTTGAAAATTGGGAAATGAAGAGTAATAAAAACATACCACAAAACCTATGCAATTAAAATGGCATGATACTGGCTCATGAACAGATGGAATGTATTACTTATCTATTATCATGTAACACATTGTCTTCAAACTGACTAGCTTGAAACAACAAATATTTATTATTTCACTCATTTTCTGAGGGTCAGGAATCTAGCTGTTGCTCAGCTGCGTGGTTCTGGCCCTGCCTCAGAGTCTCTCAGGAGGTCACAGTCAAGTAGTCCTTGGGCTTGCAGTCCTCTGAAATGAGCCAGCTACCCAGTTGACATAGCAAGTGGCTCCTCCTAGACAGAGTGATGAGAGAAAAATAAAAGAATGAAATAGAAAGAGAGAGAGAATCCAATCCAGAGCCAAGACAGAAGCCACAGTCTGTTATTACCTAATCGCCAAAGTGACATATCCTCATTTTTGCCAATGTTATTATTTAAAAGTAGGTCACTAAGTCCAGTCCTCACTCAAGGGTGGGAGAATTAAGCTCCACCTCTTGGGAGGTGGAAAGAGTACTGAAGAATTTGTGGTTATACTTTAAAAATTACCACATTGGCAGATGTAATAATAGAAAATCTAGAAATAAACATGATCACATGTGTGAATTTAATGTAGACTAAATATATATTATATAAATAATTCATATAATGTATAAGAGTTTGACCTCTCAAATTGGTGTAAAGTAAACAGAAATTTTAAAAACTGGTATTAGGGTAACTGGATAGTTGTGTGGAAAAAATTTAAATGAATACATTTCTTTCTCCCATCACCAAGATGGTTACTAAATGTATTGGAGAATAAAATATAAAAAGCAAATTCATAGAAGAAAATGAATTCACATGGGTAAAGTCATTCTAATGTGGGTACAGGTAACATCTTGCTAACTATAACCCAAAATACAGAACAAATAAGAGAAAAAGACTTTACATATATAATGTAATACACATATGCATACATACATACATATTTCTGTATGACAAAAGGCATCATAAGCAAAGTAAAAGAAAAATGGAGACTGGGGAAAATATATGCAACATATATCATGGTTGATTCCTAATATATGCTGAGTTTGTGGTTTTTTTACAGAGATAGAAGAAAAAAATAACAGTTCTATATTAAATGGGCTAGTGAGTGAACAGCTTACAAGAAAAGTAACATGAGAATCACTTTAATATATGAAAAGAGACTTACCCTCACACAAATTACATGAAATGTAAATTAAAATTACACTGAGGACACCAATATTTTTTAGCTATTACACTGGCATAAATCTAAAGATTGATAATAATTTATGTTGGCACAGTTAAGGTATTTACATACACTGTCAGTGTGTCTGTGATATCCATCAATTCTTCTTATGGAAATCTATCTCAAAGACACATTGACAAAAGTATGAAAATACATATGCCCAAGGATTATTTATAGTATTTTAAAAAGCCCTCAAACACCTCTTAATAGGGAGCTGACTGAACTATCTATGGCAGCTCCATTCAATAGAAGAGTATGCAGCTGTAAAAAAGAATGAGGAATTTTTACATTCTACTAAGAAATGTTCTGTAAATATGTAAAATGATTAAAGGCAATGTGGAAGAAAGTGTGTATAGTATGTAATTATTTTACCTAAGAAGGGGAGCATAAAATATGTATGCTTGAGTATTAAAAAAAATGGATAAATCATGAACTTTGGTCACCTAAAGTAGGAGGGAGAGAATAGGGTAAAGGGGAGTGTTAAAAGCTTATTTTCTTTGAACATACCTGTTAATGTTGATTTAAGTTTGTAACTCTCTAAATATTTTACATTAGTATAAATTATAACTGAAAAAGCAACTCCTAAAAATTGAAAAGAAATGAAAACAAATGGGCCTAAAGGTATATCTAGTTGCTGGAGTAACCACACAAAGAGAAACTATTGTAAGTTTAAAACCCAATAATGTGACTTTTTTACCTAAATGTTTTTCTGTTCCAAAACATTTCTGATAAACAGTGTTATATAGTCTGATATGTACCTTGAGTTGCATACATTATGAATGAGAATCATCTCCTGCACACCTATCACCTTGACATTACCTGTGATTCACAGTCAATATTCATTGGAAATGCAAATAATGGTGATGTACAAGAGTTGACTATGCAGCTAGTGTTTCGTCATAGGATATCTCACCCATGAATATAGGAATGATTTTATTCGAAGTCATATATTCTATAGGTTGGAACCAATCTGAAATTGGGGTCCCTTAAAAAAGCTCTATTTTTGATCAACTTTATGAAAGGAGTTACTCTGTATTTTTCCTTCTCTTAGCCATGAAGGAGGCGGTTTTGTTTTGTTGGTTTTTAAATTTTTTTTGTGGTAATCACACTGTCACTGTCATTGTTATTACATCTGTAGGACAGCTCATCAATAAAAAAAATTATGTAATTGAGTTGTCACCAGAAAAAAATTTTAATTAACGGAAGAACAGGATCTGAGTAACCCATATGCCAAATCTTCACTGTATTCAGAGATACTATAGTCAATGCAATGCTTGTAAGATGTTGCTATTTCATTATTTATAATGCCAGAGATTTAAAATATGGTATTTATAATGGTCTGGGGAGAATCAACCAGATTCTTCTTCAACAACTGAGAACAGTATACAACTGAGAAGAGTATAAATGTATACTCTTTCCTACAAATATTTTTTAGAGACTTCTCCCTCCCCATATATTTCTGTAATCAAGGAAGCTAGTCCACTTTACTCATTTACACAATGAGATATACTTCCTAACAAGAGCAATAAAAATAGACATTTAATCCCTATATCATGAGGGAGTCTGGTTTACCAATACCAATACACTTAAATATATTAGAAATATTACAAAATGTTTGTAAGAAATGTAACAAATTCAAATCAAATATGTGGTTTTTAAATAAATAAAACACATTCACACACTCATCAATTCAGAAAACAAAACATTTACTAATTACTGTAGCAGGTACTTGTATCGGTCAGAGTTCCACTAGGAGTTATTTATTTATTTATTTAATCGAGGAGTTTGTGTATTGTTTGGAGCTGGTTAGGCAAATCCAAAATCTATAGGGCAGGTCGCCAAAAAGGACAGGCCAAACACTCTTGAGTAGAAGCTAGTAGTACAGTCTACAGGAGGAAATTTCTTCAGGTCGTTTATTAAGATCATTAAACTGATTAGATCAATTCCACCCAGGATAATACCATTTAGATAAAGTCAAATGATGGTAAATGTTAATCACATCTACAAAATACCTTCACAGCTACACCTAGATTTGTGTTTGAATAACGGAATACTTAAGGTCTAGCCAAACTGACACATAAAACTGGTCATTTCAGTAATGAATATAGAAAATGAACAAATATGGGCTATGATCTGAGGAGACTCAGAATTTATTAGAAGAAAAACATGTATTTCTAGGAGGGCTGGAACACATTTTAGGTTAATACAACAAATTCTAAAATTTATATGAATTATATGTTTCAATGAAAATAAAAGAAATAAGACGTGGAAAGTGCATCTTGCCTATGCTTGCATGAGAACCAGTGGAGATAAGAGAAAAACGCTCTAAACCAGGAATTAAGAATACTCAGTCCTACTCCCTTATATGCCATTAGCTTGCTGTGTGACCTTAAGTATCCACTTGACTTCTCTGGGCCTCCATTTATCTGTTAAAACCAAAACAGGTTAGCAAGTATCTCTAACAGCAAACTCAAATTCCTTCTGTGGACAGGTGGGAAACAGAAACAAATGATGCAGACTGAATATATGAAAATAATATTTAAACAAAATTTCCAACAAATCACATTGTGGGAATCAAGCCACCAGTTTGCTATATCTGCACCTCATGTTCTCTCAAGTCCTTTAATCCTATTTTATAAAATATAGATTTTTAAATTATGTCTGCATTTATAAGCATAGATAAAAATCTACAACCATGCCAACCTTACTACATAATGAATGACAGGTGGGATTGGAGGGAGGGGCATCTGTTTGTTTTGCTACAGTAAATAGATATTATTTTATAATTAAAAAGTACTTTTCAATTTTGTAACTAAAATGTAGAAGTGAGAGGCAAAAGATTACCTCATTGAGAAATCTTTATGAAAACTGAATTCTGTGAAGATGGAGTTTAAACATGATTGTTTGTTATGTTTATTAAACATTACACATCACGATGAACTTTATGTGTTAATGACCTACACCTTTTTCAGGATTAAATAAAGATATTTCTAACAAAGGAAATACTAGTTGCAGTTCCTAGGTGCCCAACTGTACTGGAATTGACATTCCTATGTGTCAGAGAGGCTCACACCGGGGTTTCTCCTGACCTGCATGTGTGGGGAAAGCCACTCCGCAACAAGAGACCCATTGCTTATTAACCACACATCGCTGGGAGTCCTCAAGCAGCCACAAGCAGCTACAAACCTCACCTATGATCTTTATTGAAATTAAATTTTTGTGGTCTCTTCTCATACAGTCCTGTTCCCAAAACCAATCTGCATAATTTGGTATAATTTGAAATGATTGACATGGGTAGCTAATTGTTGGGGTAGAAACTAGACCCTCATGGTGCTAAATCTCCAAGGCAAAGGTTAGAATCCAGTCACTGGTAGTGTGGGTCGAATTGATATTAGTTTAATAATCTGTAAACTATGCAAGAAAATGTAATTGTCCTACATTACAAGGTAGTCCTTCCACTGCACAGTTTATTCAAATGTATAATCTAAATAATTGAATACCTCTGCATACAATAGAGCATTTCCTCATATGCAAACACCATTTAACAGACAGTTAAATCCAAACAGATGGATAAAAGATGCCAGAACATAATTGGTTTACTTTTGATTATTTCAGTGATACCAATTTACCTAAAGAGTAAGTCTGGACAAGGTAGGATTTATTGTTGCAGAATATTCAGTCTGACAGAGAGCAGTTAAGGGATTCAGTAAACCTTTTTCAACCTCCAAACATGAAAGCTTAGGTAGGAATGAAATCTTGACTGAAAGTTTTGGTTTTGTCTTTGCATAGAGCTGACCACTATGAACTTCTGGTAAACTGAACTCTATCTTTTCATTACATAAGATCTTCTTAAGGGTTTCCTGGTTTCACAGTAGATTTCAACTTACTACAAATTCATTTAAATAGCTGACGAACATCCATTAAAAAAGAAATGAGAAGTAATCATTGATGATTACTTTTGAAAAGTAGCTATACTTCCAAGTCTTACATTTCAGTATTTTATGTAATCCTGAATGTTTTAAGTGTCCTAAATATAACCTGAAATTTGATGGAGTATAGAAGTCAGTAAAGTACACACACACACACACACACACACACACACACACACTCACACAATCACACACACACAAGGTAGGAAAGAGAATGTTATCACTACAAATAAGAAAGACTCAAGATGGTTAATTAGTTCAAAGTTGCAGAGTTAACAAATTATGAAACCTTGATTTGAATCCATTTTGTCTCATTGTGAAGTTTCTGCTATTTTGAAAGCAATGCTGCTAGCACTTGCCCCAAAGGTTCTTAAAGTCTCTTGCAATAACTCTGTATCTTATAGATGAAGATTTCAATTATTTTTGATTTTTATTGTTTGGTTAGCAAAACTAGCCCAAGGGGTTAAATATAACTATTTTTCTAAAGGCTTGCATCCATCCTTAGACAATGCTATGCCCGTTCTTGTAAAATCCACTTTTGTAGCCAATAACCACCAAGCTTTAAAAATCACTAAATGATTCCTTAGATTCGCTTGTTTTTAAAATAGTAGTTGCTGCATTTAAACTCGGTAAGAAAAGTATATGGAAACAAAACATAAGAACTAAAATAATTTGTCAGGTATTTCAAAGTTCTCCCTTATCCTCCCTCTCAACGTGGGTTTTTCCAAAATTACATCATAGTAATACAAACCTTGGCACAAATGTTTATATCAAGCAGAGGCTATTACCCATTGCAAAACTCTAATCACTGAAGATCCATGAATTGCAGGCAATGCTGATTGAAAAATGTGTTAAATGCATCTTTTTATTCCTAATAAATGCTCATTTTACTGAAAGTTGTAAAAGGAAATTCTTCACTTGTAACAGAAGAGTTTTTTTCTACTTAGATAGTCTTTTAAAATCATACTTATTTAGCTTTCAAAACTTTCCTTTAAAATAAGTATGTGTCTTTATTATATAAACTAGGGTAATATACTTGTAGTATTTATTTATTGCAGAAGTAATGTGTGGTGATTGTATGAAATCTGAAACATGCAGAAAAGTTCAAAAGGAAAAAATTACCTAGTATATCGACATTTTCATCCAGAGCCTTATTTTATTTGTACATTTCCTTATTTGCTTAGCAATGTTTAACGAACATTTTCTCATAAACATATTTTCCTACAGCATCTTCTCAATGTATATACATATACATACACACACACACACACACAGTATTTCTTTATTTGGCTCTAAGTGGTTTAGCCAATCTTTTGAGATACATAGAGTTGTAACTGTTATATTTGTATATAATTATATCCTTCAGATGATTTTCCACATGTGAAACTTTGGATACAAGTTTCAGTTAATATTTTTATGACATTGTATCCCCATTGTCAAATTATCCTCCAACAAGGTTATATGAGTTTTCACTCTCAATAGTATATGAAAATTTAGTTCTGACTGATGACATGCTGGCCTGTTATGAACCATTTACTAATTAGGGCATAGGAAGACACAGGCATGCTAATTTCACCTGAAAATTGAGGAAAGATGTATTTACATATACTTAATAGCCAGATAATTCTGAAGACTCTTCCCTTTTTGATATACAAAGAAGGAAAGTTTTTATAAACTTACTTCCTGTATCTTTCTCTAACTTCTCTGTTTACCAGAGAAATATAAACTTACAGGAAATTGTTTCTTTACTATATCATTTTGCAATGTTTGGATTTTATGTGACTATAAAAGAGATATGGGGCATGCTTGTGTATGTGTAAGTCTACAAGAATGTTTGTGGATACAGTGATGTGACTGAAATAAAATGAATTGAAACCTTCCAGTTTTAAAAATCATGTTTTTAAATTAACAAACGCTCTTAAGTTAATTAAATTTATCCCACTTCATTGGTACATTGGTATCTGATGATTGTCTAAGATGATATTTTCTATCTTTGCAAGGAGTTTTAGGTGTAACAACAAAACTAATCTTTTTTTTTTTTTCTAGCTTTGTTTCCAAAGTTGCTTATGAGCAGTTTTGTAGAGCTTTTTTGGTGAAAATGTTCAAGGGGCTTTATTACCATTAATCTTTTTTTGAGGGTGTATATAATTCATCTCACCAGCCATCAGAATTCCCAGAGGGTAAATTACTCTAGAGATCTCTGTGCCCTCACACTGTATCAAATTGACCTGCTTCTTGTTTGCCATTTTTGTGTACTACATTGCTTATTTAACAAGAAACAGAATGATTGTAATTCTGAGAAGGTCCTTTGATAGTAGTTTTGACACTCTGCCTGAATAATGACCCTCATTATGGTGCCTGTGACAGGCTCTGAAAGTCCTGATTTATGAATATATCACAGGTTCAGCATTAGAGCTCCCCCTACTCACTTACTTCTGATATAGACAGAGATAGGGACAGAGTCCTTTGAAATATAGACAGGCTGAGATAATTGCATGATTATGACCATTCAAATCATCTCTTTCCCTGATTTAACAAAGCTCTGCCATTTAATTTTGATTGTCTCTTAAGTTATTAGGAACCTCTGACAAAATGTTTATTAGAAGAATGTGTTTCAGAGACACTGTGCTGGTGACAAAGGTGGAAGTTATTCTACTTTTCTGTTCCTCAGCTTCAGCTAAATTTCTGTTGCAAATACTCATTAACGGTTGATGCGATAATAGACTGTTAGAAGCAAGATTAGCTAAGAGCAAAAAGTCTGTGTCCTTGATAAAACAAATTACAAGACACTCTGTAAACACTTTTTTGTGCAGAATGTTGTTGATTTATTGTTTCCTCTATAGTGATTATTTAAATAAATGTAGCTAATTTAGTTCATTTGCCAAACTGTATAATTTTGTTTTTTGTGAAGGGGTTATATGTAAAAGCCTCAAGGAATCACATCCCCATTAATCTTTTTACAAGTGCAATAAATAAATAAAGAGACATGGTTTAATTTTGCCAGTTAGAAGATATTTAAATAGCAGTGGTGGTAAACTGACTTCCTTTCCTACTATTTGAAAAAGCCATGTAAATGCACTTTTTCTTGTTAACAGTTTAATGAAATACAATGAACACATAACACAACTGTTTTTATGGAGGCTTTAAGAAACAAAGGTTTTCAATCATTTACCATTCTTTGCAATTACCATTAAAAAAAAAATGTTGCTCAGCTCAAGCTTTCCCACTCACAATTAAAAAAATATATCTTCAGTGTTTATAAAGTATAACAAGGAAATTTTCATTTATTTCAGAAAAAAGTATGAAATATGGTACTGTTCAATACAAAAAATAAATTCATGAATGTTTTCCTATGCACCTTTTCCTAGCCAGGAATAAGGAGATACAGTCTCCTTACGGTTTCATTAGAAGTGTGGGAGAGCTGAAGATTCTCTCTAGGTATTTTCAGGTGATTCCTTTTGAGACTAGCCTCATCAGATGGCCCTTGAGATTAAAAATACATAGTTACTAAGGGCAGTGGTTGAAAATTAATTTTAAATGAAGTCCGGTAATTACCTGGAGTAAATTTAATAAGGGCCCTTCATTTTATAGCAAAAGCAGTCACTTAAACATAGTAAGATGATTCTGAAATCTTTAAACAAAATAATCAGATTGAATTCCTTTTAGCAAGCTGAAAATTTTCAAAAGCTTTTTTACATCTTCAAAGCCTTTATTCTTAATTCATTAACATATTTTTAGAAAGTCTATTTCTAAAGGAGAAAATGTTTGCCACATCTGTAGCATAGGTGTCACTAATGAAATGGATCTTTGAGAAACTTCCATCACCTATTTCATTGTCTATATTTTGCAGAAATTCAGAAGGTGATTTCTCCTTTCTTTGCTTTTCTGGTAAAATAGGCCTTATACGGAAGTATACTGTGGTTTTTACAGAAGTGTTTTAGAGTATAACAAAACCTTCAAGACCTTAATAACTATACATGACTGATCTGTCCTCTCTAGCAAGGTTAACCGTTTCTCCCAAGGAGTTAAGTGGCATATAAACTATTGTTCACATCATTTGTGCTAACAGTATAGGATGACCTCAAATACCGTAGTGGCCGTACAAGGTACCTGCGCAATGCATTCATCAACAAAGGGAAAAGGACCACAGGGGCATCTCCAACTGTAAGAGTATTAGGACCTTATAAGGATAAATGCCTAACCTCACTCCACAGCGAAAAGTCATTACAGAACCATTGTTTCTATAGAGTTAATATTTTTTATGGTTCTTTAGAAATATGTGCTATTTAGTTCCTGAGTTGACATCTGTACTGTATTATATTTTCTACAAAGTACCCAGACTAAAGTGTAGAGCAATCAAATAACTGTGAGATCATTTTGCTCTTAACAGGAAATCAACAACAGATATAAAATAAAGATAAAGGAATGGTTCAAATTCAGTTGTTAATTTTTATACTTAAATTATCTAATTAACAATAGTCTTCACAGCCAAATTTTAGGGCTTTATTACTTTAAAAATGTCACGCTCCATTTAAAGTGTATCATTCTTTCATACGTTTTCACAGCCTCTTCTCTGTGTATTTTTATAATGCATTGTTCTCTTTCTATGTGGGCTTCCCTTCCCACTCAAAACTATTCTCACCTTATTCTATATCTGCCCTTATGCATATGTTATTGAGAAAGGGAGAAGTAGCAAAACATTTGTGTCCTCACCCCCCACATACACACATCATTAAGAAATTAAGGCAAACATGAGTGGCTTCTCCAGTAAATACCATAGAGTAGCACAGAAACGGAAAATTATGAAATGGAAGAACAATATTGGGGCAAATCAAGTAAACAAATTTGCATGTTTAGCTTCACAGTCACAAACTGTTGGTAATTATCAGAAGAATATGAAAGTTGCCTCCCTGATTAAGTCTGTATCTTCCCTTCATAGGAACTAAACACAACACATTCAGTTTTAATTTCCCCCTAGATGAAGAAACAGGAACAGGATTGGTAACTAAGAAAATGGAGTGCAACTTCTGAACTCATAGCTACCTTTTAGGGACCCTAGAACACATTTTCAAAATGTTCAACTCTTAATAACTTCTCTATACTTTGGAATTTACTGACAGCAAAACATATAGTTTGCATTACATTAAACACTATTGACCCTTCCATTAAACACAGTACTTCAGTAAGAGTAGATATTCCAAAGTAAATTTCTATCATTAAGTTTTGTCACACAAATTTTGCGGTAACTAGTATTCTTATGTAAGAATCAAGTAGCAGAGCTGTACTATGTCTTGGTGGATTACTTTAAAACACTAGTTATTATTATGAAATGGGTACAAGTTAATAGAAGGAAACAATCTACAAAAGGAGGCGGAATACATTCTCCAAGGAGGTGTAGGTTAAATTTACATTTTGTTTCATCTGAAGACATTTTTGCTTGTGTTTCTGCTTCCTGACACTTATAAATACCTTGGAAACTGTACACTCATTTAAGTGGATTAGATAGACATTTGACTATTAAGATATGATGAACTCTAACAGTAGCTTTCTGAAAAATAAGTCTTCACCAGCCTTCTTTAAAACAATTTCCTCTCTTTTATTCAATGAAATTTAACTCATTTCAATATTTTATTTAGGTGCTTTTCATATACAAGCACAGTGTTAAACCAAGAAGATACACACATGACACAAACACAAACCCACACAGACGAACACATACATGCTTCTGCTCTTAAAAGCTCAAAGTCTGATAGGGGAAACAGACATACTAAGAAATAATAATATGGCATGAAAACTAGTAATGTAATTGCATGTATAAGGTACAGAAATGGCATTGAGAGTGTATAGACAACTTTTAATGTGCAAATTATATACATGAACAACACAATGTTATAAAAACATAACTATCTGGTTTGGGTTTTGAAGACTGAATAGGAGTTTGCCATATTGCCACATAAGGTGAGGAAGGCGTCTTAGAGAGAACAGCACCTGCAAGCATGCAGAAACATGGATCAGAATGCTCTTTTTGGAGAACTGCAGATAGTTTAAAATGTATAGAATAAGCTGCAAAGGATAGAGAGAGTAATAAGAGATTGAGACTGAGAATACATGCCAGGACCAAATCACGGTAGGTTCTTGTTTGTCAAGCAAAAGAGCTTGCATTTTTTCCTATAATTGGTAGCCACTGTGAAATTTAAGGAGTGACATGATTAAATTAACGTTTTTAAGAATGAATGGGAAGAATAAACTGGAAAAGGAAAAGACCAAAGTCAGGGAAACAAGAGAGGAGACAATTGCAAAGCAAGGAAAGAGAAGACAAAGGCCTGAACCAGTGCCTAGAAAATGGAGATGAGAGACATTTTTAAGGAAATAAAAACAATTAAAATACACAGAGTAACTCCAATTCATGAGTCTGCCTTTCTTCCACTGTAATCTTCTGCCTACTCCTAATGTTTCCAAAATATGGTTCTTTGATGGGACACTGTTGAAGGATTTTAAGGTTAGCATGAGATGATGATATCTGCACCATAACAAATTCAAATGAGAGAGTGTGGCAGAAAATGAAACATCTTGTCCCTCGTCCCTTGCTACTCATGTGTCCTACATTTCACCCCTGTTGGCCTACTCTCTCATATGTGTACAATCCGATCTACCTGTCTCCTTTTTCTGACAGGTCTGACCTTCCTTTTACTGTCTGGCATTCTTCCTCATATTCTCAAAGTCTTGCCTTCAGTACTATCTTCTCTATGAAGGTTTCTTGGATGCCCCTGTCATTCCTTCTGGCAGAACTGGGTCCAGCCCCACTGGAGTATGTAAACACACTGCATTGTCCCTGCCCCTTAGTGAGCAAATTATACAGTAGAAGAGTAATCAAATCGGTTGACTGAATCATTGGAGAGAATGCCTAAAGTAGCATAATCACTGATTGGGATCCATAGATAAATTGATGACCATAGCCTTTTGCTGTGTCCTGGACTCTCTCCTCTTTAGCTTCAATGACATACTGTTCGAGCATTGGTCTTGGAACTGGTCTTAAGAAAGGGTACAAACTTTCAGCCAGAAGATGAATAAGGTCTGAGGATCTGATGCACAGTATGATGACTACAGTTGATAACACTACCTTGCATAATTGAGGTTTGGAGCTTAAGTGTTCTCACAAGAAAAGGGGGTGGGGGAGGGAATAACTATGAGGCGATGGATGCATTAATTAACTAGGTGGGGGAATCCTTTTTCACAATGTGTATATATATATATATATATATATATCAGATCATCATGATATACACTTTAAATATCTTATACTTTTATTTTTCAATTATACCCAATAAAAATGGGGAAAAAAGAGAATGCTTTTCAAGTGACTATTTCAATGAATATAAACAAAAAAGACTAACATAAAGGAATAGTTGACTAACATGTGGAAAGAGATATAGAGACTCTGTTGAAGTCATTAAGGAAGGTCTTGAGAAAGACCCTTGAAGAAGAAACTGGATGGGTGGTCTGTCATGGTGAGAAGGAAGGCAGAGGGTGACAGGAGAAGGTGTAGGGAACCGCAAAGGGACGAGGAGTGTGACTCTGCAGCGACTGAACAATGATCTAAAACCACAGTGGTGGCCAGTGACAATGATGGTTTCCTTTCCTAATACATGAGGCTGTAAAACCAGGAAGATAAACACCAATGGACACAGTTGTGCAAACTATGGTGATTTCTGGGGGAAAGAAACAGAATACCTTAAGGAAGATTTGGATGATACGGAAGAGATTTCCAGCACCAAAGTATAATTTACTGGAGACAGAAGAAAGAGGAGTAAGAGGCATATAAGCCCTGGAGAGAGAGGAACTAAAAATGGGTGAGGGTGGAATAAGAAGATCTATAGCTGACTTGAGGTGTGGAAGATATATTCTTGGGCTAAAAGAGAAAGGAGAGCGGAAGATAGTCCTGTGGGTCATGTAGTTACTGACAGAAATCAGAAATCCTATAATTGAAAGAATGCGTAGAAATGAACCAACTCCCAGGTTCAAACATATTTTGGCTGCTAAAGTTTTACAGTGCTGAGCAGTTTTTTCATTACAGAGACCAGGTTTTTCTGCAGTGGGAAGTGGGAAAAGAGGGATGTTTGGACAGTGAAATAATGGAAAATAGTTCAGTTGAATCTTTAAGAGACTAAAAGTTGTAATAATAACAAATAGTTATTTATTTTTATTTTTAAGAGTATTTTTTACTGAAGTATAGTTGATACCCAATATTATACTGGGTTCAAGTATACAACACAATAATTCAACAGTTACCCACATTATTAAATCCTCACCCCAATTAGTGCAGTTACTGTATGTCAACATAGAAAGATGTTACAGAACCACTGACTGTATTCTCTGTGCTGCACTTCCATCTCTGTGATCAACGTATATTATGATTTAGATTTTAAGGACAGTCATATAAGAGTTTAACTGATTAAATAATCCATTCAGATTTTAACTAAAAACTACCTGCAAATAGAAATAACATTTTATTTTTCCCTCTGTAATCACTACACTTTATGATTTTAGATCCCAGCTATTTTTCCTGAACTTTGTATCAATTGCTGGAAAATGAAAAACCATCTCCTTAAAACTTCTTACAATGCCATTGATAGAGCGCCCCAGTGACTCATCATTTCACATTCTCATCTTTCATTTATGTTAAAAGAAAATTAATCTTTGTCCCCTGGAAGAAGGCTTGGTTGCCAGAAATCATGAGCTAAACATGGGATTTATTTTCTACCATCAGAAAGTGAGTTCTCTGCTCCTGCTATTATCTGGACTTCGGATAATGGCTGCGTTACCCTTGGTGGTAACTTTGCTGGTGGCGGTGAAACTGCCCCTGGGGCTGCTGTAGGGTCAGCCTGCTGATGGCCTGTCTTTTTCTCCCAGGTGTTACTGATGAAGAATAATCCTCAACTCTGTGTGATTAAAGAGCCTGAGCTGAGATCCCTGCATTTTCCCACTTCATTTCTGGAACCCCCATAAACTGTGTTAGAATAAATCCTACAGCCATCACTTAAAAGGCAGGGGGTTGGGGGCGGGAATCTTTTGAATGCCTTTTTTTTTCTGTTTCTTTAACAACAGAATATAAATGTATTTTTAAAAAGATTCTTTAGTAATGCTATACACGACACAAAGCAGAACATTCTTTTCTCATTCTTTCTTGGTGTAACTTTTTCCTGTGCACACATTATTGTTATTGACAGCAGTTCTAAAGCCTTTAAAATAAGAAGAAATTAAATAGTGAATCAATAAAGATTAGCTATTTACTGTAGATCATTAGCTTATCATTCCTGTAATTACAATAATGGTTGCTGATGGAAATTCTATTTATGTGAATCACTTTATTCTTGTTATTTACTATTATTAATGTTACCATTATTATCTTCTTACCCTTCAACTCACAAGATGTATCTTCTCGGGAATTTTAATTCCAGTATCTCGCTATTATACTGTACATAATCCTATCAAAGACTGTCCTTCATGCAACATTTTCAGTGATATATTATCATAGAAACCATTAATGAATGAGCTTCATATCTTACTAATACTGTTTAAGATACTACTTTTATTAATTTCCCAAGTTGTAATTCTTCATATACTACCTGTGCCTGTCTTCTATTAAAGTTGTGTTTTCAATTTTTACACTGAGATTTCAAAGGAAAGCATTAACTTTGTATCTTAAAAAAATACATTTTACTTCCCAGATTCTCCATGATTACATTATCATAATGCCTGTGCTTTGTTCTCTTACACTTGTAACAAGTTAATTTTCACAATTTCCCTTTACTTTGGATTCCAATTTTATGTTAACAATCAAAATTAAAACAGTAACACTATGATCTTTCTGACATGCAACTGAAATAAGAAATAACTTGAAAAACAAACCAATTGCACTTTGTCCTTTGACTAAGATCTAGACGGTATAGTCAAATAAAGAAAATAATTATGTCGACTTTTGTACATACTATCTCTAAGCATTATTACTTGAAAGTAAATACAGTCATTGTACAAAAGGTACTGTGCTCCTTGGAAATAATTTATTTCATTGAAATGCCTTATTTATTTTATTTTAAAGGGATTAGGAAAGTGAGCAACAAGAAAGCTGTCTGTTTAGCTTTGTTATGGTCTCTTTTGATTGCCACATGATTCAGATTGCAAGTTTGTTGCTACACAAAATAATCCATGCTGCAATTTTTGTTCTTTTTGCTCTTTTTTTTACACTGGGACTTTTGTAGAAGAGTATGGATTTCTTTCATATGTTCCACAGGAAAGGTCAAACAGAGAGAATGTAGATTAAATAAGCTTAGATTGTAGCTACATTCCTTTGTAATTACATTAAAACATTCTGACAGTATAAAATTAGTGGCTGATATTAAAATGTCCTTAAACATATGCTATGTATAGAACATGTAAATAAGCTACATCCCTTTGAAGGAAGATTAAATATACATGTGATATTCTGTAGCTTAGATTAATAGCTATGGAGAAATGCATTATTATAGTAATATAAACTTATAATATATTTAGCGTATAGCTGTAGCATTCTGCATAAACAAAACATCCCTATTACTAGTTTGTGTCCATATGCCTCATTAATCTTTTCAGTGCATCTACTTGTTTTTCCATACATCTCCAAATGTACAACCCACATATACCAAATACATATATACTAGACCAGCTGGACCAGTGACAATTAGGAAGCAGGATGAAGCAAGAAAGAAGGAAGGAAATACTGTATTAAATCAAAACACTGTGAAACAAATTCCTATCAGCTTGTCTAGCAGGAAAAACCAAAGTACCGGAAAAGTCTCCATTGTGAAACTGTACTTCTGGTATAAACAACAAACTTAAGATCATCTTTTGTCCAAGATGGTGGTGTTCTGATATTGTGTCAGTGGTTTTAGAAATATCTGACGCCTTCAGTTCCATAATTATAGTGGTGCTAAGGAAAAAATTGCTAACATTTAGTGATGCTTATATTCCAACATTGTTTTGATCATTTTACAGGTATTATTATCTCATTTAACCTTCAAAGTAACCTTACAAGTTAAATACTAGCATTATTTTGCAAAAGGTCACATAACTATTATGTGTAGGAGTATGAATGGTGATAATCTGACCCCAGAGTCAAACTAAGTCACAATAGTAAACTGATCTATTCATATGTATTATGGCCTATAATGTATGGAGGCAAATTCTGCTAAAAGATCTGTTTTTTATATAGTTCCTTTGTGCTTCAGTGACAGGAAAAAAAATGATCCCAAAAATCTCTTTACACAACTTGATGAGTCCTTACAATCTCAATTCAAATTTCAGGTGTCTATAAAGCTCCATTTGTAAGAAAAATCCTAATGCTTTACTGGAAAGTTTATGATTCAAGTGTGCTTTCCTATTTTTCATAACATTTTCTGAATACCCATATAGACTCTTATAATTTTTCTATGGTGTAAAAACTAATTTACTAATATAACATACAGTATTACACAATAACTTCTAGCAATACCAAATAGAAGATTATTAAAATCTTAAAGAATATAAATGTCTCATCCTTGGCATTCCAATATATGTTTGGAAAACAGGTTGATAGTATCTTTACTAATCACAACTACATCATAAACAGAGTAGCTTTATATTTTGTACTTACCACCATGATAATATTTTGTATATTACAGTTTCATGGGACAAATATTTCAAGAGTCTAGACATGGAGTACTGGCATAGAGTAGGCAATCATGAAATGCTTGTTAAACAAATAAGTAAAAACTACAATGATAATGCGAAAATAAAGTAGAATCTTTAAACTTTGATCTTTTGTTTTTACCATTGATTATCAACATTGAAAAATAACACTATTTACAGAAATTTAAATTTTTTAAATTCAGGGAAACCTCAACCTCTTTATCAGTTAGAATCTTGGCATGAAACGCATGGTACACTAAAATGGGCAATTCAAGAAGAGCTAAATAAGGGGTCAGTAATTAGGAAAAATGAGATGCTGTAGTATCTCCTTTGGGCAGGTAACCTTGGGAGCCTTTATTAATTAGAGGATTTTAGAGAAAAGGGCAGTGAGCTGTGTAGACAGCCTAGAGAGACTGCTCCACAGAGGGAGTTATCTGACAGGAGTTAGGACACTGGTGAAGGGATCCACAGCCAACTCCAGGGATCAGCAGGGAGGGAGCTGGGAGAATGGATCCAAACCTCACTCTCCTTTTTCCCCAGTTTCTTGAGCATGGTTGGTACCGGCTGAGCAAAGCTGAAAGCCAGAGGGGAACAGGGCACATCCAAGTGGTACATACAAGTCAGTCAGCAGGGCACAGGGCTAGGTGGAGAAAGGCAGATAGTGGAACCAAAGAGGCAAACAACAGATGCCCAGCACACTGTACAAAATTCGGATTCCATTTTTCCACATCTACCCTTTACTTTGGACATTTAGATTTTTAATATTTTTCAATTATAAATAGTACAATAATAAGGAATTTTGTCCACATTTCCTGGGCCTGGATTATTTCTTGAAGTTTCACTGGTGAAACTAATTTATTAAGACAACATATGCTGGCTTTTGCTCCACATGACCAAATTTTTTTCTAAGAGTTTAACCAATATTGCCTATAACAATAAATAACCATGTTTATTTTGTTACTTTTGTCACCATTTCAATTTAAAAATAATTTGAAGCAAAATTACCTCAAAATAATAAAATAAAATAAATACCAATTTCTATGCACCCACTCTGTGCTGGGTCCAGAGCCAGGTACCCTAAGTCACAAACAATTATACCTGTGAAGAACCTGCACAGATCTGAACAGAATCAGGGGCAGGCGGAACCGAGAGGAAGGGCTTCTCTAGTAATGAAGTCAGTACTTCCTGATAACAAGGAAGAGAGCAACAGTACCAACACAGAGCTCAGCTATGATGTCTGATACTTCTCCCCAAAAGGTAAGTACGTAGGCAACATATGCACTTTTCTAGATTCCACAGTGAATTTTCCTTCTTGAAGTAGAATTAGATAAATAAGATAGAATTAAATATTAATGATAAACATCTGAAAATGTTAATTAAATATTTTAATTAATTTAAAATACTAACCATAAGCACATGGAAAAGTTCCACTGTGGGACTGTGTTGTAGGAAGCAACAGAGCTATCAGAATGGTTTCCTTTGTTTTATATATATATATATATATACACAGTACAATAATATAGGTGAAATAATTTGCAGATCATTTGAAGAATTTCAATTTAACACAAGCTTGACTCAGAAAAGAGCCATTTATTATAATAATATATTTTGAAAACTGAACTGTTGACAACAATTTCCAATATAAAATGCCTACCATAAATACAGTTATTTTTCACAGCTCACTCATGTACATTTATCATGCGGTCGTTAAGTCTTCCTAACCAGTTGTTTTGCTTAAGAACTCAGAAAGGCTGCTTTAGGCTAACTGGAGGTTATATGTTCACAGTAAATCTAGACATGAAAATCAATAGAAATATTTAAACCTGTGATGTTGGATAAGGGCCTCTCAAAAAAGATCAAATGCTAAGAATTGAATCTCATATACACTATTGCACATTATCACTACAAGTGAAGGCTTGTTGACACTGTTCTGTTTCTATATCAAGGCAGCTGTGATACAATTTGAAAAACATGACACTATTTAAAGGTTCTTTGGGCTCATTAGTGAGGTCTCACAGGCTGCGGGAGGATGCCAGCACTGCAGGGACAGGCTTCCTTCTTCCCTGAGGGCCTCGCCAGGGTTAGTCCTTGAACCCACTGCGCAGGCTGAGGGGAGCAGCAGTAGAGAGGGGTATGACAGAAAGATGCTCTTCCATGTTAGGTAGGAAATGAGGCATCCAGAGGGAAGGAATGAAGGGAGAATATATAGATATGATTGATGAGAAATAAGAAATTATGTTTTTTGAAAAGAAATGCCCTTTATTCCCTATCCCCCCAGATGTTTCTTGTCCTGTAATAATGTCTTCCAAAGTCCTACTCCCATGTAAGCAGCATACAAGGTTCTAGCAAGTTTGTATTGCTCAATAACTTCCATTTCCTTTCAGGAAGCTTTTCTCTTGGTTCCCTCCAATAAATTTTAGGCTTATTTTCAGTTTTCAGGATTGCAGCGACACTCCAAATGGTACCAGCAGCTATACAGCTCTCTAGAGTTACTGAGCTTTGTCCTAACGGAATCCGTCTTTGAGTAATCCTGTGTCTTTGGGAAATTGTGAGTCTGTGAACTACCTTTTACACCTCTGAGAAATAATAAGGCTTCATGCTTTATAATCTGGCATTTACCCACATGCAAAGGTGCACACATGCTCACACACACACACACACACACACACTTTTGCCCTTACATTTCAATCTAAAGCATTCCACTATGCCAGCCATTCTTTGTGAAAGGTGATTCTTCTGGTAAGGAGAGCAGTAAACAAAACTAAGCATTTAAAGTTTCAATTAATGTGAGAGTTGTGAGGTTGTGTATGTGTGTGTGTGTGTGTGTGTGTGTGTGTGTGTGTGTGTGTGTGTGTGTGTACCTGTGTGTATTTTAAGAAAATCAAGAAACTCAATTAAAAAGCATAAAAATGCCTTTTAAATGCCCAATTAAAACCAGAAAGCCTTGAAGAGATACTCCATATTACTAAGTAGAAAAAATGAGTAAGGTAAGCATATCAGTTTTCTCTTTAGGTATCCTTAGGTTTAACTCACTCCAAGTTTTTTATTCCAGAATTACTCAGATGCATGATAATGCAATAGAATATTAAGAGGGGCAACAAGAAACTCTCTAAAGTGTTAAAAGTTGGTTATAATTCAATAACAGCTAAAACTAATAAGGATGACATTAAAATTCAAGCTTACTGTTTATTTTCTGGAATTTTAAATAAGAAAAAACAGAGAGAAGAAAGTAAGGGTAGGATAATATGACAAAACCAGGTGTCAAGTTATTTAAGACCCTATTAGATATTCAAATAGAATTTAGGATAATGTAAAATATTGAAATAATAGGAAAAAAATCACAAATAATCTTAAAAAGAAAACTAATTCAACATTTTTAGTGGGTGGCAACTTTCTATACCAAAGATATTATTTTCTGTCTTTAGGAAATATTTGAAATCCTTGGCCATATTTTACAGGAGATAAAACTGAATTTCAGATATACTGATAAGCTACTGTTCCACTATGCCATACTGTCCATCAAAATAAATTCATTATATCTTAATCAGTTTTAGCCAATAAATTAAAATATTTATCAGTCCTGAACTATTCTTTTTCCCTAACAAAATGTTATCAGTCTTGGGAGGATTTTTTAAAGTTGACATCATTGGGAGGACATTGAAAATTTTATATGAAGATAAATAATTAGAATACCTAAAATATACAACTTAAAGCTCTGTTAATTAAAACTGAAATTGGTTCAAATACTGATACAAAAGCTTGAAATAATTCTAAAGGTATACCAAATAACTAATAATTTAGTTTTTAAGTAAAATGGAAACCTGGAACTAAGATAAAAGTTAGTCATTAATTTTACTTACAAGATTACACTGTATGTATTAGATAAAATTTAGAGATAAAACTGACCAATTCTTGAAAGTACGTGAATGCCAGCATTCTTAAAGTTTTAACAGTCCAATGCTATTTACATCATTTTGCAGTGATAACAACAGAATAATTCATACTTGACACTTTGTTGGCTAAAATCATCAACCAAAAATTGAACATGGGAAATTTTTCTTAAATTGGCTCAATATTTTAGTATAAAGTTCAAATTAGTTATATAGAATTTATATATGAAAACCTGTCCTGTTTGCATGGGTTATGTTTTACTTCCTCAACAGGACAGAATTAAGGATATTATTCCAACAATGTAAAAGAGACCCAGTAACTTAGCTGAACGGAATTTAATTAAAGGTTCTTCTTTGCTTTAGTGGACAAATCCTGATGCTTTTCTTCAGAACAGAGCTTTTCAGTGAGTGGGGATCGGGGGGTGGTGTGGAGATTAAAGGAATAATAATATCTTTAATTTTATAATCCTGATTTAATTAAGCACTTTTAATTTTTGCCATCGTTTAAGGGATTCAGAGTCTGACTGCCAGGTGTCATTAAAGAAGTATTTGAAATCAGTTTCACATCACAAAACATTATGATTCTGATTGATTCTGATTTTTGAAATAAGAATATGAAATTATTTTCTAAATCTATCTGATAAGTATTTTGCCATTTATAACCACGTTAATGAAGGAGCATATTCTTACGCATCTCTTGGCTAGATATAAAGCTAAAGTTTTAAGCTGTACTTCTGTTAAGTAGCAGTTATGAATAAGAGTATCCATCCCTTCTTTTCTTTTTTGAACAAGAAAATAGGTCCAATATAAAATACTCAGAATAGTTACTTCAATGCCTGGCCCAAGTTTATACATTATGAAAATAAAATTTATACAATGACATACTACTATTTCACTGATGATTCGTTTCCAAAATTTTAGGGCTAACACAAAAAGACATGGGATATCTTGACTGGAACAAAGTATAAAATTTTGTTCAGAGAAGCTTAAGGCATCTTCTAGTTCAATGCTTGGTCTTCAAGCTTATAAGGATAGAGGGTAGGTATAGTTAATATTAGAGCATTGCTCCTCTTAATTCAAGACCCATGCTCTTTCCAGAACACAGCACCTTCCTAACATGAACTAATGATGAAGATGCAAAGAATGTTAAGAGACTCAAAAAGGTTTTATAGGAAGCTGGTCTCAGTGTCCAGTGGGCCATTAAAATCCAAAATTAGATAAGTTTTGCCTGATTCAAGGTAATGGCAAAAAATGAAAAATTTATTATTCTGCTATCATCACAATTCCATCCCATATTTTCCCTTTGGTTCAATTTTTTCACTTACATGTGCATATAAAATAAATAAATAAACAAACATCAGCCATTTAAAAAATGTCTAAAACATGACATTTTCAAAGATGAATTCAGAGGAACTGGAAATTAATAGTGAGCCCTCTTTCAGTTTAACTGAGGAAATAGGTTCGGTTTTCCTTTATATCATATAAATAACACTGGAGCAAGATTGCATCTGTCATAGATGAAAATACCATATTTATGTCTTCTTATAATCCATTCATTGCTTTATGGACCCAAAGTCCTCCAGGGAATGTCACAAATCCACATAATGTTCCTGAGTGTTACGTTTTGCATTTGGATCTATGATTTAGCTGACAGATGTGAATAAACACTTGGAGCCAGGGAACTCTCTGAGAACTGCACATGTATGGAGACCAAAGAGTACAAATTCCTTTAAGGTCACACTACCTTTTCCTTAAAATCCTTTTGTATGTTCTTTACTTTGCTGATATTAAAATAATCTTCTGCTAAAGATTCTATATATTTAAAATTTATGTATACAGAATTTTATTGTCGTTAACAACCATTTGATCAATAAATATGAGAGATGCCCTCACAAAAAAAAAAAAAAAAAAAAAAAGGACAGACTTCCAATGGTAAAATAAATAAGTAACCGGGATGTAATGTATAGCATAAGGAATATAGTCAAGATATTGTAACAGCTTGGTAGGGTGATAGCTGGAACCTAGAATTATGTATATAATTGTTTTATCGCTGTGTTGTACACTTGAAAGTAATGTAATGTAATACTGTGCGTCAACTACCCTTCAATAAAAAATAATTATCTAAAAAAAAAAAAATTTATGTTGCTTTGTGTTTTGTCGTTCTCCCACCAAATTTTTAATAAATTAATTAACATGAAAATGTCACAATTTTTATAAAGAAACAAAGACCTTAAAGACTGTAAGTTTGAGACATACTATCTAACAACAATGAAAAGAAAATCACAGTATTTCTCTCATTGTTTTGGAGAGCAACTTAAGCCTTTATACGATAACACTGTCTCAAATATTAGCTTTAAAGATTAAAAAAAGTTTGGACTATGTCACTGGAAAATTGTAAAAAAAAATTAATGATAGAAGGACATGCATACCTATTTCTATTTAACATTATTTAATGATTTTTACAATCTCTGACCCATCAATAACAAAGTCACGTTTGTTCAGCTCACAAATTCTTTAAATAACCTGTCCACTACTATTCCATTCACCTCTTTTTTTTGCTCTAAAACCTGATCTTTCCTTCAAGCCATTGCCTCCCTTGTAGTGCTCCCGAAACAACACCGTGCTTTCCTCATGTCCTGCGTATGACGACAAGGTGTTGTTGGCACTTCCCCTCCACTTTCCCATCTTCCCTGTGAAGGAACTGACATAC
This sequence comes from Manis pentadactyla, assembly GCF_030020395.1. NCBI lineage: Eukaryota > Metazoa > Chordata > Mammalia > Pholidota > Manidae > Manis > Manis pentadactyla. Next base: position 115,536,952 of record NC_080025.1, read on the forward strand.
AACTAACTCACCCTCCTATACATTTTCTACCACTCAGTTTTACTAACTTCCTGGTCACTTCCTCACATTCATTATTTTGAAGTCTGTTTTATTATTTGCCAGACAACAAAATCCATTCTATTATTCTGTGAAGCACATCTCAGAGCTATGTAGAAAATATTTTAATACCCCAGCCTCACACTTCGGCTTTCTCAACAGTAATGATCTGCACCTTCACTGGAATTCTATCATCCATCTCATTACCTTGAATTTCTCTGTCTACAAGCTTGATAGATACAAGCCAAGGAGAGAAGCCTCGGAAGAACCAGCTCTGCTGACACCTTATCTGGGTTTTTAATGCTCAGAATTATAAAAAATAATAATAATACATTTTTATTGTTTAAGCCACTCAGTTTGTGGTCCTGGTAGCTGTAGCAAACTAATATACCTTCTATACTGGAGGAATACCCATGTACTATTTCCTCAAAAACAAAAGTTGGAATTCAATTTCCCATGTTCCTGGGGCTGAGACGCAAACATATCAGAAGTCTCCACAAAACATACCAGCTGGAGTGGGATTCTGGCTGAAGAGGGAGTCATGTGAGGATGGAGTACACTCAGGGTCCACACTGCAGCAAGAATGGTGCAGAGCCATTTGGCCTTGCCAGGCCGTGGTGGCTGGCAGGGCAGCCATATACAGCAAAGTATGGCATTGAATAGCTGAGTTTGAAAGTCTAATATTTGTGCATCAGTAGGGTTAAACATAGAATCAAGAGTTCAGTGACAGTTATACAAGTCTTTATATTAGGACATTTTGCAGCTTGGAGCACATTTCTGGAAGCTTAGTCTTGCGCTTTGTTCTTGAGTCTTGTTCTTTTCACAACAATTCTGTTAATTCCTGATATACACCTAATAAACTCCTCTTGTTGATCAGCTAGAGTCTGTTTCCTTTGCTTGAAATGAAAAGTCTTGACTAAAATCAAGACAGCCTGCTTCCAAAACTTTTTCTAGCAATTCTCTGTGGCACAGGAGCAGTAAAAGATAAAGCAGATGATTAGGGTGATTTACATAAATTCAAAACGTTAATGATTCATTCTTATCGAGGTAGTAAAGCAAAGCTAAGAAAATCCACCTTGGTAAAATATCCTAGAAACAATTTTACATTTTTTTGACTAATAAACTAACTCTGACCTAACAGCAAATGTAATTAAGGAAAAAAATATATTCACCTTTAATCTTATCACTGTAACATAGTATTCCACTGGCTTCTTTCTTTTTGATCTTAACCTTACATACCATATTTTATATTATAATGATTGTACCAGTCAGGGTCCCAGGAGAAAATAGACGGCACAGTCAAATTAGGAAATTTAGAGATCAATAAAGGGACAATTTATAAAGATGTGGGCTAGATGTAGGATAGTACAATATCCCACGGCTAGTAACCAGGGTGTTGCTCCCGTCCGACCCAAGGGCTGAAGAGACAAGGTTGGGAATGGTTACTCAACCCAGAGATAGAAGTGCTCTGTGCAGAGATCTATACATTTTGGGGCCGAACAGGTTGCAGTGATCCTGCAAAGAAGAAACCATGCCTCATTTGCCTCCTTCCCTCTGATCTCCTGCCATCATTTCTCCTTGCCATCACCAGAGGAAAGGGAAACCTGCTGATAAAGTCCAAGCAGGTCACCTTCGGGGGCACAGAACAGGGAGAATCCGGAAGGCCAAAGTAATACATCTAACATCACTTGATTGGGCTGTGTTTTATAAAGGTGACATATCATTGTTTGCTTAATTATTCTTCTATTATGGAGCTTTTATATCTTTTCTTGTTAAGAAATGAGTAACATTTTATGAACATTTTGGTCTATATTACTTATATTTCTTTTGAGTAATTCATAAGAAATGATATCAACAATTGTATGATTGGGTCTCAGGAAAAGAATAGTTCAATATGAGGAAAACCTGTAGTCCTAGTATGTGTTTCTATATCATTTTTAAAGTGGTTAAACTGTAATTCATTAAAATGATGTTAAATTTGTATATGGTAAAATGTTTTCAGAGTTCTTAGAATATATTTGTCACGTAAAAATCACATGCACAATCAGGAGAATATAAAGAGAAATTATTTCCTTTTGGAGACAAAGACAAGCTCAGTAAGGTCTGGCTACAAGTTAAATTAAAATAAGGCCAGTTAAAATGAAGTTACATGAACAGAAGTTACTAATTTTTCAGGTACAGACTAAGATGCTGTAAGAGAGCTTTACTTGTGACAAAGCTTTAGTTGTTCCAAATCCACTTGACTTCATGCCCAACATAGCAGACAGGCAGAGCAGGAAAAGGGAATAGTAAGCAACTTCTAATGTGTGACCAGAAATTGCATGTATCACATCAGTTCACATTCCGTTGGCCAGATCTTAATCATATGTGCACACCTACTTTCAAAGATGGATGGGAAATAGAGTCTCTACCTGACCATTCATGTTGTATCAGTAAAGAGTCTATTAATAAAGGAGGGAAGAAAGGATATTTAGGACAGCTGGCAGTCACTTACAGGGTGCCACCACCACCCATAAATCACTCATGTATCAGTGTCACCCATATATCAATACACATCTTCATTGTGCACCTGAAACATTCCCATGCCTTTTCCAAAGGAGAGAATCTAGAGTTACAGCCAAAAAAAAGTCCACATATCTTGGTGAAACACAGTACTTTCCAGAAAGTAGCTACCTGTGAACTTGTGACTTATAAACTAAAAGACACAAGCTCTCCACATACACACTCACTATACAATGAGAGGGTAGGAACAATAAAACTACAACAAAAACTCAAATTCACAAGAAGGAAAAAGGAGAAATAAGTCCTCAAATCCTGCTCCTGTGAGTTTTGAAGGCTTCGTGCTGTTTAAGTTCCTTGGTTAGCCCACTGTTTGCCATGGGTTTTGGACATTACTTCTTAGTCTAGTGGCCTCTGCAGTCCCTCCTTTGCCTCCTTGTAATTTTTTCCGTGGCCACAAATGAAAATGGGGCTGAAGAATATGTCCTTGTGGCCTTATACTGCTAATACAGCCTTTGTGAAACAGAGGCTGTTTTAGAGGCTCAGCAACCACACAGGCCAGATTTTTGTAGGCCAGGCTTTGTGGTTAGTCAGATGTCTTTTCATCACTTTGATTCTGGTCAGCTCCATATGAAGTAACAAAAAGTGAAAGGATCTTCTCCAGTTAATAGTTTCACAATGTCAGGCTTTCATTTATATGCTAGTTTCTGGGCTCAGACTACTCCTCCACCTACCTCAATTTAACAGCAGTTATCTTGAGGCCATCTGAAATAGTGGCTTGGACAGGAAGATGTCTTTCAACTGACCTTCGATGCTGGTGGCTCCGGTTTTCTGATGAAGAACATTCACTATGGCAATTTCTAGAAAGTCTCTCAGCAACCCTCTCTATTCTACTTGGGGATCAGATTTGGCTTTTCTAACCTTCTAAGGTACAAATTACTGAACTTGCTGTCAATTTAGGTGGATTTCCTTTTTGGCACCAAAACAATCTTAGTGTTTTAACACTGATTTGTCACACAAAAGACATTAACATTTCTTCTTTTTTTAACCAATTCAATATCTCCTTTTATTTCCAACAAATTATCCCTTGAACTATTAAATTACCCAAAAAAGCTAGCGGGTGGTAAAATTTAAAAAAAATTAAGTTACTAATCACTCTGTTCATTCAACTTGAGATGGCCTATTTCTAATCCACATAACATCTTGACTTTAAATGATCATTACTGTGGGCTCTTTAATGACTCCTGACACAGGTTTTATGACGAAAACCAAACCTTCCTGTGAAAAAATATCATCTTTGTATTTTAAGGTCATTGCTTATTTTGATTAATGTACTGGAGAGTGCTCCCTTAGAAGGGTTTTGTTCCCTTCCACTTTCACTTGTAAATTGGCTAGAAATTGACTGAATCCATTTCCCTCCTAGTTACTTACTAAAAGTAGAAAGGATGTGCAAAAGTACACCAACATTTTGACTTGCTAACCACTTACCCTGGAGCTTCAGTTCCAGTAAAGATGTGGCCTACCTCTAAAATTATCACAGGTAACTGTTTTACTAAATGCTGTGCCCCAGTATAACAGGAGCCACCAGCTTTTCAGATTGTCCCCTTACCTCTTACGATCTGATGGCAAATCCAGTACCACCTATTTTGGTTTGTATTGTGGCAGTACCCCACTTTCATATCCCAATTTTTACATTAGGTTACAGGCTTCATTGTTATAACAAAGAATTCATCATTTAAATAATACAAGATTTAAAACACATGGTTTAAATAATATAGATTTAAAGCACATCATTTAAATGACATAGAAGGATATATTTTCCCTCATTTAGCTGTATGGTACAGAGTGCTCTAGGGCAGACAGGTTGACCCTGCCATTCTCAATATACAGCTTTGATTTCTAGATCAAGGCAGTTGCACCATTTATATCTGTTTTTTTTTTCCAGCTAAAAGGAAAGGGGTAAAAAAAGGAAGGGGAAAATAAGCACTTTCTTTTTGAAAGATGTGACTTCGATTAAGTATTTCACTTAAGTTTGATTATTTTGATCAGAAGTTAGTCATACTGCCATATCTAGTTAAAAAGGAGGCAGGAAAATGTGGTTTTGCCAAGCAGCCATTTATGCAGTTAAAACTCAAGAGGTTATATTAGTAAGACAGAGAATGGCTAGTGGGGAAAAATGAGAGGCTTCTGTACACTGCAGTGCATTACCACAGTGCTCTTCCCACTGAACTGCACTTAATAGCAGTCTGACTCTTTAGAAAGAGAACTGGGTGCCAATGCTGAAAACAGAAGTAGCTGATGGGGTGCAAGGTGAGAAAAGGTACTGTTGTCTAAATTTTTCCTTAGGTCAGAACAGCTGTGAACCAAGATACTGAATTACAGATATGGAAGAAATCTTCGAACATCATCTTACCTTTAATCTGGCCCATTATCTAAAGCACACTGGGAAAAAAATAGCCTGATGAAGCCTTCAGAGATCTCTACTTTTTCTTTACAGTATTTTTCACCATTTAATTTTGAGAGAGGAAGGCTGTGAGATTCATCATCTCCAGTGCCACATTTCACCATAATACAGTCTACTGTGGTGGCACCGATGGTGGACATAAAGCCAGTGTGCCCGGGGTCAAGTCCACGAGTTGCAGCTCTGCCATTTACCAACTTAGTGACCAGAGAGAAATAATTTCCCTAAACTTTGGTATCCTAATCTATGAAAAGAGGATCATATTTGAACCCAATTGATATGGGTGTTAAGGGGATTAAATAGTGTAAAATGTGTAAAGCAGTAAGAACAGCAGCTGGTATTTGGTCAATTCTCAATGAGGAACAGCTTTATTACCTCCGTGTATCTTTTCTCAGGTCAGAAGATGCTCCCCAAAAAAATAATGCTGTGACCTTTACAAAAGAGGCTAAATTACATTAATATGTTTGAAATTATCAAACAACATGAGCTTACATTATTTTGTATTATTAAAAAGTGTGTTACAAGTTAATAGAATAATAAAACAAATTTTAAACTACTTAAGAGTGAAAGCCCAACAAATCTTTTCAAGTGCTACCTTAGCAGGCGGTTTTGCATTAGACAGAAAACTATACTAATTGCAAAATAATTCTTTTCTGTTTGTTAAAGCACTTAAACAGTCTCTAAAATTACTTCTCAGTTCCAACTTCCAGTATTCCGGTTCTTGCAAACTATTACAAAATGAAAGTAATAAAATGGAATGCTGTTTTTTCTGATTATGATGATAACAATTGAAAAATCAAGAAATATAAAAAAGTGTAAAAAAAAAATTATCTGACTTCCTCTACTGTAAAATAACTACTACTTACCATTTGGTAAATATCTTTCCAGACATTCCTTTGTTAAGTATTATAAATATAAAACAAAGACCTTTTTGGTAATGTTGAGGAATCTTTCCTACTGATAACAGTTACCAAATCTGGACAAAATTTTTAAAAATAATTATTTGAAGACACTGGAAATTATAAAATCTTGAGAATAGCTTACTTTCAAAGATGAGTGCTGTACTGGGTAAAAACTGTGAGTTTGTGGTTTCCTTGCCTTCACAAGCCACCCCACATCCTCAAACCAGGGCAGATCTACCATCTCAGCAGCTCAAGGTGACAGATGGTACAGTGCAAAGAAGAAGACCAGCTGGATACTCAAAGGGGAAATTCTATAAGCAAAAGAGCTGCAGAAGGAATGAGATATAAAAATCTAAATACAAATTCTGCTCAAATTCCCAGCTGTCTGTAAAGTACACGTGAGTATGGGAGCCCACCAGGAGTCTCTTAAAAAGAAGGTAGAAACTAAAAGGAGATCCTGCTCTGACAGAGAAACAGCTCCTGGTGAGATTTGCGAGTATGCTCACTTTTGGCTGAGTGCATTCTCCGACCCACTCAAAGTTCCAGAAGGCAGAAAGTGAGTGCCTTCCTGGCTTGGAGAGTCCAAGGCAGAACTCAGGGCTGGAAAGGAGATTGGGAAATTTACTTACCAGATGGCCCAGCAACCCTCAAAATACACAAAAGCTTACTGTCCACACCCAGACTGTAAACAAATGTACACTGGGGCTTTATTCATAAGGGCCCCAAACTGGAATCAACTCAAGTGTCTAACAACAAGCAAAATAAATTGTGCATACCTTTAAAAATGAACACTATTCAGGAATATAAAGAGTGAAATATGAATATATAGAACATGAATGCAGATCTACAACATCAGGTTAAGTGAAAAAGCCAGACACAAAGACTACTTACTGTATGATTCCATTTATAAGGAATTCCAGAAAAGACAAGACTACAAGGACAGGTTGCAGATCAGTGGGTGCCTGGGGCTGCGAGTAGGGGAAGGAGATTAATGTTGAAGCAGCATTTTGGTGATGGAAATGTTCCACATCTTGATGGCAGTTTCCACTCTATTAGTTTGCTAAAACTCTAAACCGTTTAAAATGGGTACATGTTTATTGTATGAAAGTTATTTCTCAACAAAACAGTTAAAATAATAATATTTACACATATGACATTTTACCTCTCATACCAAGATTTTCTAATACAGTATATTGATCAAATGCTTCTAATCAAAATGGCCCTCTCAAAAACAGAACAAGTTCTCAGCCTCTCCCTAAATCATGATCATCCAAAGATTTTAACTGATATAAAGAGGAAAGAGACTGAGGTTAATGACTGTTCTAGCTACATGAAACAAATTTTGATATATTTAAAAAATGTTTATTTGTGTCAAAATATTTTAATTCTGTAATGATTTCTTCTTTGACTTATGAATTAGATAAACATGTATAATTTAATTTCCAAATATTTGGAAGTTTTTTGGATTTGTCTGTCACAGACTTCTAATTTACTTACTGTTTTGTCACAGAAATATTCTGTACGATTTCCAATCTTTTAAATTCAATCAGACTTGCTTTTAGCCTAGCATATCATATCTCTTAGTGAATATTACATTTGAGCTTATAAAGAGTGAGTATTCTGCTATTGTTATTTGGAGTATTCCATAAATGTCAATTATTTCAAGTTGGTTGATAGTGTTATTCAAGCCTTCTACATATTTATGGATTTACTACTTTTTTTCCCATCTTGCATTTCTTCATTTATCTAAATTCTACTGTTCATCAAGTCTCCTGATTATAGCAATTAACCATACTATGCATTAATTCTTTGTACCTGACTGATTTCTCCACTATACTTGGACTCTTAGTGAGCAAGAATAATGGCTTTTAATCTTCATAACTCCAGGACTAGTATATTGCCTGACATGTATGTGGTTGCCTACAAGTGTTTGATGAATGCATAAATTACTCAATTGATCAGTCAAACAACCAAACAACCAATAATAAAGCCCTTGTCATTAGTAGAGAACAAATTAGAAATATATAGAAATCAGAATGCTATTGTATCCCCCCCAATTCATATGTTGAAGCCCTAACCCCCAATGTGACTGTATTAGGACATAGTGCTTTTACAGGAAGTAATTAAAGTTCAAAGAGGTCATAAGTGGAGATGGGTTTCCTAATTTGATAGGATGGTGACCTTGTAATAAGAGAAAGAAAGATCTTTCTCTCTGTCCACATACACGTGCTGAGGAAGGCTATGCCTACACACAGAAACAAAGTGACTATCTACAAGCTAGGAAGAAAGTCCTCAGCAATATCTGTTCAGGCTGGCACCCTGATCTGGGACCTCCAGGCTCCAGAACTGTGAGAAATAATTTTTTGTTGTTTTAATCACCCAGTCCATGGTATTCTCTTACGGCAGCCCAAGCCAATGAAGATAGGTTACACCACAGGTATCTCATGCAAGACTTGTTCGCTTAATATACATTGACCAAAAAAAATTTACATTTTGATAGCCAGTCTTCAGAAATGTTTCATGAATGAAAGACTTGCAGGAAAATTTATTTAAACAATTTATTAAAATATTTTGTTAAAAATAAAAAGCAAATTAAAGGTTAGCTAAGAAAATGGGATGATTTTATAGTCGAGATGAAATAGAATATAGACAAGTAATTTCTAAGGAAACTAGTACTTTACTAAGTACAATATCAATTTCTCTGTACTATCCTATCACCAAAAGGTGCCAAACAAGTTCAGAAATACTATTTTTATATACAGAACTATTTTTATTTACAAGTGAGAATAACTATTGAGAAATATGATTGAAATAAATATACTAACTCCAAGTTGAATATACTTCAACCTCCTAGTCATGTTTTCTTTGCAGTCTGATTGATACATACATTATCATTTAGTAAGCTAAAGAGACTAACCCACATAGCCCAATTCACTCTCAGAACAAGTGGGCAAATGAAGGCAATATGTAAATATTATACTATAACCTTCACTAATGTAATGTTAGGGCCCAGTAGATGAATGAGTAGAAACTACCAGTGATAGTGTAATGTAAAAGGAGAAAAATCAGAAAAACAGGATATTTTTCACTTAAATAGATGTCAGAAAATGAAGACTTGCAGACTTCCCCATTACTTGTCTGCAGTATGTAGTTTTGGTTCATATTCAACACAGTTGATTCACTGCAGAGGGACAGAGAGAAAGAAAAGGAAAGATCCTAAATGGTCAACTTCTCTTCAGTGAGATACTTTTCAAAGAAGGGTGAATGAATAGTATACTGTTATGTCTGGTGTTCATCAAGTACCAAAACAGATTTCTATTTTGAGAAAAGGAGATTTCATGTTAAAACTGTACAGAGCCAAATTATACTCAGTGGTTTTATTTAACTCCTCAGTTTTTATATAAACATTGTAATATGGATTATGAGACCTTATTCAAACTTCTATGTAGGATTAAGTAAAATAATCAAAAAACAGGAAAATGCTCAGATATAGCATCTGGCTTCATTAAACAATTTGTTACAGCAGATGAGCTGGGGAGGTTGAGGTCTGTCCAGCCGCCATCTGACTTCCATGGCTTTCCTGAATGTGCACGTAATTCTGTTTGGGAGGTTGCTATTTGTATTGTAGCTTTGATGACTACCTTCCAATTTAAAGAGAGGTGAATATAATGTATAGCCAGGTGTTATGTTTCAAAGTAGAAATGTATGTATTATGATTATTCATTTGCCGGTGTCAACTTACCTCTGACTTGAGATGAGCAGAAAAGGAAACAAACAAAACCAGTGAGTCTAATAGCAAGTGCATCTAGGATGTAAGGAGCAAGATAGGAATCTTTGTGAATGTTTGAAATACTCTTGCCTGGTAGTGTTTGAAAACTCTTCTCTCCTGTTGCTTAACTGGTAGCATAACTTGTCTCTCTTTTTTAAGCAATTGTATATTTTTTAGCATATTCTATTTGCAATGCCCAGTAATTGACAATACTGCAAATTACTCCTGTAAGAAATATAAGTCATGGTTACTGTCTTTAAAGAACTTCAAGTCTTATAAAGGAAAATAATACAAGTATAATAATAACTTGATGAAGCAATATGTGCTAAGTCTCTTATGAGTGACACAAAGAAAAGTGCTAAAGGAACACCATTCCTACTAGGTCTAAGGCCCCAGGGGTGTAATTCAGCTAATCAGAAGGGCATACATTCCAGCTTTGTTCTACTCCACATTCTCAAATGACAGGCCAGAAGTCTATTCCCATTGAGATCTATGGCTTCTGCTACATGAACAACAAAAAAAGACTTACTCTCGGACTCCTGTTTGGCTTGGTTAACCCGCTCTCACTTCCCTCAGGAATGTAATTGAAGCCAAAGAAGTTGCATGTAGCGATTTGGAGGTTTTGTAACTAGGAAATTCTTAGATTTAGGGGCATATGTAGCCTTTCATGTACAAAGTTTTCATTTTAACCTACCTCAGGCTACCCGGCTTTACTGATTTATAGTTAATTAGGATTGAGATTTTCATTGAAATTTTGAATACTTATATGCTTCTTTGTATGCATTTCATTTCAAATCATGTTGGCTAAAGCAAATAATTGCAACAGCACTCAAGAAATGAATGAATACCACAGGGAAGAGCTTCAACCACCCCTGGCCCTGACAACCTGTAAGTAAATCCTGCTGTGTTCCCTGTTCACAGAAATATCTTTCTGACATCACTTGTGATAGCTGAAAAATTTCTCTTCCTATCAGCTAACAAAATCCCAATACCATTTCCTCACTTTTTAACCATGTCTCAAAATCCCTTAAGAAAGTTTCTGCTCTTTGCTGTTCAACTTTTACACTATAATTAAATTATTTGGTAGCATATAGAGACTTCATTATTGTATGTGTGTACAAGTCCCATTGTGATAAATGAACATCATTTGGACATAAGGTTGAGAGAGGAAAGGTATATTAATTATGGCAAAGAAGGCATAATATATTGTCCACAGAATGATTCCATGAAATTATCCCACTGTGCATTCAAGGCATTTGATGAATATAGAATTTTAGTAAAGTTTTTCATTCTTTAAGAAGGAAAGGCCTTTTAAAAGATCAATTTTCATCTTTTAAATAAGTCAATAAACATTGCCAATGAGGTAAGACTTTCTTCATTACTAATGGTCAAAATAAATGCAAAATAAAACTAAGTCTAACCTACCCACCTGTAACTTAATTTATCTGTAAGCCTTTCCTGGATGTAAAAGAAGAGATAGTTATGGAAATAGCTAACTAGTCAACTCCAACTTTTTAAGCTACCAAATCTTTTTTGCCTCTTACTTTTTAATTTTCTGCTTATATGCTGTTTATGAAAATATTTTATTTATTAAAGTGACTGAAGTAAAAATACTTCTGTTGTAGGTGGACTTATTTAGAATTTATACGAATTCACCTGTTATTTCAGTAATCAAATCAGGATCTCATGGCAAGAAAATGTTTAATCTGTAAACTTATAATTAGTATATTAATTTTTAAAAATTTACTATAGCATTGTTGTTAAGATTCATGAGGAAAGCTTAAAAACTACCTGGAAAATAGTGTAAGCTAGATATTTACTCTTCAGAAGTTGAGATTAATTAAATCCCATAGGAAAACATAATTTTTTTAATTTCAAAACTGATCTTTTACCTTCTTTGGAAATGCACTTATTTCTAAGTTTTTTTTACATGTTATGACACATTTTTAACACTGACCAATTGAGAAATCATAATGCAATATGCTTTAACATTATCATGTTACATAGATATTGCTAAACAAGTTAATTTTGTTTGATCTTCTGGAAAAAAATCTCAATTACATTTATAAATATTTTATTCTATTCACTTAACTCTTAATTTCTCAGAAGGAAGCAGCCTGTACGAATTTACCAAAATGGGTATCTAAATATCACTGAACATTAACTTAATATAGAGGATTTTCCACCTGAGGAGATGCCTTTTCTCACTAACTTGACACTTCACCTCTTAAGACTTATAGTTCTTAACTAAGACTGGAAGTAATTTACAAATCCTGACTGAAAAAGGACTCTGAAGACTAAGGACCTATGACTGGTTCAGCCTCTCCAACTGATGACAATTGAATCATATGCATGCCTATACCTTTAGCCAGTCAAGACACACCACACACACACACACACACACACACACACACACACACACACACACAATACTAAATAAAAAGCCCGAGTCCTGTTGCCAGTCATTTCCGAGGACTAATTTGTGCACCTATGGGTAGTAAGTTTAAAACAGAGACAATGGTAAATGAAATACAGCTATATTTTTTATGTTTTTTTTTCTAACCCAGGATTAAGCCTGACATTAAAGTAGGTGATTCGTAATGCTTTTTAAACGAGTGGAGTTCTGTGATACACTGGGGCATTCTTTTCTCTAGTCTAGCAAGAGAGCAGTTCGGCAATTTGTACTCCTACTGACAGAAATGAGAAGCCAATCCAGTCATTACATTTGAATCCTAAGAATCAGATTCCCTCAAATGTCCCCAGACACCACAGGCCCCTCCCTGGGTGTCACTGCAGTACCTAAAACCCGAGTGCCTAATTCATGACACAGGAACTACCATCCTATCTCTGGACTACAGGGAGCTCTCTGCAATAGCACCAGGAGTGCTGTTAGCACACTCCCAGATTTTTAGTGGTCAAGGTAACTCCTCTATGGCTTTGTTGAGACTATTTCTGCATATCACATCCACTGATCTCAAATTGCATTGCAATAAACTTAGAATACATTATGATTTATATTGTTTCTTTCTTTAAAATGTTAGTATCTGTTGGCCAGATAAAATTATGTACAATAAAGACAGTTGTAATTTTATTTTATTTTTTAATAAGGTATCATTGACATACAATCTTATGAAGGTTTTTACAACATTCACCCATATCATCAAGACTCAGTCACTGCCCATCAGCACACTAAGATGCTATACAAGGACAGTTGTAATTTTGGTACTGTAAAATTTCTTTCATTTACTAAGGCTCCCATAACTATTTTTTTCCTTTTGAGCTACTACTACATAGTCCTTCTCTCTCCCTCCCTTCCCTTTTCTTTCTTTAACCCAAGATATATAATTTTAATACTAGGTTAATTCTTCTGCCCTGATGATGGGATTCCTTTCTGGCATTTCTTCACATGTGCTCAGGAAAAGGAGACTGAAGTGACAGAAAGAACCCAGGATATAGCGTCAAGACTGCCTGGGTACTAGTCTTATTTCTTTCATAAATTGTCCTCAAAAAACCAGGAAGGTTACTGTATCCCTTTTCAAGCGAAATCACCTCATCCAAAAAAATGAATGAATTTCATTTTTGAAAAGGATAACCTCCAAGTTCTCTCCATGTGATTCTATTCATTGTTCTGTATGGGCTGGCTTTGATCTGGAGAAATGTCAGAAACTGTATAAAGCATAACCATTTATTTACTGGAAAATAAATGAGATCTCATCATTAACACTGACTTCTCTATTGAGAGCTTTGATCCACACTGATATACATATGTTCTTGACATTCAGTGTCATTTAAACTTTCTTGGTAAATGTAGTGATTGTGTCCACAAGTTTTGGAGTCAGAAAACCTGGGCTTGAATTCTGAACTGGGTACTTACTGGCTCTAAGATTATGCAAGTATCTGAGCTTTTTCTGTAAATTAGGAAAAATTCCTACTCCATAGTCTTTCTACAGTATATTATATAAATAAATGTAAAGCATCTAGCACAGTGCCTAGCATAAAGCATAGGTTCAAAATGAGAGTTATTATTGTTACTGGTTTTACTAATGATATTTTTTATTCCTTTCTGAGAGCAGAATTTGAAAATATGGAGTGTGAATATAAGAGTGCTAGATGATAGAGGAGTTCTATCAAAGGATAGAAGAATTATAGAATATGAAAGTTTTAATATACTACAAAATATTCTCTAAATCAGGATGACAAAGGCGATGTCAACACTTTCTTCCTGCCTCCATGGTGGACATTACTAGTCATCGGGGCCCTAACGAGCTTGGGCTTGACTTCAGAGCCCTTTTAATCTCAGTGCTTCAGATAGGTATTACACATTGACGGATACAGCACTCAAGACCAAATCTAATTTGCCATCCTGGCCCAGGTCTAGCTTTAGCCTAGGGCCTTTGAAAAAAAAAAATCTGGATAAAGCATATGTATATACGGGGATAAAAACTCACAAAGTAAATTTAAAAGTTAAATTTAAGTCAGTTACTATAATTGCCTATCCTGCCTTATTATTGAATCTCCAGAATTCTTCATCAGCAAATAACTTAGAATTAGTTGCAAAATCATTCTTATAATAACACTACAAATCACATTATGGAAATTCTGGGACATATTTGTTAATCTGACAAAAGTATTGAAAACTTATTTTGTACAAGATCCTATAATTTTAAAAATATAATGAAATCTACAATATGTTTCTTGGAAGAAGGTCTTCTGGCATCCTGGACATAATTTTGTAGAAAGGAAGAAAAGAGAGAGATGGCTTCAGAAATGCTGACACTGCATGTAGAAGTGTTTCCCAGAGAACTACAAAATCAGTGTGGACAACTATGCAGATATTTTGTTTGCATGGTAAGTCCAAAACACGTTTCAGCATCTCCCTCTCATGTGAACAACCCAGAAGCAATGCTGACAATCGAGTGTGATGCAGAATGTTCTGTTGGAGGCTGCTTCAGAAGGTAAAGCACTACTAGAAAAAAGAAGTGTCATAATTGAATGAAATGAAGGCTAATTTGAAGTATCACAGTTTGTGAAAAAAAAATATCTGAATCCAGTTGAACCTGTCTACCCTCTTTTGAAACAAAAATTACATCTTCTAAAACATCATTAATTTCTCACCCTTGTTAATAAAGTTTCAATTTTCAGAGAATGTTACACCTTGTATTTTACTTCCTAATACATGTGATAGAAGTGAGTGAATAGCATATTTGGTATTTTGAAATATCTCTTAGTGGATTTAAAATAGATTACGTTACAATTGATTAGATATAATTATCTAAAAAGACACTTGCCATTGTTTTATATAATTACAAGTAGAAATTTACCAAATTTGAGATTGTTTTAACAGTTGAGTGATTATAATGCACTTTCTTTTCCAAAATTAATTGGAGGTTAACTACACAGCAAATCAAATCCTGATTTTTTGACAGTATATTTGATAAGGATATTTTTAATGATGGTATTTTAGAACAGTGATCATGGGCTTGTCAGATTTTGATGGCAGCTGTAAAGTGATTGAGGCTGGTCTGGTGATAGCAAACGTGTGAATACGCCACCTCCATTTTGCTAGAGTTAGGTCAGAATCAGTTATAGTAATGAATGTCCTGGAGTGTAACTTCAAAGGTAATAAATGATGTGTGAATAAAAGAAAATGCGTCTTTTTCTCTTTTTAAGCCTTTTAAAAAAATGGAGTATCAATTAGATGCTAGAATTGTTCATTATTACAGAGTTTAACTCTTCCAAAAATTTCTTCTGACTGGTTGTATTGTATATAGTTTATAGCTCAAAAAGAAAATTTAGAAACTTATGCAAGTTATGGACCCCATTTTCATAGGATTCTTTCCCTGCTTCACCATGTTCCTAACACCTTGACTACCATTCTCAGTTTCCCAAATACTTTGGGTGCTTTACGGTTTCCTCTGTCTGGCATACCCTTCCCTTCTATAATAGTCCAACAGGCTTACTTACTCTTAGCCTTAAGGTCTTATCTCAGCTCCCATCTCTGCAAAGAGGACTCCTTTGACCATGCTATTGGAATCTGCCCACCTGATTACTCTATTTCTTTATACTGTCACTATGAATACTGCCTTCAGAGGCATCTTTTATTTTCTGTTCTGGGCTGAATTATGTTTCCTCCAAAATTCATATATTGAAGTCCTAATTCCCAAGTACTTCAGAATGTGACTATATTTGAGATAGGGCTTTTAAGGCAGTAAAATAAAAAGAGATGAGTAGGCCCTAATCCAAAATGATTAGTGTCCTTATGAAACATAAAATGAGGTGATTAGGACACAGACATATACAGAAGTGAGACTATGAGAAGACATAGGAAGAAGACAGCCATCTACAAGCCAAGGAGAAAGGCCCTCAGAAGAAACCAACCTTGCCAACATATTTGTCTTGGACTTTGAGTCTCCAAAACTGTGAGGAAATAAATTTCTGTTATTTAAGCCACCAATATGTGGTACTTTATTATGGCAGCCCTGGCGAACTAATACACCATAATTATTATTGATTTATTTTCTACTGCCCCACTTCTAGAAAATAAAGTCCCAGATTCAAGGACTTAATTTTGTTTATAATATTCCCAGTACCTGACAAAGTGACTGGAATTTACTGAATTCTCAATAAATTATCTCTGAATGAAAGAAGGATAGTTAGTAGATGGCAAAGACAGAACGCATATCCATCTTTGCCCCAATCTAAACCTGATTCTCATTCCCTTTTCACCATATACTTTCCATAAACAAGGCTACACCAAGGGCTTTTAGAAACAAGAAATGGGTTCTGACTTCCAGTTGTACATATGGAGGCATTTCAGTACAAGAACTCAGGACTTTAGAACTACAGGGAGGAAGACATAGTGTTAAACTCCACAGCACTGGCTTTAGCCTTGAAGAGAATTCCAGGGGATAAGCTGGAACAGTTTAGGTACTCCTAAACATAGTTAACATGATACCAACAATTCAGGGGCAATCGAAATACAGAACATCAGCAGATCCACCTACGAGGAACCTGGAAAGAGAGAGGCAGGGGAAATGAGATAGTGTCTGAAATAGTTAATTCAGGTCATTCCACCCAGAAAATCTTCCATAACCTCCTGGGTTATTTGCTTCTAAAGCACCCTATGGATAATTTTCTATGCTTCTCAACACTCTGTATTGATATTTTATGTTTATACATGTTTCTACTACCACACTATTTGAAGCCATTCTCTATCTCATTGACCTGTTCTATGGCTTTATTAGTCAGCAATTAATTCAGCACTTGCCAATATCTGAAATTATCTTTTTTACCCATCTGCCTATTGTCTTTCTTGCATTTACTCCATGAGAGTAAATTTTAAGAAAGCTTCATTCCATGAGTGAGATCTTGTTTTTTGTTCCTTGCTGTAACTCCAGCACAATATACTTCTGAAAAAGTGTTTGGGCTCAAATGGTTATAATACCTATAATCCAGTAAGCACTCCAAAAAAGTTTGTTTAGTAAATTATCAACTCATAACCTCTTTGATCATGTATTTCTTTTTAATCTGTAAACTGTGATAATATACATGCTACTTAGGATTATTGAGACAATTAAATTAAATGGTAATGTGAGACCTTTGAAAACACTTTAATGTTGCACAGAGAGTATGATTGGAATTGTTATTGGTTTGATTCCTTTGAAGGATAAACAGACATAAATTTAAGGGAGAAGAAACGACTAGAACAGATTCAAAGTCTCTAATATAGGCTTCTCTTCTGTCACATCCTGAGTGAACTTGGATAAGCTATTTATCTGATCAGACACATTAAATGGACAATATATGTAAAATGCCTGATATGATCTCATTAATTCCAGATAGTCAAGAAATGATGGCTACTATTGTTATTTCTTCGAAGCTTTCTTCACTTTACAGATAGGTTTATGGAATATGTTCACTCAAATGGTCTTTTAAAAGTATCTGATTGTGTGTGTGTGTGTGTGTGTGTGTGTGTGTGTGTGTGTGCTCATTTAAGCATGCATTTTCCCTTTAAAGAGGATATGTAAGTAAATAGAAGCAAGAGTATAGATACTAACATATCACCATTCATATAAGAAAGGCAGGAATAGTATTCATGGATTTTAGAAAAAGAAATAGCATGCTGTCTTATGGTCTACTTTGCCTCCCTGGAGAGTGCTTATGTTATCACCTGTTGATTGCTTTTAGGTTCTACAGAGAGACTGACTGATCTGGGCTCTGTGTTTTGAAGTGGTAAGAATGGTTCTCTTCCAAAATATACCAGTTGCTGCCTATGTACAGGGGGTAAAGTTCTACATTCTCTAGGACCTCATTTGTGACACAGAAATTATTCTTGCATCATGTCTCTAGTCATACATTTATTGAGAACTCACTGCATGTCTGGCTTTGTAGTAGTTGCCTTGAATTTTTCAATGCACAAAGAATTCTTCCTTCTGGGAATTTATCTGAAGAGGTAAACAGAAAATAGAATACCAAACTTTGTAAGTAAGAAAAGCATACAGTATGTTAAAGGCAAAATATCATTATGAAAATTCAATTAGGGAAAGAGAGTGGGAGTGCTATGGGTGAGGGCTCTAAGATGAAACAGTAAGTAGGTCATCAGGGTAAGCATCAAGGAGGGGCTGTGATAGGGCCAAATATTTGAAAATGGTGATTAACTAGCCAAGAGACACCTACAGTACGAGCATTCTAGTTAGAGGAAACAGCTAGAGCAAGATCTCTTGGGGAGAAGCCTGCTTAGTATGTTACAGGAACAAATAATTTTTGTGACAACCAAAGAAAATCACATCTATGTGGCCAGTTTGCCAGCTGTGAAGTAAAGTATTTAATGTAGATGGTGTCATAATTAGTCCTGTTCTACCACTATAGGCTGATAGCAACTCTGGCAAGTTACTGTCTCAGTCTCCATTTCCTCTTTAAAAGGGAGGTCTTGGAAGTCCCTTCTAGTATGAAAATTCTAAGACTAAATGTAAATTTGGTATTTCTTTTAGCCTTAAATTATTTCTTAGGTATGAACTATAATGAAAGCAAACCAAATAGAGTTGAAAATAAGAATTGATGGGGTAAGAAAGAGTTAAATAAAAATTTCTTTGTAACTATATTTAAATAACTATAACTAAATAACTATATTTCATCATTTAGCCCACAGATATAAACCATATTAGTTTCTAGGCTCATAAAGACTGTACGTGCTTCAAAAACATCAAGATCATGGAAAACAAGGAAAGAATGGGAGAGTGTCAAAGATGGTATGATACAAATGCAATGTGGTATCTTGGATTTGATCCTGAAATAGAAACAGTGGTGAAACCCAAATAAAGTCTGTAATTGAGTTAATAGTGCTGTGCCTATGTTAATTCATTAATTTTGACAAATGCCCCATGGTTATGTTAAGATGTTAACGTTAGGGGAAGCTGGTTAATGGGTATGCAAGAAATCACTCTACTATGTTCGCAACTCTTTTTAATCTAAAATTAATTCAAAATAAAATGTTTTTTTTTTGTAAATGTGTAGAGGGGAATACTGTCTCATGACTTATATTTTCCTTGAATCCCAACAGTCATCACTTACTTTCAATTATTGGAAGAAAATTGAAAACAGGCTATGAATAGTTTCACCAATGTATAAAAAAGGAAACAAATTTCCTTTAAAATATAGTTTCTGATTAAGAAATTCAAATGGAATACTGACAATGATCCCAAAGGAAGGAAAAATGCAAGCCATAAAATTAGAGAAAATGCAAACAATAAAATGCTAGCCTCTCCATGTTTAGAAATAAAATCTTCCAAACATGACTTAGTACAGAACCTTCTATGTAATAGGCAATGAGTATGTATTTGCTTATTTAATGTAAAATCATGGGCTCATTCATATCAATCATTGAAACCTGCATACATTTCTCCTGAAAAGTTTTAATGACATTTAAGAGTAACAATTCTTGCATTGATCCACTCCAAACTGCGTTTCTAACAAGAGCTGGCATAATCTCTGTTTGCTAGATCTTCTCCTTGCCTAGAACTCATGACTTGTAAAATAAAGTTGGCAATGCTTGTCCTTGACCTCAAAAGAAAATTATAAGAATGAATCAAATAATATTTGAATAATGCTTCAGGATCTCAGTTGAAGGGGACCCTTATTGCTGCATTGTAAGAAAAACAAGAATTTTCTCTAAACTGGTGATAATTATAATGGTTAATATATAGATATGTCCCAAAGTTTGGTGTGGCCATTTTTATCTAATGAAACAATTGGCCTACCTCTGATCAATGTATCTTATACTCCATCAGTACACAATTTCTTGGCAGCAAATTGCAAGGATCACATATAACTGGTCAGCCAGCAGGAGGCTGTAAGTGCTATTCATTGTCAAGATGTTCAAAGTTTGGGATAGCAATGCCAAATTGGAACCACAGAGCTCTCAGCAAGTTGTCATATTCATTTGTGCCAGCATATAATACTTGCACGTAAAGGAAAAGGCTGCCTGTAGACACTGCCCGGGGTGATAGAGTCAGAGTGCAGGAAAGGGAAAGACAATGCAGGGTCTGCCTGTTAAAACAGCCCATCAGAGAAAAGGGAAACAGGAAACAATTTCACCAGAAAAAAGTTAAAGTTAAACTATAAACTGAGCTTTCAAATAGAATACTGTTATAAGCAACATTGATGTGAACAAGCATTTACATGCAGTAGAAAGAAGAATACACCCTTTGGGATCTGAAAAGGATGATCTTTCCTCATAAAATGGAAATATGAGCAACACCAAATCAGAAAACATACTAAGCAAAAGGGGGGGAAAGAGATGTCATAGTTCTCCCTAATCCTCATTCAAATTTGAAATTCTGAACATAATATGAATAGAGAATACAGTTTCCTGACGACCTGAAATGGCTTTATCAGGGATGTCAATATGATATTTCCAAGATGTAGTGTTGTCTTTCTATGAAACTGGATCCAAATATTTTGAGAGATGTAACCAACTTTGAGAAATCAAAGGGATTCATTCTCACCTGTTTTGCTGGTCACTTTTAATTCTGCATTTTGTAGGTTGATAGTCAATCACTGAAATAATCTCTCAGGGATGTCTTATTTGTCATGTATATTGTTTTAATTCAAATACTAATCCTAACAAAAATACAAAAATTAATTTGAAGTAAAAGTCAAGGTCCATTTGCCTTTTCAGCAGCAATGGTGTTTTCTATTAAACAGATGAACAAAGAGTAGTTTAAAGAATAGTTGATTCTCCTCAAGAGTAATAATTTATTCAGAGGACTTTGTTATAAACTTGATTTACAAGGACAGGGAGGAGGGCATTTCAGCTCAATAGAATCGATTTTAAAAGTTTACTTAACTATAAACTATAAATTTGTAATGCTATTTTTATTTTGTAAGTAATTTTTAAAATCCATTAATACTTTCAACCCCACCACACCTCTCCACACTATTACCTTGCCATATAGTTTAAATGACTATTTAAGATAAGAATATTTAAATTACATAAATCATTCCACTCTGCTATAATAAGGAATTGATCAGAAGGAGCTAGTCAGCTGAGTGTGTATAATTTGTAAACTTTTGCTTGTTTTTAATTAGCATCAGACAAAGTTAAACCATCTTACCTTTCAAAAACAAAACATATAAATAATTATTCTGCTCCATTTTATTTCTACTATAATGCATGTATCATGATGAATTACCAGCTCAATAGAGAGCAATATGGCTTAGTGGGAGGACCACAGATTTAAAGTCAAAAGATGTTTCTCTGAGTCCTTGCTCTGCAATTTACTAGGTTTGTGACCTCAGGCAACTGATTTAATCTAGATGAATGTATTTTCCTGCTGTGCATACATCTTGTGGGGATAAAATGGGGTAACATCTGTGAATGTCTATTCCACCCAATAGTAGGTATGGAATGGTCAAAAGGCTGTCCTCTGAGCTACTGCAACCAGAAATAGTGTTTACAACAGCATCACATAAGACTGTCATAGTGCTGCATAAAGGAGGAATTGGTTTTCAACTTCAACCTCAAAAAGGAACTCACTTTTCAGCCCAAGAGAGTACAAAATAATCCTCCCATGCCTCAGTGTGGTAGAGAGAACACTGTGGATGAGAGACGGAATACAGACATAAAACAGAGCACCTTCTCTCCTACGAGGAGGAAAAAGAAATACCACTTCTGAAACATTAAATTAATACAGTAGACATAATCCACTATAGATAGGAAGGAATAAACTACCATAGAAATCAACTTATAAAAGAACGGGTGATAGAAATTAATTGATGACAATGACAAAAAGACTGAGATAACTTACAAAAAATACTGTGAATAAAGAAAATATTCTAGAGAGTAAAAAATGTGGAGAAGGAGGGGCGGAAGATGGCGGCGTGAGTAGAGCAGCAGAAATCTCCTCCCAAAACCACATATATCTATTAAAATATAACAAAGACAACCTTTCCTAGAATAAAGACCAGAGGACACAGGACAATATCCAGACCACATCCACACCTGAGAGAACCCAGCGCCTCACGAAGGGGGTAAGATACAAGCCCCGGCCCGGCGGGAGCCGAGCGCCCCTCCCCCCAGCTCCCGGCGGGAGAAGAAAAGGCAGAGGGGGAGGGAGACGGAGCCCAGGACTGCCGAACACCCAGCCGCAGCCATCCGGGCCAGAGCGCAGACACAGTACGTGCCCAGGGGGCCCTGGATGCTAGGGAAATAGGGCAGCAAGAACAGTGAGCGGGAACCAGAGGCCAGGTGCCGGAGGACATAAGAAAAACGCACGACCATTTTTTTTTTTTTTTTTTTTGCTGTTTTGTTCTGGCGAGCGCTTTTTGCAAGTCTTAAAGGGATAGGGCCCCGAATACTAGGGAAACAGGGCAGCAAGACCAAAGAGTAGATGCCTGAGGCTGCCTCCGGAGAATAAAGAAAAACGAGCAGTCACTTTTTTTTTTTTTTTTTTTGTGGTCGTTGTTTTGTTTTGGCGGGTGCTATTTGGAAGTCTTAAAGGGGCAGGGTGGGACACTTAATCGAGAGGTAGGGAATCCGGGGATCTCTGGGCACCCTAACCCCTGGGCTGCAGGGAGCAGGGAGGCCCCTTACCGAGATAAATAGCCTCCAGGCCGCTCCCCCTCCAACGCGACTCCACCACTTTGGAGCAGCGGCCTGAGCCAGGCCACGCCCACAGCAACAGCGGAGATAAACTCCATAGCAGCCAGGCAGGAAGCACAAACTCTGTCTGCGCGCAGCTACCCAGCACAAGCCACTAGAGGTCGCTGTTCTCCCAGGAGAAGAGGGCCACAAACCAACAAGAAAGGAAGTTCTTCCAGCCGTCACTCGTCCCAGCTCTGCAAACTATTCCTATCACCATGAAAAGGCAAAGCTACAGGCAGACAAAGATCACAGAGACAACACCAGAGAAGGAGACAGACCTAACCAGTCTTCCTGACAAAGAATTCAAAATGAGAATCATAAACATGCTGACAGAGATGCAGAGAAATAAGCAAGAGAAATGGGATGAAGTCCGGAGGGAGATCACAAATGCCAGAAAGGAGATCGCAGAAATGAAACAAACTCTGGAAGGGTTTATAAGCAGAATGGATAGGATGCAAGAGGCCATTGATGGAATTGAAACCAGAGAACAGGAACGCATAGAAGCTGACATACAGAGAGATAAAAGGATCTCCAGGAATGAAACAATGTTAAGAGAACTGTGTGACCAATACAAAAGGAACAATATCCATATTATAGGGGTTCCAGAAGAAGAAGAGAGAGGAAAAGAACTGGAAAGTATCTTAGAAGAAATAATTGCTGAAAATTTCCCCAAACTGGGGGAGGAAATAATCAAACAGACCACGGAAATACAAAGAACCCCCAACAGAAAGGATCCAAGGAGGAAAACACGAAGACACATAAAAATTAAAATGGCAAAGATCAAGGACAAAGAAACAGTTTTAAAGGCAGCTAGAGAGAAAAAGGTCACCTATAAAGGAAAACCCATCAGGCTAACATCAGACTTCTCGACAGAAACCCTACAGGCCAAAGAGAATGGCATGATATATTTAATACAATGAAACAGAAGGGCTTTGAACCAAGGATACTATATCCAGCACGACTATCATTCAAATATGACGGTGGGATTAAACAATTCCCAGACAAACAAAAGCTGAGGGAATTTGCTTCCCACAAACCACCTCTACAGAACATCTTACAGGGACTGCTCTAGATGGGAGCACTCCTAGAAAGAGCACAGCACAAAACACCCAACATATGAAGAATTGAGGAGGAGGAATAAGAAGGGAGAGAAGAAAAGAATCTCCAGACAGTGTATATAACAGCTCAATAAGCGAGCTAAGTTAGGCAGTAAGATACTAAAAAGGCTAACCTTGAACCTTTGGTAACCACAAATTTAAAGCCTGCAATGGCAATAAGTACATATCTTTCAATAGTCACCCTAAATGTTAACGGGCTGAATGCACGAATCAAAAGACATAGAGTAATAGAATGGATAAAAAAGCAAGATCCATCTATATGCTGCTTACAAGAAACTCACCTCAAACCCAAAGACATGTACAGACTAAAAGTCAAGGGATGGAAAAACATATTTCAAGCAAACAACAGCGAGAAGAAAGCAGGGGTTGCAGTACTAATATCAGACAAAATGGACTTCAAAACAAAGAAAGTAACAAGAGATAAAGAAGGACACTACATAATGATAAAGGGCTCAGTCAAACACGAGGATATAACCATTCTAAATATATATGCACCCAACACAGGAGCACCAGCATATGTGAAACAAATACTAACAGAACTAAAGGGGGAAATAGACTGCAATGCATTCATTCTAGGAGACTTCAACACACCACTCACCGCAAAGGAGAGATCCACTGGGCAGAAAATAAGTAAGGACACGGAAGCACTGAACAACACAGTAGAGCAGATGGACCTAACATCTATAGAACTCTACATCCAAAAGCAACAGGATATACATTCTTCTCAAGTGCACATGGAACATTCTCTAGAATAGACCACATACTAGGCCACAAAAAGAGCCTCAGAAAATTCCAAAAGATTGAAATCCTACCAACCAATTTTTCAGACCACAAAGGCATAAAACTAGAAATAAACTGTACAAAGAAAGCAAAAAGGCTCACAAACACATGGAGGCTTAACAACACGCTCCTAAATAATCAATGGATCAATGACCAAATCAAAATGGAGATCCAGCAATATATGGAAACAAATGACAACAACAACACTAAGCCCCAACTTCTGTGGGACACAACAAAAGCAGTCTTAAGAGAAAAGTATATAGCAATCCAAGCATATTTAAAAAAGGAAGATCAATCCCAAATGAATGGTCTAATGTCACAATTATCGAAATTGGAAAAAGAAGAACAGATGAGGCCTAAGGTCAGCAGAAGGAGGGACATAATAAAGATCAGAGAAGAAATAAATAAAATTGAGAAGAATAAAACAATAGCAAAAATCAATGAAACCAAGAGCTGGTTCTTCGAGAAAATAAACAAAATAGATAAGCCTCTAGCCAGACTTATTAAGAAGAAAAGAGAGTCAACACAAATCAACAGTATCAGAAATGAAAAAGGAAAAATCACGACGGACCCCACAAAAATACAAAGAATTATTAGAGAATACTATGAAAACTTATATGATAACAAGCTGGGAAACCTAGGAGAAATGGACAACTTCCTAGAAAAATACAACCTTCAACGATTGACCCAGAAAGAAACAGAAAATCTAAACAGACCAATTACCAGCAACGAAATTGAAGCGGTAATCAAAAAACTACCAAAGAACAAAACCCCCGGCCAGAAGGATTTACCTCGGAATTTTATCAGACATACAGGGAAGACATAATACCCATTCTCCTTAGAGTTTTCCAAAAAGTAGAGGAGGAGGGGATACTCCCAAACTCATTCTATGAAGCTAACATCACCCTAATACCAAAACCACGCAAAGACACCACCAAAAAAGAAAACTACAGACCAATATCCCTGATGAATGTAGATGCAAAAATACTCAACAAAATATTAGCAAACCGAATTCAAAAATACATCAAAAGGATCGTGCACCATGACCAAGTGGGATTCATCCCAGGGATGCAAGGATGGTACAACATTCGAAAGTCCATCAACATTATCCACCACATCAACAAAAAGAAAGACAAAAACCATATGATCATCTCCATAGATGCTGAAAAAGCATTTGACAAAGTTCAACATCCATTCATGATAAAAACTCTCAGCAAAGTGGGAATAGAGGGCAAGTACCTCAACATAATAAAGGCCATCTATGATAAACCCACAGCCAACATTATATTGAACAGCGAGAAGCTGAAAGCATTTCCTCTGAGATCGGGAACTAGACAGGGATGCCCACTCTCTCCACTGTTATTTAACATAGTACTGGAGGTCCTAGCCACGGCAATCAGACAAAACAAAGAAATACAAGGAATCCAGATTGGTAAAGAAGAAGTTAAACTGTCACTATTTGCAGATGACATGATACTATACATAAAAAACCCTAAAGACTCCACCCCACAACTACTAGAACTGATATTGGAATACAGCAAAGTTGCAGGATACAAAATCAACACACAGAAATCTGTGCCTTTCCTATACACTAACAATGAACCAACAGAAAGAGAAATCAGGAAAACAACTCCATTCACAACTGCATAAAAAAAAATAAAATACCTAGGAATAAACCTAACCAAGGAAGTGAAAGACTTATACTCTGAAAACTACAAGTCACTCTTAAGAGAAATTAAAGGGGACACTAACAGATGGAAACTCATCCCATGCTTGTGGCTAGGAAGAATTAATATCGTCAAAATGGCCATCCTGCCCAAAGTAATATACAGATTTGATGCAATCCCTATGAAACTACCAGCAACATTCTTCAATGAACTGGAACAAATAATTCAAAAATTCATATGGAAACACCAAAGACCCCGAATAGCCAAAGCAATCCTGAGAAAGAAGAATAAAGTAGGGGGGATCTCACTCCCCAACTTCAAGCTCTACTATAAAGCCATAGTAATCAAGACAATTTGGTACTGGCACAAGAACAGAGCCACAGACCAATGGAACAGACTAGAGAATCCAGACATTAACCCAGACATATATGGTCAATTAATATTTGATAAAGGAGCCATGGACATACAATGGCGAAATGACAGTCTCTTCAACAGGTGGTGCTGGCAAAACTGGACAGCTACATGTAGGAGAATGAAACTGGACCATTGTCTAACCCCATATACAAAAGTAAACTCAAAATGGATCAAAGACCTGAATGTAAGTCATGAAACCATTAAACTCTTGGAAGAAAACATAGGCAAAAACCTTTTAGACATAAACATGAGTGACCTCTTCTTGAACATATCTCCCCAGGCAAGGAAAACAACAGCAAAAATGAGTAAGTGGGACTATATTAAGCTGAAAAGCTTCTGCACAGCAAAAGACACCATCAATAGAACAAAAAGGATCCCTACAGTATGGCAGAATATATTTGAAAATGACAGATCCAATAAAGGCTTGATGTCCAGAATATATAAAGCGCTCACATGCCTCAACAAACTAAAAACAAATAACCCAATTAAAAAATGGGCAGAGGAACTGAACAGACAGTTCTCCAAAAAGGAAAAACAGATGGCCAACAGACACATGAAAAGATGCTCCACATCGTTAATTATCAGAGACATGCAAATTAAAACTACAATGAGGTATCACCTCACACCAGTAAGGATGGCTGCCGTCCAAAAGACAAACAACAACAAATGTTGGCGAGGCTGTGGAGAAAGGGGAACTCTCGTACACTGCTGGTGGGAATGTAAGTTAGTTCAACCATTGTGGAAAGCAGTATGGAGGTACATCAAAATGCTCAAAACAGACTTACCATTTGACCCAGGAATTGCACTCCTAGGAATTTACCCTAAGAATGCAGCAATCAAGTATGAGAAAGATCAGTGCACCCCTATGTTTATTGCAGCACTATTTACAATAGCCAAGAATCGGAAGCAACCTAAATGTCCATCGATAGATGAATGGATAAAGAAGATGTGGTACATATACACAATGGAATACTACTCAGCCATAAGAAAAGGGCAAATCCAACCATTTGCAGCAACATGGATGGAGCTGGAGGGTATTATGCTCAGTGAAACAAGCCAAGCGGAGAAAGAGAAATACCAAATGATTTCACTTATCTGTGGAATATAAGAACAAGGAAAAACTGAAGGAACAAAACAGCAGCAGAATCACAGAACTCAAGAATGGACTAACAGGTACCAAAGGGAAAGGGACTGGGGAGGATGGGTGGGTAGGGAGGGATAAAGGGAGGGAGAAGTATGGGGGTATTAAGATTAACATGCATGGGGGGGTAGGAGAAAAGGGAGGGCTGTACAACACAGAGAAGGCAAGTAGTGATTCTACAACATTTTGCTATGCTGATGGACAGTGACTGTAAAGGGGTTTATAGGGGGGACCTGGTATAGGGGAGAGCCTAGTAAACATAATATTTGTCATGTAAGTGTAGATTAGTGATACCAAAAAAAAAAAAAAGGGCAGTTCCTGTGTGGTGACCTCCAATGAGTTCTACAGAAGAGTATAAAGGGCATATAAAAGTGTAGGCAAAGGGTCTGTTTGTGTTTATACAGAGGATCAAAGCCTAATTGGGCTACCCCGAAAATGAACTAAGATACGATATGAAAAAGAACTTCCAACATCAGCACTCTCTGGAAGACTCAGGCCAGAAGATGATCATCAAAAAACCCCAACAAAGATCCACGCACTGCTACAGCTGTAGATGCACTCATCCCACCAGTTCCTGGACTTGCCATGGGAATGAAGAAGGAGATATCTAAGCTGGCCTGTGCATACAGTAAAACAACAAATTTGACTGGATCTATACTGTTGGAACTCAATCAAGAATTAGGAGAAGTGCAAATTGTAGCGCTCCAAAATCTTACAACTACAGACTATTTACTGTTAAAAGAACATAAGGGATGTGAACATTCCCCAGGAATGGGTTGTTTTAATTTGTCTGATTTCTCTCAGACTGTTCAAGTTCAGTTGGACAATATCCACCATATCATAGATAAGTTTTCACAAATGCCTAAGGTGCCTAACTGGTTTTCTTGGTTTCACTGGAGATGGCTGGTAATTACAGGTATGCTTTGGTTATGTAACTATACTCCTATTATGTTAATGTGTGTGCACAATTTAAGTAGTAGCTTAAAACCTATACATGCTGAAGTTACTCTACAAGAAGATATGTCAAAGAAATAATCAATCTTCCCATGTTTTCTTCCGCCTGCTACTTCTATAGCTTTTCTTTTCCTTCCTAATTACAACCCTTAAATAGAATTCGTGCCTCATATCAAATTTACCGAGTATCATAATTCTTCCAAGTGGTAAAGATACCTCAAGACAAATGCTGGGCATAGAAGCTACAGGGCATAAATATGCAAAGAAATAAAAAGGTAACCATTTCAAACAATAAGGCTTCTCTCTCACTTACCAACTTCACATTTCCCTGTATGGCCCCGGAAGATGACTGGTTAGCCAGAGACGGGTAAGATTCCTCAAGGGAGGAACAACCTAAGACAGGCACAGTCGCAGGGGGGTCATCAGGTGAGAAATTGGGGATCAACAGAGGTGAGGTTTAAAACCTCAACCCCCGTTCTGAGAGAAATCTTCTGCATCCGTGGATGTTTTATTGCCCTTGTCTAGCTTGGATTAACACATAGCCTACAGGCACACACTTGATCATCTACATTTGCTCTCTTAGAACACTAAAGTATGTTTTCTACCTTTATCTTGTATCTACCTACCACTTCTGCATTTTATTAAAAATAATAATAATAAAGAGAGAAATGTGGTATCCACATATAAATCAAGTATAAAAATCAGATGAGTATTCATATTTGAACTGACTGTTTATAGTTCATAATGCTTGAGCAAAACCGAAGGTTTCTGTGATGACTGCCCTTGTACTGTTCACCATGTAAGAACTTATTCACTATGTAGGAATTTGTTCTTCATGTAAGAACTTGTTTGTTATGCCTCAGAAGATTAGAGACTGACGAAAATTAGGCTTGGGGTGGATTAATGATTGTGCAATGAGCATTGACTCCCCTATACAGAATTTTATTGTTGTTAACAACCATTTGATCAATAAATATGAGAGATGCCCCCACAAAAATAAATAAATAAATAAATAAATAAATAAGTATACACTTCCAATGGTAAAATAATAAGTAACCGGGATGTAATGAATATAGTCAAGATATTGTTAACAGCTTGGTATGGTGATAGCTGGTACCTAGAATTGTCATGTATATAAATGTTGAATCACTATGTTGTACACCTGAAACTAATGTAATGTAATACCGTGTGTCAACTACCCTTCAATAAAAAAATAATTATCTACAAAAAAAAAAAAAGAAAGAAAACATTCTAATACTGTGTATAACTGTTGATTCACTGTGTTGTATACTTGAAACAATAGAATACTGTATATCAACTACACTTCAGTAAAAAAATTTTTTAAATATTCTTTGATTTATATGGAACAAGGACATGATCATAGTAGGTGAGAATTAGTGAATTTGAAAGATAAGGAACCCACACCATATCAGAAATAAAATTTATTTCCCTAGTTAGTGTGTGTGTGTTTACACATATACACAATATATCTAACACATATCTAATTTGTCATATAATAAAAAGTACACAGGTCTCATTTCAGCGTCCAATCTTACCTACTATATTGTCTCTCTCCCAAATATCCTCTGGATATTGTTATAATATACAACCATACTTGAAAGGAAAAGACTCTACCTTAGAATTTCAGTTAGGATACTGAAACCCCAGTTGCATAAATGTCAGTAAGCAACCTCATTTTGTGAATTCTGACTATTTTCTGTTTAGAGATGTTCCACATGATAAAAACTCTGAAGAAACTAGAAGCTTGTTTGAAAATATAGCTCTCCAAACTGTATCTCAGCTACTGAAATACCCTTGTCTGAAGAATGGTCCACGTCTGTCTGGGAATATCTTTGAGCAACAGCTCTAAAAAAGATAACCATGGAAAGAAATCAAGTTTCAATTCATCAACTGGAGTTAATCAGCTCAAACACATTGTTTTGACAATCAGAAAAATTGGTATTACAGTAAAAATGCTCTTATGTTGAACTTTAGAAAATGTAAAACATGTAAATGTAAGGGATTGGAACATGTTTCAAGTATTATTGTGGACTTTTCACTGATTTGCTGATAGCTCAGCTTTCACCACTACTCAGTTACGAGACAGAAAAGGGTTCGCTGACATCAGTAAGCGCAAAAGTGTCTATGGACGGCCTGTGAGGGTCTTCCATCTAGGAAATAAATAAAAAACAAAGCAGAACTTCTCTAATAAGCAGGTGCTTATACTCTTCTTTAAATGGAGAATTCCTGCATATCAGAAAGATGTATTGTCAAAGTACAGCAACTCAGAATTTTTATAAAAACTTAGACTGCTCCCCAAGAGCTTTCCTTTATCATCACACTCTGTTTTTTTCTAGGAAATATATTTACTGTGCTAACCATGGACCTAACTGCATTTTAAAGCATGAAGAGACATTCTAAGAAATGCCCTGTAATGTACAGTTTTTCACTACAGCTTTGCGGTTCGGGTGTTGTGTTTTCACACAGGAAATTTTTACTACACCAAACTCCTATAAAGTTACTCAAAAGACTACTGAAAGGGTTGATTAACCCAAACAGGTTAATTAAACAAAACAGTCCTTTCCCAGGAAGTTTTCTGTGACAATGATTGCGAGAATCTACCTAGCTGGGATATCAAATTGACTGCATTCCTTGGGAAGGAAATACTAAGAAAATACCAAGCAAATACTTCTCTTTTCAGTATTCAAAGAGATTCTTTCAATTTGTATTTTATAAAGACAGTGAACTGAGAAGAACTGCATTTGCACAGTAAAATAAATTATATATTGTTACTAAGAGTTAGTGTCTTCATAAATGCTATGCGGAAAACAATAAAAATATGTGTATGGTTCTGATGTTTCCAGCCCTTTAAGTCCTTCCTTCCTGAGTAATGGTGAATCCTTCCCAAGAAACTGCCAGAGCTTCTTCTCTGGTACTGGTCCAGACCTCCATTCAGCCTTCTTGTTTCACATTGTCAGCCTTTTTGCTCCCCTCTGTGCTTCACAACCATCTGGTTGTTTTCTAAAATCTTTGCTGGTAACCTAGTTACAAAGTGCACTATCCGCTCTATATTCAAATGACCATGGTTCCTTCCATTCATAGCATACAAGTTGACTTTTTCCCCCTCAAACTTTACATTTGTGTTTCAACTGTTGCTTTATTCTACTTCTGTTAATGATAGATATTCTGTGATTCTGTGCAAGTTAGAATTATCAGTAAAGTTCTACAGAACTTCCTTCGAATATAAATGCACAGATCTTTGTGGTTTTAAAGAGGGATTTCCTTGCCTAAATGCTACTTGGAAAATGCTCTTACATGAATAAGAATTATTAACATTTATTGAATACTTAACTATGAGCCAGACACTCTTGTAGGTTTTTTACATGTAGACTTTACTTTAACACCCATTAACAGCCTATGAAGGAAATATTCTCCTTCACAGATGGGAAAACTGGTGCCCGGAGAGGCTGAGTGACTTGTAGAAGATCATACAACAAGACAGTGGTGGGACAGAGTTTCGAACCCATGTGCTCAGACTCCAGAGCCCCCGTTATTAACCTATCATATTGTCTTGGAAACTTGTCTTCTATAGTTGTTTGCAATGTTCCCTAACAAGTGCCCTCCAGTGAAATCATCTGCTTCTGGAGCTGGAATTTAGCTTAGCCAGCTGATCCAGGGATTTGCTCTTTAATTGTACTTACCCACAACATTTACACAGATCTGATAAAGATATTGATCACTTAAGGCCCATAAATACCCAGCTCCACTTCATGTGGCAACAAGGGTAGCATTTCTCTTTTCTTTTTGCCTTATACAGAGTCTGAGGTGGATATTAAAAGGTTGTGGTAGCATGAAACCTGCTTTCAGACAATCAGCTTAAGTCATTGGCTCTTCAGTGTTGTCCTATTTATACCAGTTCATTATATTGTACTTAATATGAAATTACAATGACTCACTCATAAGTGCAGGTTTCTTAGACTTAGACACTGAAGAATTATTCAACATTTGACAGTATATTGTACATTTGATCTCAGCAATGAATTCGCATTGATATTAATGCACACACAATGTAATGTAACATGTTCCTCTGACTGTGATCCTATGCAATTTTTTCTTAATTTAACAGCTTTTTGGATGTCCAATCCTTTCAGATATTTGGTACATAAATGTTTTCCAATAATTCAGATGTTACTCTAAGTAAAAACAAGCCAATTTGATCAGGTAAAGAACAGCATAAAGACCATTTCAATTAGGGAAAAGTCATCTGGGTTCCAAATTTCAAGTCTGCCCCTAACTATGTGAAATATTTTAAGGATGTTACTTGTGTCAGTTTTTTCATCTCTAAAAATCAATGTATTAAACAAGAATGATTCTTATACCTTTTTATCTCTAATATACAATATTTAAGAAATTGTTTTTATGGAGCCCAGCATAGAAAGAGCTATATTGCTTAATCAGAGGTCTGGTTTCACCAAATTCAAGTACCTCATAGCTGTTGTCAAATTGCTTATATTAATAGGCAAAAGATATGAATACTACATGGGTGAACCTGTCTCATTTATTAAAGTCTTGAACATATTTATGTGTTATAAAGACACAAATGAATAAGAAAAAGGATAAATTGGAATCAGCACTTTAAATGAATTAAGTTCTGTATCTAAATATTAAGTTAGTAATAAACAATCCTTACACTATGAAAATACATAGGAAACCTGTATAAGAGACATAGGGACATATAAGTATTTGGCTTAGCTCCTAAACAGTTTCAGCAGCACCGCCAGCAGGGCATACTGCCCTACGGAATGGACCTTTGAATTTAAACATGTTTGGAAAATGTATTAGGTCTTGAAAAAAATGATTATTAGTAGAAGAAAAATAAATGGTAACTTTCTACAGCCTAACATGTAATCACATACAAATGTAGCATAATAAACTATTTTTACTACGATTTCATCATCTGAATGGAAATTATAGTGTTAGTGCTTTCAAGAGATGGTTCTATCTGCATGCACAGTGAGGGAGAGTTCGCATAGTGGTCTGTAAGGCATATCAAATTTATTCTGTGAAGTAGATAAAGGTCTTTTAAAGGTCTTACTCCACTTGTGGAATGAATTTCTTATCATGCATGAATTCTGAGTGTAACATGTTTCCCCCCAATCTGAAATGTGGTTTGTTTTCAAAAAGAAGAGACTAGCTGAAGAATTTCACTACTAAATAGAAAAAATTTTAATTAAAGAAAAATTATACCTGGCATGGTTATTAGCATGAAAATAATTATTCATTATACAGAAAGGCATGTTGGGCAAATTATACAAATACATTTACTCATAGGGGGAAAGAAATATGAAAACTGAAATTTGACCACCAGGAAGGAAGTTATATTTAACTTTTTAAAAAATGATTGGAGAGTGTATTTTTTCCCCTCATGGGAGAACAGGTAAGAGATTATTGATACCAAAATAAATTTTCTCCTGCTTAGGGATCATCATCACAAGGTTCTTGCTTAAAATAATATTTTCAAATGTATGAGTAAATGAGATTGACAAATTGAGATTCATATGCCTGACACTGTATGAAGATTTCCAAAGACAGTGTATGTTACTTTTCACAACCATATAAACTTTAGTAATGCTATTACTATTATGATCATTATTATCCCTATCACTATAGTTGAAAATATTGAAGTGTATAGAGGTTGAATACTTTGCTTGTTTAGCAAACTTTATCAAATTCCTATTATATGCCAGGTCCTTCACTAGACCCAAGGGGGAATAACTGTTCTCAGGCAGATAAAATGCTGAGGGAAAAATAAGCAGAAAAATAATAACAACTGTAATAAAATTTGATGATATATAAACTAACTATATAATTCCCATGGTAGTCATATGAGAAACATGAATTCAAACATTTTAATCGTTGATATAACAATGTTCACATTTCCCGATGCATTGGAATATAATCACTATGAGGCAAAATTATGTGTCTGTTTCATTCACTGCTGTGCTCACAACTCCCAGGGTACTACCTAGCACACAATAGGTCCCTCCATATATTTTGTTGAATGAATAAGTGCTGAATAAAATTATTACTTGTTTTTCTATTCCCTTCATCTACCCTAAAGGGAGAAATTGACTATGCCTGGCGTGGCCATTTGTTCATGGCACGGGTTTAGTCAAGAGCTGCTGAATACATGAGGGAATAAACAAGCCATGCCTAGTTGAAGATTGAATAACCAATTTGGAAGTATTTCAGTGATTGACAAAGCTTATGGATAAAAGTATTTTTATCTTCATTTTCACCAGGTTAGATCATTTTGTATCTTTCCAAATGATATAAAAATATATTGCCTTGAGCACAAATTCTCTTATTTTCTGGGTTTCAGTATTTGTGTTAAGTTTTATGGCTATTTCAGGTATCTACAATATTGCAACTGATACTTATTTTCCTCAGACATGTTATTCCCATCATGTTTGGCAGCCCTGTGCAGATGGGATATATCAACCAAATTAAAATAATAACTAATGGGAAGGAATAATAAAGAGAAACCAACAAAGATAACATATACTTTAGAGAAATACTATGACACTTTTAACTACACAGATAGATATCATCTGCTGTAGACATTTATGCTGACTTTCAAAAGCCAAGAAATCAAATCAGGTAATGCTTTAAGATTCCAATCATTTAAGATTAATTATTTTATCAATCAAGAAAAGTAAATGATGAAAAATCTGAATTACTTGTCTACGATAATATAGCTGGGAATAAAACATACTCCTGGTTTCTTAATTTCATAATGCAGCTACTAATCTTCTTTGGGTTTACTTATAAGACTGTTCCAACAAGTAAAAAGATGGAACTGCCATCTGGAGACACAGGTTTTTCTTTTTATTACCTGAAGCTTGGGCTCTACTTTATGCTCCTTGGCGCTATTGAATATTGTGAGTCAATCAAAATAAACACTTTTAAATTAAAAATACCATGTCATCAAACAGTGCTACTACAAACATCCCCGTTTGTGTTTTCTTGTGTACACATTGTGTGTTCCTCAAAAAATATGCCAAGAATTGGAATTAAATATCAATACCCACAAATCAACATTCAAAACAGCTATTCCAATTTATATTTTTCCTACACTATTTCAAAGTTCTTATTTCCTCTATCCTTTTCTTTTTCACCATTCTGGCATTCAAAAATGTCTAAAGGTGCTTTAATGTGCATTTTCTTAATTACAAGTAAGATTAAACATTTTTTAATATTTACCAATCAGGTATGTTCCCTCTTCTGAAAATACTCTGTTTACATCCTTTTTCTTCTTAACTATTTTTTTGTCTTTTGTCTTATCATTAGGGATTCTTTATATCATTTGAATATTAATTGCTTTATTTGTTCCTTATGCTCCAAATATTTTGCCTAGTCTACTATGTGTGTGGTATTTTTATTCAGAGGTATTTCTTATGTATCTACATTTTTTATAGCATTTGTGTTTACAACAGGACTTCCATTCCAAGTCAAAATATAGCTTCCTATATTTTTCAAAGAATTTCTAGATTTTTAAGAAGGTCTTTGTCTATTCCACACATGCTTTATTAGAGATTTAAGTTGTACACATTTTCATGTGGGTAAACAATTTTTCCAATGTCATTTATTATATAATCTATTCCTTTACCCACTGATTGACAGACCATTGTTACAAAATACTAAATTTTCCTATATATATAGGTTAGTTCTTTTACACATTCTCATAGATATATTATCTAGCTAACTTTTAATTATAACTTACATAAACCTAAGTCTCTCCTTGGTTCATCAATGTTATTTACATCCTTGTTTTCTTACTACAACTGTATTTCATTTGTTGGAGTATTCTCTGAGAAATCTGTGGTGGCAAACTTTCTGAGTATCTGTATGTCTGAAAAATGCCTTTATTCCAATCTCACTGAACAGTCACTTGAAACAGTCACTGGGTTTCAAACACTAGATAAACTCCCTCTCAACTCATCCAGCCGATTCTTCTTACATTCAGTGTCATATGGGAAGTCTGATGGTAATTTGCTTCTTATACATTTGTGGCTAATATGGATAACTTTCCTTCCCTCTCATGCTGAAGATTTTTTTTTTTTTAGAGTTCCTCTTTTAGGTCTTCTGTTACTTGCTGTTATTCTAAACTCAGTTTTTGCTTTTGTGAGTTTTTTGAAATTTATTTCTATTGAGTACTTAAAGTATTCCTTCATTCTCAGAAGTAGTGTCTCTCTTTGTTTTAGGGCAGGCTATTTGCTTTCTCTCCACTGATCTATTTTTCTTTCTCAAACTTCTATTGAATTGATTTTGGGAATTCTCAACCATCCTGCATGGGACTTTTCTTGAATGTTGCATGTATCTATATTTTATGCTGCATTCTGGGAATACTTCTTGTGTTATTTAACCAATAAGCTAATTTTCCCTCTCCCAAATTTATTCTGTTATTCATTCCAATAATTCAAGTTTTATTTCATGCTGGTAACTAAACTATCCATTTCAGTGACTTCCACTTCTTTCATTTCTGAGAATCAGTACAATTTATTTTAAAGCCCTCTACAGCTTACACTTATTAACTCTGCTTACTTTTCATTTTATTAGTTTTTCACTGCACACATTTTTTGGAGTTGAGATTCTTTTGGATACTCTGTTTGCATAGTGTGCTTAGGGGAGAGGCAGGGCATATTTTGGCTTTTACTTTGGTATGTTTTAATGACAGTCATTTGGGGCATGCCTGCCAACTATGGCTAGCCTTGTGGTTTGCATATACTATTCACTTATTCCAAATGTGGCCACCTACCTGGGTGATTGTTTTCATTCTTTGAGTCAAGGTCCCACTTTCACAGCTCTTACCTGAAGGAAACCCAACCAATCCATTGCTGCTGCTTGTCTCAAGATGTGCAAGAGGTTCTGGGTTCTGTTCAGCCTGTGACAACTCAACTAATCTCTCTGTTATCTTCCTTTATGCCTTTTCTTTCTGCAGGCATCCACCAGCTCTGGACAAGAAGCATGCTTGCCATCACCACTGCTTCTGCAGCATTATCACCATTCATCGATCTTGAGCTATGGTTTCCTTCTTTAATTAGATACCATCTGCTTTTAATTTGTCAAGATTCTTCACAATTTCTAGTCTATGTCGGAGTAGCCTTGTTTCCCAAAAATGGTTATGGATTTTGGAAATATATATTTTTCTCTCATTTATATGGATTTGAGGAAGGCTGGGAAGGCTATAGAGTATGCTCCATATAACTTCCTTTATAGGGAACAGATTTATGTTTTAAATTTCCTGGAAAAATATAGAATGACTTAAATCTTAATTAAGGTGTAAATATTTGGTATCATCAAAGTCAAAGAGAACTGTGCCTCATTTACTTTGTATTTGAACTAAGCAGCTTGCCTTATTCCAAGCAACTAGTCTGAGCCTATTTTTCTCACATATAAAATTGTGATGGTTTTCACACTGTAACAGCTCTTTGACTTTTAATCATTTGGAGGCCCTCAAACTATCTAGGGAGGACCAGTTTTTATTGTCACTGTTGTTTGTTAGTTGGTGTTTAATTTTTAATCTCTAGGACTGATAACTTTAATGAAATACAAAATAGTACATGTGGATTTCTAGACAATGCTAGTTTCTAAATGTTCATTCTCACTTTTTTTTTTTTACTTATATCATTAAGGACCAGTAAGAATGTTTGCAGACTGACTTCAGTTCATAGACCACTTTGTTACACAAAATACTATCTCCTTCCCATGGAAAACCAGGCTGGGTCCTCTGCTTTGCCTTAACTTCCATCACCACACACTGCCTGAGGATCATCCTGCTCTCTGCTCTATCACACTGTTTGCAGGTCCCAGAACACAACGTGAGCCCCACATGATTATGAATATTGCCTAGAATTATTTCTCTTACTTTATTAAAATAAAACAGTAATCTCCTATATGTTATTTATTTGTCCTTTTGCAAAGCTGAACTCAAGCACCAGATCTTTTTTTTTTTAAGAAATTGAATTTTAATTTAAAATTTTCTGAAAAGAAACCCAAAAAAACTCAAGGCCCAAATTGCTTTACTGGTAAAAAAAATTTTTTTTTATATCATTAATGTACAATTACTTGAACAACATTATGGTTACTAGACTCCCCTTATTATCAAGTCCCCCCCACATACCCCATTACAGTCACTGTCCATCAGCTTAGTAAGATGCTATGGAATCATTACTTGTCTTCTCTGTATATACTGCATTTCCCATGTACCCCCAGCTACCTTATGTGTGCTAATCGTAATGCCCCTTTTTCTCTCTTATCCCTCCCTTCCCACCCATCCTCCCCAGTCTCTTTCCCTTCTGTGAAGTATAAGAACAAAGAAAAAATTGAAGGAACAAAACAGCAGCAGACTCACAGAACCCAAGCACCAGATCATTTTAAGGACTTCTGACTTTTTGAAGAAGAGATGTGTCCTCTTTCTCTATAGTCTAATATTAGTTTTTATTTACTTCTATTATACTGCTTATCTTTTTAAAGGTTTTTATCTGTATGTTTGGTCATCTCTCTTCCTTCTATCAGAAGATTACTTCCCCTCTACTGCCTGAGATCTGTGATCCTGTTTTTTGGTATCTTAAGAGCATAATGACACAGCTGAAAATGCTTAGTAATTATATATTTAGGAATATATGCAAATAAGTGCTATGTTTTACATTTGCTTCAGTACATATCTATATACTGCTTTAATTTTCCTACTGCAAAATCAGTCATATAAAACCATGCTTTTTCAATCTGATGACTCCTGTTTTTTTTCAATTCCGAGGAACTCTTAGTTATTGTCTCTTCCCTAGTCTCCTTGTTCATTCCTTTGGGAATTCCTATTTGACATGTATTGGATGTTCTCATTGTTTGGTCTGTGTTTTTTTTTAACTAATTAATTTCCTATTTCTTTGCCTTTTTCTTCAGCAACAAGCTTCCTCAGTGCACCAAACTCATCTTCCAATTAGTTTATTCTGTTTTTACAAACCACTTGTTGAGTTTTAAATGTCAATGACTTCATCTTTTTATGTCCAGAATTTCCATGTATGATAAAATCCTGCCACAATATTATAAGACCAGTCCAAAAATTCAATCATATTAAATATGGAATTGGGTTATTTAAGAGAAATGTGTAATGAATTACTGTCTCAAGCATAGGCATTAAAACTCTCTTCTAGTACAAGGCATATATCTAGTTCCAATTACTTCATAGACCATTCAATTAAACTCATCTTCATCAATCTGAGTTTGAAGTGCTTCTTTATTTCTGGTACTCAAGAATTAGTCTTTCATAATTTTAAGATTTGTTAAGTAAATGTTATACTATTGTATTAAACACACTGCTGCCATGGTTTGGTATAGGGGAGTTTATCATGTTAGTTTACTTTACCAAACTGATCAGAAGTTCTATTTTCTTTCTCTATCATGTGAACTATTTGTATCCTAAGCTGGGAACTTATTCCATGCCTTCTGCTCACCACGAAGGCCAGAGCCAGGCCAGGTTTTCTGAACCAATACTCCCAGCCTTTGATGTCTCAACCTAGCAATTCTACACATAGACAGCCACCTGATGCCTATATTCACTCTGTCCTGAATTTGACTCACTCATAGTAAGCTATTACTGAAGTGCAGACTTGTACAAAGGTCTCTGGGGAATTTATTATCTTTCATTAACATATTTCAATGTAATATTTTGAAAACTCATCTGGATTGCAGTAAATTTACTAACAGTTGGCAAGGATGTAAGTTAGAATTCTGCCCCTGCAATCAGTAAGAGTCTTTTGCAAATTTTGTAATTGAAGAGGCTGGGTTGGATGGTATTTCTGATAAAACAAACAAAATCTTCCAATCAGAAAGAAAAAAGAATCATTTACTTAAAACTAGATTCTTAATTTGGAATTAATATAGTTTTATTGTTTTCATTTTTATAGTACATTACAATGGTACTGAAGTAACTTTGGGGGCTAATAGCACTATAGATAGAAGATTGCAAAAGATTCCTTCCCGAGCCTCAGTAGAAATTTCTAACCAGCTCCCAGTCAATGCCCATTTTGCTGGAGTGCGGATGGCACTTTGACCAGCCAAGTTGTAGAGAAAGCTCTTCCACAGTAAAAGCAGGAAGCACACCTGGACAAAAACCATCAGGGCAATTCTAACCAGCAACAAAGGTGGGAAGAGCTCCAACATCCCTGAGCTGCAAAGGGATAGACTGAATAACACATTTTGCAGCAACCTGAGAATTGCATTGTGGGAAGTTGTTTTCAGGGGCAAAACACTGAGGTGTAAGGGGCAGGGGAGATGAGCCATGATATATAAAAGCATCTCCCACATGGTTCAGCAAAACAAAGCATGTGTGAATATTTGTGAATATTCATAATCAAACCAGGTAAAAAAAAGTGTGATATACATGTGTTCACATACATAGAGCAACTAAAGCAAAATATATAGAAAAAAAAAAGATTCTTGCCTACAATTTGAGAAGAGTTAACAAAAAGATTAAGTAAACAAATGAAAAACATACGGCAGCATTAATAATAACACAGGATGCAAGTGCATATTATAGATTGTGAGACAGCAATCCAGTGATAGTGAGAAAGATATCAAAAATCCACACAGCTACTCCTCCACCAGCAGCTCTGTGAGAGGACAGAAAGTTAACACTCTCTTGAAAGTATTTATTGATACCCTCCAAACAACTTGAAGGGAAACACACTGAGAGGCAGTGAGGCAAAGAGGTTACTCTTATAATTAACTTGAAAAAAAAAAAAAAGAAACCAGGAAAGCTGCGAAGTCTCACCATTCTTAATAGATGGAAAAAAGATGGAGAGACTACTATGGATAATAAAACAGCACTACTTTGTTTTTTCAACTTTAAGCAAGGAATTATATGCATATGAAATGAAACACACAATTGCTACAATTTATGGAAAAACAAAATAGTTGTCTATAAAATCCAAGTCAATGTATTTTAAATTCTTAAAGCTAGTAAGATAATTCAGCAAGTTAACTGGGTATAAAAATCAACATGAAATAATTCTATACAGAAACACATATAAATGTAAAAAGAGGCAGTGAAAAAAGAATTTCACAACAGCAACAGAAAATTTAAAAAGTATTAATTCTTATGAAAGTGATGCAAATATTTAAATATAAAAAATAAAAGCTATTGAGGATATAAAAGATTTGATTTCATAGATATGGTATGGTTAGCAAGACTAAAAATTGTAAATATGTTAATTTTACTCCAATTAATCTATAAATTAAATGCAAAATTATCTCAGAATTTGTTGAGTTATATATTCTAAACTACATATGAAAATACAGAGATATGAGAATAAATGAGATAATTTTGGAGAAAATCCACAGGACTGAGGGCTCTACTCTATCACATAGGAGTTAAATAAAATACCATGTTATAGGTACAAGATCAGAAAAATTCAAAATGGCCACAATATTGTAACGATAACAGGATCCAAAGTATAGATATTAGAATTAGACATATATGAAAGAGTCAGCATTATAAATTCATGAGTTAAGAGTGTGTATTAATTTTTTCATCCCATTAGAACATGTATTTCTGCCTGTGTGAAAAAAATAATTAGATCCTTACCCACTCGAAAGAGAAGAAAAAGTGAATTAAAATCTTAAATTTAAAAATCTAAAACTTTTAACCATGGGTGACAATATGGAAAATCTATCCATAACCTTGGAATAGAAAAGATATCTTTAAAATGACAGAGAATGTTTTCAAATGTGAAGGAAAACACTGATGAATTTGATTACATAAAAATAAAACTTCTTGTAAAACCAAAGTGGGGGAAAAGCTATAAACAGAGTTAAAATGCAGCAAGAGTTTGGGAGAAGGTACTTACAGTCCTAACAAAAGATATTTATCTGAAATATGAAATGTATTATTCTCCAAATCAATAAGAAAAAAACATGTAAATCAAGAGAAATGTTGAAAGGCTACTATAAGATGAACAACTATTCTAGCAATAATGAAGATGTAAAGTAAAACAACAAAGGGAAACCATTCCATATCCGTTCAACTGGAAAAGAAAAGTTTGATGTTTCTAACTATTGGTTCTGGGGGGAAATTTAAATTGTAGGGTCAACTGGTACAACCATTTGAAGAGCAATTTACCAGCATGCAGTAAAGCTGACTACGCACATAACCTCCATTTCCTTCAATTCTTCTAGGGACAAGCTCAGAGAAACTCTTGGGCTCATATATTAGGAAGCACATATAAGGATGTTGTCTCAATTACGAGTAATATGTAAGAAAAACTGCCACCATTCCAAATCAGTGCTATTCAAAGTGCCTAGTACTGCCTAATACTAGTCCTAGTACTGCCTAGTACTGCTCTGTGAACAGTTTATCACCATCCTGCCACAAGGGGCTAGCTACAGGAGGCAAATCAATTACC
The DNA here is from genome assembly GCF_030020395.1 of Manis pentadactyla. Taxonomy (NCBI): domain Eukaryota; kingdom Metazoa; phylum Chordata; class Mammalia; order Pholidota; family Manidae; genus Manis; species Manis pentadactyla. The sequence continues at coordinate 115,580,296 of NC_080025.1, forward strand.
TCATTACACATACTCTGGGTCAGTTAGTACATGTTTTATATCATAATTTTATGCATGGAGGAAACATTAGATTAATGCACATTGTGGTGAAAACTCCTTATCTCATCACAGACCAGGTATAAGTAGTTTACAGACAATGTATATTGAGTAGCACACACACACACATGAATCACAAAAGGAATTTTGAAATTACAGCATACTCATACTCTGCAGTGGCATACTAAGAGAAGGGTGGTGTCTAATAATTCTCACTTCTACCCAAAGATACTCACTTAACCAACTGTCATACAGTCACGCTTTTCATCAAAGTCTACAAGCAAAAAATAATTAGTGAAAGCATGTTTAATCTTACTACCCATTGTATATTATTTTGAAACCATTATAAATATATCTAAAATTAACTTTTTAAAATATATACAAATGTAATGGAATTGCTTTGAATGTCCAGAAGTTAATATTTTAAAAAATCTACAGTAAGATATAGTTTTAATCGCTAGGAGAGAAAAAACAGTAATATTTTGTAAAGATTCTTTTTATAATGTAGATAAAATTACAAAATCTATGGTTCCTCTGAAGAAATAGTCAAGATATTATCTCCTTTCAAACAGAAATATATATGAATTGATACTTTCCATTATTGTTTGATTTAAATCACATTCAATTAAATGGTAGATAGCAACCAGAGCTTTGTATTTTAATTAAGTATTATTAAGCTCCTATATAATGAAATTGGCAGATGCTCTGTGTTTGGGGGAGAGTGATTAGGAATTAAAGCAACAGAGAAACGCAATGAGGAATCAAACATGGTATGAGATATAAAAGCATCATATGACATCTATTATTAATCCATTGTTTTTTTAATAACTGCACTTACAAACCTGAGTGCTGACATTAAAGCTAAACTAATAAAAATGAGTAGAGTAATTTCTTTTATAAAGAATGCAGTTTGGGGGTGATTTTTAATGAAAGAAGCTTTTTTAAAATTCTAAAAATGATATCATGTCATCTTTACAAAGTTATTTCAATTTTCTGGTTTTTAAAAATCCTTAGGGTGCTGTTTTTAAAATACTATATCTGTTCTTTTTGTTCTCCTCCATTATGAAAAGGGACCTATTCTCAAAATGCAGGTAAAATAAAATAGAGCACTATCATTTTTCTCTTAATAATGCAGATTTGATTTAAATTTACTGCAGAAATGATTATTTTGAGAATGGAATGCTACAGTTTACCTGTTTAGTGTTAGCAGAATATTTTTGCTACTGAAATATTAAGAAGATGATGTTTAATTTGCTCTTCTTTCCAGTGCTGGAAAACCTGTTTTGATGTATATTTAGAAAATGTACATTTTTCTAAAATTCATTGTCACTGTCATAATTTTCCTACAGTACCTCTGAGCATGATCACACAAGACAAGATGTATCACTGCCATAATTCTGTTTGCCTAAAAAATAGGAATATAAATAATTCCAAACTCTGGAAAAATTATGGAGTCAGTCAAGTTCATTTTTGCCATCTTCTATTATTCCCACTCCAGATTTTAAGTGTCTGAGAGCTAAAAGCCATTCTCCTATCTTCTCAATGAAACAAAAGCATTTCCTTTGGACTGACTTTAGATGTAGGATGGAGCCAAGTTCAAGGAAACATCTCCCCACACCCACTCTATGCTTATACACCACTCAGTGCCCATATCACTCAAAGGTAGTGAAGATGAGATTTGGCTTTTCATTGCCTACACTTAAAGAATATCCTTCAACAGCAGAATATTAGTGATGAAAGTCTTAAAATGTAAATTCCCAGGACATTCTATAAAAATGAGTTTCAGTCAAAATGCTATTAACAAGCTGGTAGTCATTTTCTACTGCCTTAAGCTCACAAGCAACCAGGGAAATTAACATGGGTAAAGGGGATCCACCAAAGGACTCCTCAGGGGCCTGCGGAACCATGGGAATAGCAAAGTGGAAGATCATGAATGGAGCACAATCATAAAAATAATGATAGTCATAAGAATAATAGCTAACACATAATGCTTAATTAGTGGAAGCTATTGCTTTAAGTGCTCTGCATAAGTTATTTAATGCTTGCAACAATCCTTTGAGGTGTGAAGTATGATCACCCCCACTGTACAGGTGAGAAACTGAGGCACAGGAGGCATAATTAACTTGCAAAAAGGTTACAGCTTGTATGACTATTTCACTGGAGGACTTTGAAGACTGAAGACCCAGTTATTAGATATAAAATTTAAATAAAGCAACACTCTTTTTCAGTTTCTGTTGTGTTTATGGGTGATAATAATCTTCACTAATTAATATACTATTTCAAAGAAATTAGAAATAATAACAGCTAACACTTTTTGGGGACAGACTATGTAACAGATGCTGTTTGATGTGCTTTTCATGTACTGTCTAGTTCAACCCCATGACAATTTTCAAGAAAAACAGTATTATTAGCCCATTTTTTATATATGAGGAAACAGGAGATGGAGATTAAGACCTGGCTCAAGGTCACACATTGCTGTGGCTCTACACCATGCTGTGGATTATATAAACCAGACCACAGTTTATGGAGAGAAAAACTAAACATTTTAACTACATGGAAACAAGAATTATTATTATCATTCATGTGAACTCATTATTATTTCTCCTTAATTACTATAAAGTACAGTGACAATTATGCATATTAATTAATTTTCTATAAGATTTATTTAAGAACACAAAACTCATTTGATGAAAATTCAGTCTTTACAGCGTGCCAGTCTTCTATCATGTTCACCTATCTACAACACAATCTCTAGAATCTGCTGCACTGCTTCAGTAATAATAATGGTATTTCCACATATTTGAAAAGTAACTTAGATCAATCCTATTCACCTATACAACTGTCCACTGGAATCATGTTAAAGCAAGAAAGAGTAATTACTGAGTAACCCAAGGTACACTTACCTTCTTAATGCAATTCCTGATCACCCTGCCACAGGTTATTACTATACATTTGAAGTCACAGAGCAATTTTGATAGTTATTTACCATGTATAAACCTATTTTCTTTGATTTCATTGTAAATCCTTTAAGGGGAGAAGCATGCCTCATACATCTGTATTCCTCTTCTAATATTTTTAATAAATTGAGTTCTACATATTTGGGGATCCACATTTTTTTTCAACTGATGAGTGACTGATTAGTGAGTGAAAAACATGAATCACAGACTAGGATGTTCTAAGCTGAACTGTTCTACAGTCATTTGATACCCACTGTGGTCCTTAAAGTTGACTGCACATACAATTTTTATTTAACTGGTTTTGGATGGAGTTCAAACATAGGCATTTTTTCAAAATCACCAAGGTGATTTTTAATGTTCAGCCAAGTTGGAGAACCACAGAATTAGAGGATTTCAAAAGCCCCTGAGGTTGACAGCTGACCTGTCCGAACACTGCAAGTGGGATTCTCCTTGACTGTCCCATCCCCAGTAGGCAATCATTTCAGGTTATCAGTGCCCAGCTGAGGCACTAATTCAAATGACAGCCAAAGTACTGTTTCTTGAGATCCAAATCAGAGTAGCTCAAAATCCAGTACATGTGCAATGAGATTCATCCCCAAATCTCTTTGGGGATTGCAGAGGCCAGATGTTTAATGTTTTCCAGGTCACCACTGGCTCCAAATTCCTTCTTCTGTCATCGTCTTTCCATTTATTGACTCTTCACTAATCATCTGAATCCCAGGCATTTTTGTTTGATTAACACACCTAAGCACCATCACCATTTAGAGTAGGCATTGAACTTGCAAAGCAGATCGCAGGAAATTAAGGAAGGTGGAGGGAGACTTGCATCGACAAGGAAAATAATTTGGAATTGAAAAAATCTAGTTATGTCTGTTGCTAAAGAAAGTGAGGTGTATAGTAAGCTGCCACTATTTCATAATTATAGGGAAGGGAGAGTGTATAAAGCACTTCAAGGTGAACATTATATTTTTACTTTAGATGACAAGCAACATTTATGCATGAACAATCCCTGCACAAATGTTCACTTTGGTCCTCTCAGCACTGATTCCTGGCCTAAGATACCATAATTTCTCCTCTGCATTACTGCAGTAGCCTCTTAAGAAGTCTCCCTGCTTCTACCCTTGCACCCCATTCTTTATTCACAAAACAGTAGCAGCATGACCCATTTAAAACACATCAGATCTTGTCATTACACTGCTGAAACACTCCAATGGCTTCCCATCTCACTCAAAGTAAAAACCCTCATCACCTCTTACCTCTATCATCTCATCTCCCTCTTATTCTCCCTCTTGCTGATACTGTTTCATCCAAGCTCCCCCTTCTTTCCCTCAAACATACCAGGCACAATATGAAGAGTTATATGAGTATTAATTCTTCCACCGTTATGAGATAGGTACTATTATAATTGCCTTTTATTGGTGGATATTGAGCTTTGAAAAAGGCAGTACTTTGCCCCGAACCACACAGTTCTGGTGTGGCTGAGCAAACCTAAGCAGTCCAGCTCCAGATTCAAATATTTTTGAAAAATAGTAATTGTCACTATCACCAAAAAATGTCACTTTTGATAGATAGTATATTTTTTAATTCATCATTTCAAAATGTGGGTACTCATTCACAAACTTCTATATTTGTTGGCAATGCCATTAATTGGGGGGAGGGGTAAACAACTTCTTTTTATTTCTTAACCCTCAAACTCAAGGATGATCTCTCACAGTTTTATCTTTCATCACTGCAGGGCTGTCTCCCAAATCAGAGTCTCTAATTCAAGCTCCATCTTTCTATACCTCCACCTCCACCCTGCAGAGTTCATCACTCCCAGCCCTTTGCTACCTACTACCCTCAGTTATTACACACTACTCAAAATATTTCTTAAAAGTATCTGCATCACTGATAGGTTTTGAGGACTGACAGAACAGAGATTGTGTATCATTCATCAAAGCAAAGTTGTTGAAGAAAAGAATGGATACTTGAAAAAAAATCAATGAATGATTCTCTTTCCTGAGCTTCAAATCCTGGTTGCTAGTTGCTTGCTGGTACCTTATTCCCCCCCGACCCCCATTGGTATAATTTTTTTTCTAAGGCATTATTTTTTTAGTGAAGTTTAATATTCAGAGCAAACTTGAGAGGAAGGTTCAGACATTTCCCACATACAACCTACCCAAACAAATGCAGTGTCGCAACTATCAATATCTCCCATGAATAGTACATTTGTTACAACTGATGAACCTGCATTGACACATCATAATCACCCAAAGTCCATAGTTTACATTAGGGTTCACTTTTGGTGTTGCCCAAATCCATCACTATGATATCATGCAGAGTATATTCACTGCCATTTTTTGCGCTCCACATTGTCACCTTCTCCCCTCTGACCCCTGGCAATCACCGATCTTCTAACTGTCTACAGAGTTTTGCCTTTTCCAAAATGTCATACAGTAGGTAGCCTTTTCAGATTGGCTTCTTTCACTTAGTAATATGCACTTAACCTTCTTCCATGTCTTTCCATGGCTTGGTAGTTCATTTCTTTTTAGTGCTGAATACTTTTCCATTGTCTGGACATACTATGGTTTGTTTGTCCATTCACTTACTAAAGGACATCTTGGTTAATTCCCAATTTTGGCAATTATAAATAAAGTTGCTATAAACAACCATGTGCAGGTTTTTGTGTATCATGAGTTTTCACCTCCTTTGGGAAAATAGAAAGGAGCATGATGGCTGGATCATCTAGCAAGGGCTTATTTAGTTTTGTAAGAAACTGTCAATCTGTCTTGCAAAGTGGCTATACCATTTTGCACTCTCACTAGCAATGAATGAGAGTTTCTATTGCTCCACATCCTCACCAGCATTTGGGACTGTCAGTGCTCCAGATTTTGGCTATTTCAATAGGTATATGGTGTTATCTCATTGGTATTTTATTGTAGTTCCCTGACACAATATTTGGAGCATCTTTTCATACCCTTATTTTCCATCTGTTTAATGTTCTTTGGTGAAAGTTTGTTAAGGTCTTTGGCCTATTTTTTAATTGTATTGTTTGTTTTCTTATTATTGAGTTTCAAAAGTTCTTTGTATATTTTGTGTGTGTTTGTGTGTGTGTGTGTATATATATATATATATATATATATATATATATATATATATAGGATAACAGTCCTTTATCAGATGTGCCCTTTGCAAATAGTTTCTCCCAATCTGTCTTATCTTCTCATTCTCTTGACTTTGTCTTTTACAGAGTAGCAGTTTCTAATTTTAATGAAGTGCAGTTTATCAATTATTTCCTGGATTGCACTTTTGTAATTGGATCTAAAAAACTATTGCCTTGCCCAAGGTCATCCAGGTTTTTTCCTGTTATATTTTAGGGGTTTTATACTTTACATTTAGGTCTGTGATCCATATTGAGTCTATTTTTTGTGAAGGGTGTAAAATTTGAATCTAGATTCACTTTTTTTGGTATGTGAATGTCAACAGGTTTCAGCACCATTTGTTGAAAATACTATCTTTGCTTCTTTGTATTGCCTTTGCTCCTAGGTCATAAGTCAGTTGACTATTTATGAGGGGGTCTATATTTGGGCTCTCTAATCTGTTCCATTGATCTATTTGTTTTTCTTCTTGAACCAGTGCCACCCTGTCTTGATTACTGGAGCTTTACATTAAGTCTTGATGTCAGGTAATGTCATTCCTCCAACTTTGTTCTTTTCCTTCAATATTGTGTTGGCCAGTCTGGGGCTTTTGCCTATCCACGTAAACAATAGAATCAGTTTGTTGATATCCATGTATCAATACACTGATATCCACATATCTACACTGGTGGAGTTTTGATTGGAATTGTGTTGATTCCATAGATCAAGATAATAAGAACTGACGTTTTGATAATCCTCGATTTTCTTATGAATGTGTAATACCTTTGCATTCATATGATTTTTTATTTCATTCATCAGTTTTACAATTTTACTATAGATTATGTGCATGTTTTTCAAAATTTATATCTAATTATTTCATTTTTGTGGGTAGAAATGTAAATGGTATAGTGCTTTAAATTTCAAATTCCAGTTGTTCATTGAGTCCTGCAACCTTTATAATTGCTTATAAGTTCCAGTAGTTTTTTGATTGATTTTTTTCAAATTGTCTACATAGATGATCATGTCATCTGTGAACAAAGACAGCTGTGTTTCTTCCTTCCCAATCTGTGTACCTTTATATCTGTTTCATGTCTTATTTTATCACCTAGAACTTCTATTAACAATGTTAAAAAGGAATGGTCAGAAGGGAAATGTCATTAATTTTTAACAAGTCAAAATAATGGAATCAGTGGATCCTTGGACAAATCAGGTGTTGTATCTCAGGATCAATTTCTTTGTCTCTAAATGAGGTGATAAGATAAACCACATTGGGTTTTGCTAAAGGACTGAAGCAACATATATAAAACACTTGGGTATTCAATGATTAGGGTCAATTATTGTTTTTTAAAATAAAAATTTTAAGTTTTTGATTATGAAAATAATATAAACTATTTTTTATTTGGAAAATGGAGGAAAGTTTGTCAAGAAAAGAAAAAACAGTTTTAGTAATGCCACCAAAATTATCTTAACAATTTGACATATTTTCTTTCATAGATTTTGTATGTATTTTATATACATGTATATTTTGACAAATCATGATTATATCTGAGAAATTCTGAACAGGGAAATGGTGCAGATCTGACTTAACTAAAATAGAGATAATATTAAAGGATTCTGGCAGACATTTCATAAAGGCAGCTTGCCAAGGACACCATAATAAACTTGTGAGGTGTTCTGGGGAATCCATGAACAACTGAAGCTGTTTTATTTGATACTGCTCAGTTGGTCTGTGGAAGGACAGATGGGCTAGACTCATCTTTTAACTAACCACTCATCATTTACTCCAAATATGTGGAAACAGAAAACTCTTCCTATATTCGTCAAAGTTCCTTTTTCTTCCCTCTCTCCTCTTCCTCGTGTATTAAGCTTGCTTCCCCCTTTGTTGGATAAAATCTATGGATTCATCTGCCTTGCATATGAGTAAACAGCATGCTGGTAATTAGCTTGATTCTGACACACTCATTTGCTTTTGTCACTTGATTTGTCCTGGAATGATAGTGATAAATAAGAGCTACTACTGTTTATGTTCTAGTTGTCCTTCCATTTCTAATAGCTTTTAACTTATATAATTAGTTGGCATTCTTTTTGTTATGAAACTTTCTTACGTGTTATAAGGACTGCCTAAAAGTGAATGGCACCTTTTATCAAACATAAAACAACAATTTTGTACCTTTTTTATGGTTTTTGCCTTGAATTCTATTGTGTTTGAGATTTGTATTATATAACCTCCTTTATTTTATTTCTCTACATCTGATCTACTTTAAGCATTCTTTCAGTATCTCTTATTTTTTAATTTGTATTTTAAAACATCTTTTAATATATGAGTCACCTGAATTTTCATATTCTTTCACTCTGAATATTTAATATTATTATTTTGGAATATAAATTGATCATGGTTCAATGTAGTCCTATTTTGTCTGTTGCCTCAAGAAGAGTTTTCTTTACTTTTAGATTTTACTCTAATTGTCAAATAATTATCCTGTATTTTTATTCAAATATATTTGGATTTCTCCCTACGTAAGATGCAAACTTTGGTAAGCTTTTACTTCTATAACCCTTATTACCTTTACAAGAAGAGTGTCACAGCAAGTGAGTGACTTTCACATATCTGCAAACTTCAAGTAACAGCACTGATGCTGAAGCACAGGTTTTCTGTCTCCAAATGCAGCATCCTAGTTTCGTAAGGTATACTCTCCAAACTCTGGTCAAAACCCCTTTAAAAAATGAACACTCTTCTAGTAGAAATAACGATCCTACCTTGAGTCCAATTAACTTATAGATCTTTGAAAACAAGACAGTTCAGGTTTAGTGAGAAGAAGGGGGATATCTTTTGGAACGTTGTCTCTAAATACACAAAAATAATCTATTTAGAAAGATCCTCCCAAAAGTAATATGTGGCCAATGAAAAAAGCAAGATAAAAGAAAAAGGCAATAGTAAGGGAAGGGGTGGAGAAAAACAAGGACAGTGAGCACTGTAATCTGGTGGGATAGATAACACTTCCTGTTTTCACTGTCCTAATTATGTTTCACATTATAAAAGTTAATGTTGCAAAAAATCACTTTAAAAATAATAAAAAATGTTCAGTCTAGTGCATCATCTAGTTAAAACTTTAAAATAAAATAAAAACACAATGCTTTAATAAAGCCTTGGCACATTTTAGAAAGTTTTATTGTACAATTCAAATCTTTCTTGAATGTTGTCCATTTAATTATGTAGTAAGAAATATTGTGGTGACATCACAGTTACAAGGCCATTCTCTATTAAATCTATATTTCAACCATAACTACTGTCTTAAATAAAATTTTAAATGCTGCAAAGCCAAATATTCTATAACAAATAACCAGTAACAACGTCAATATGCAGTTTTAAATATATTTCTGATGATCTCTGTTAATTTGTTAACATTGTTCTTTTCTAATTCCATTATATGGTCAGTAATTTTCTCACCAATTACTGGGGGGGGGGGGAGACTACAGTTAAAAAGTGGTTAAAAGAGATGCCATGATGCTGCTGACTTACCTTTAACATTCTTGCCTGCCACAATTATAAAGTTTCTCAAAATTGAAAAGGCTACCTGATATTCTTTAGGATTGATATGATGGGCAAAAAAAAAAGCAACATTCTCATTAATCTTTCATACCTTTATGAAGGCTATTAGTAGGAAAACTAAAGCAAAATTTTCCACATTGTCCCTATGAGTAAGTCCAAGAGTCTCTCACTCTGCAACCTGCCTTTTTACTCTGTGTCCAACACTGTAAGAAAGTAGCTCAAATGAGTCAGCTGAGCACCAGGAACCATCCAGAGTTGAGTGGGATGTTTTTAGACACTATGACATGTTGAAGATCTTAATCCTCAGTTCTGAAGGCTATTATTTATTGAATGAGTGAATGGATGAGTATAAGGTATCTAAAATGAACATAAATAGTTACACAGAGAGGTACACAGGACCCTGCTCTAAATCTCACACAAATCTCTCTAAAAACTCTTAGGAAACACCATTTTGAAATGTTTGTAAAAACAGGCTTTAGGTTAGAGCAACAAATTCGGTTTTACTCACAAGTGAGTTTGATTTAACCACCAACTAAATATGAAGAAACATTTTTTAAAACCCCCAAAATAAAAATAGGTACTATTTTGTGAGCTCTAATTATGTGTCATGGTCTTAAACATATTATCATACTTAATCCTCAGGAGGAGCCCTTAGAGAAGATATTAATGCCTATTTTACATAGGAGAATATAGAGGGTTAGAGAAATTAAGTAATTTGCTCAAGTGGCACAATTAGTGAAGTAGTTAGGATGCCTTTTTGAAGTCTGGGTTCCTACTAGGCCAAGTCCTTGCCTCTCAATTGCCTCAAAGGTCTGCTTTTGAATTTCTACAGCCAAAATGAGAGAATCCAGCTGAAAAGTAATGAAGAAAGAATGGAATAGTAAATTTCACAACTTAAAGAGTTAGGTTTCATTTCTGTGAATTTGAAAGAGTTCCTTTAACTTTGTCCTGTGAACTGACACTTATTACTTTATAAAGAATAAATAGGAGGGGGCATTTTCATATCATGGCCTAGTCTGATCCTATTGTTAATCTCTATACTAAGCAGAATATCTCCTTTCAAGTTTGTATTATAGAATCAATTAAACTTGATTTTTAGTCCCATGCACATGTTACAATCATTCCATGATCTCTGAATACTATAAGCTGATGTCTACTTATTCTGGACAACAGCTCCCTTTACAGCAACAGATAAGAGATTTACAATATTCTGGGAATCAGCTAAGTATTCTATATAGATTTTCTCAGTTATTTTCTCAACAACCATATTGTCATTAATTACCATTAAATATATATATTGTTGTTAATGTGACAAGTAAATGTTTCCGAAACTTCCTTTCTTTCTATACCACCTACAAGATTTTTGCCAAATTCTTCCTAAAAAAAAAAAAACCAGTGGTATAATATTGTTTGTTTTGTTGTTAACCAACTCATTTTTTATCTTAATATGTTTATATTTAAAAGGAAATTATATATCATAGGTGGAAAGCTGATATCTTTTCATACATAGAAAGTAACCTAAAATAGATATGTAACTATAAATAAATGTGAATTATTCATATGCTGCTGGTGGGAGGGTAAAATGATGCAACCAATCTGGAAAATGGTTTGGCAATTTTTATTAAAACTAAGAATGCATTTACCAAAGAACTAACCTCTTTTAGGCATTTATCCCAGAAAAATAAAAACACACATTCAGGCAAAAAAATATGTATAGGAATGTTTAGAGTATTTCAAAAACTGGGAAAATCCAAATATCCTTCAGTGAGTAAAAAGGTTAGAGTTGGCACATCCATATCATAGAATACTACTCAGCAATAAAAAGGTACAAACTAATGATACATGCACCAACCTGGATGAATCTCTGGAGAATTATACTATGGAAAAAGCCAATCTTAAAGGATGACATGCCCTGTGATTACCTTTACATAACATTAGAGATTAAGGGGAGTAGAAGATTAGAGAGAAGACATCTAGGGGAGTGAAAAGAGATATAAATGGTGAACATAAAGGAACCTGTGGTGATGGAACAGTTCTGCATTTTTATTATGGTGGCAGTTATACAAAAGATAAATATGCAATAAAATTGATTAGAACTACACACACACACAAATGAATGTATATATGACTGGTGAAATCTCACTAAACTCTGTGAACTGAAGCAATGTCAGTTTCATGATGTTGACATTGTACTGCAGCCACACATGATGCTAATGTTGGGGAAAGATGATGTAAGTACACAGGACCTTCCTATAAATTTTCACAACTTCCTATGAATCTGTAATTAATTCAAAACAAAAAGTTGAAAAACTTTCCATCATTGTATAACCTGAAACATCACCTTTGCCACCAGCAGCATGTGAACTATGCTACACTGGACTCTGTAATGCTTCCCCTTTTCCAAGTTTACCTGATTGACAGGAGGTTGTAACTCAGCTTCTAAACCTCCCTTCAAATACTACCACCTTTTGTAGCCTCCCTTTTTCTCTCTCCAGGTAGGTTTAGTAAATCATTCCCTTCTGTTCTCACTGCATTTGATATATATTTCCATAGTTGCAGTTACATTTTTTGTATTTTTCTTTTCAGCCTAATACACCTTTAAACTAAAAACCTTGCTGATATTTCTCCATTGTTTTTCTTTGAATTATTATTATTTACACTATCAAATTTTATTAAATAAATGTATTTTAGCCTTTTTGGGATTTCTGATAGCAGTAAGTACATCAGCACATGATAAAGTGACAGTTTTGAAAAGACAATTATGAAGATCCCATTAATTATAGTATATTTCTTAAAAGGACTCTATTTGAATATAGGCATGTGCATATGTGTGTTTGTGTGTGCATGTATGGATGTGTCTGTGTGAGTATACATACACATACACACACATACAAGTGCAATAGCAATGCTATAGGTATAACTAGGTAAATATTATTATTAGCTCCTTTTGATATCTCTAGATACAGGACTTCCTTGAACTTATTTCAATGCAGAATCACTTGATAGCACAAATGTTAAGGACAACCCATTATGATTTTAGACACTGGGTTTATACCTAAAGATACAGTGATTGCATTACAAATTTTGTTAAAATTAAACCTATTAGTCACTCTTTAAAAGCAACTGTGGCCTCATATTTATAGTCTAAAAATTTTAACTGAATGGGCCCACTTATTCTGATAAAAAGAAAATAACAATAGCTACATGGAGTATTACATTGATGGTTCTACATCCTTTCTGATTAATGAATTGTGAGGTAGGATTCTAGAATTTAAAGACACCTTGGAAAAAAAGTATTATTTAGAAGTAAAGATAATATCATACATTTTGGCTGTTTTATTTTAAAAGATTACTTATTTTACATCATAAAATAAGCACAAAGCTATTAAGAAAACCTAGAAAATAGAAAAGCTGGAGAAAGAGTTATTTCCATTGGCTTACTACTTAAAGATAATTACTATTTCCATTTTGGACTGATGTCGCCTATCATTTTTTTTCTAAACACACTTAAGAAAATAATTGTGAATATAAATATGCGCATACATACCAAATACAATGTATATTTTATTTAGTATAAGCATTGCTCCTAAGCTATAACTTATTTTCTTATTTTTCTTATATAAACTTATTTTCTTATTTTACATGTTCAATGCTTCAGAATCAGTTTACATAAATTATTTCCCATTCTCATTACAACCCTAGTAGGAAGGTCTTACAACCATTTTATAGGTAAGAAAACTGACGCTCATAACAATTACATAAAATGCTCAAGTTCAAAAAGCTAGAAAGTGGCTGTCATGGATACATGTTCTGCTTACTCAGCATCCATTCTACTGAGCACAGAATCCAAAGCTTTTGCTTGGGAAAGCACTTGTCCTTGCCTCAGTTTCAGTGGTTTAGGTAGGTCTAAGCACACTCCCTGCTTTCTAGGTGTGTACACAGCCCACATGTGAGCATTGAGAGTCCTGCGTCCATCTCCTCACCAATAACTGGTATAGAGATGGGCACATGACCACAGCCAATTCATTTCCCACCTTATCCATCAATCTTGGCTGCATCTTATTTATAATCACAGGCCTAAGCCTTTAAAACTTGTTTTCTTATTGTCTCTCCAGTTCCAAGCTCCCAGGGGGCCTTCAAGGATTTGAAGGCCAACCAAGGCCATTAATAAATGTCTAATTTTAAATGAGAACTTTGAGCAACTACTTAAATCCTGGCTACAATCTTTCTTCAAATAGTGTTGCAAGGAAGCAGATGATCATTGTGGCCAAAGATAGCAGAACACAGAATATCATCAGCAAGATTTAAATCTGGTTTACCCTAGAATAGTGATCTTATATACACACATACAAGACAAAGTGAAAGTTGTCATCAATTCTAGTGTGGAGAACATTACTAACTATTTCAAGAACACATCTCAACTAATGTATGGTATATGTAAGTCAAATATAAAATCAAATCCATATTGTGCTCATTTCATGGTTTGGGTTCATTCTTCTCAGACTTACATAGTGTATTAAAGGCCCATGTTACAAAACCATCACAGACACAGTAAGAGGTAGATTTGGCCAAAGTAGAACCTCCTTGATTATGAAACAAGATTCTGGGGTACTATACAGGTAAAACCAGAGATGCTGATGTACACTCTAAAACAAAGAGTGCTATTAAAATTATAAAACACAGTATTTTCAATTTATACCCCAACTTTTGGATATATGTCTGAGGGAGAAGAAATAAGAGACTGAAAGAGATGGTAAATTCTTTGGAACAGCAATCATTTAGAAGGTTTCTTTGCACAGACACTACAATCAGTTTCTTTCCTGGATGAACCTCAATTTACATGCGTATGTATTCTCAAAAACTGAGAAATCATCATGCAAGGTTTGTTACTGATCTCCTGGAATATTCTGCTGAATTCTGTCCCAGTCCTAGTTGGAATGTTTGCTTTGGAAAAGTTATAGTAACCCAGCAGCATTCAAATGCTATATTGCTTTTAATTCATGGAGTATCAAACTGTTTTTATGAATAAGAACATATCTTTTAGAGATGAGGCACATCTGAAGAACACTACTACGAACTATGTGAAGTAGGGAGTATAATCTCTTCCTTCCTTTTTATGTTCCAGCATGAAAACATTAAGGAAAAAGAAACAAATGACTCTTTTATCAAAGTCCATTCATATAGACTAGGTCTTCAGGCTCTGAATATTGAATAAAATGTATCC